>NC_133190.1:49702500-49750000 GCF_049306965.1 Danio rerio | reverse complement strand
CATGAGCAGAGCACAGCGTATGAACACTGGTCTGAGCTGAATTCAAAAGTCAAGCTGAAAATTACATCTCAAATCACGTCCTGAACCCTGAAGTTCCTTGTGATTTTAATTAAATTAACTACATATTACATAGAACTGCTGTGTTTATGATGTTTCATAATAATTTAAATATGACTTGAATAACACATGCACATATACACTCACTGGCCACTTTATTGAGCACACCTTATTAGTTCTGTACCATGTTGGACCTCCTTTTGCCTTCAGAACTGGCCTGGAATATATTCAACAAACTACTGGAAATATTCCTCAGAGATTTTGCTCCATATTGTCATGATAGCATCACACAGTTGCAGCAGATTTGTCGGCTGAACATCCATGATGCCAATCTCCCGATACACCACATCCCAAAGCTGCTCTATTGGATTGAGATCAGCTGACTGTGGAGGTCATTTGAGCACAGTGAACTCATCGTCATGTTCAAGAAACTAGATGATTGGCGCTTTATGACATGGTGCGTTATTCTGCTGGAAGTAGCCATCAGAAGATGGAGACTGTGGTCATAAAGGGATGGACATGGTCAGCAGCAATATTCAGGTAGGCTGTGGCGTTGATGCTCAATTGGTACTAATGGACCCACAAAAAATCTCCCCCACACCATTACACCACCACCACCAGCCTAAACAGTTAATACAAGGCTGAATGGATCCAATTCTGAGCCGAGCATCCGAATGTGTCAGCAGAAATGGAGACTCATCAGAGCAGCAACGTTTCTCCAATCTTCTATTGTCCAGTTTTGGTGAGTCTGTGTGAATTGTAGCCTCAGTTTCCTGTTCTTAGCTGACAGGAGCGGCACCCGGTGTGCTCTTCTGCTGCTGTAGCCCATCCGCCTCAAGGTTGGAAGTGTTGTGTGTTCAGAGATGCTCTTCTGCAGAGCTCGGTTGTAACGAGTGCTTATTTGAGTTACTGTTGCCTTTCTATCAGCTGGAACCAGTCTGGCCATTTTCCTCTGACCTCTGGCATCAACAAGGCATTTGCGCCCACAGAACTGCCGCTCACTGGATATTTCCTCTTTGTCTTTCTCTGTAAACCCTAGAGATGGTTGTGCGTGAAAATCACAGTAGATCAGCAGTTTCTGAAATACTCAGAGCCGCCCGTCTGGCAGCAACAACCATGCCACGTTTAAAGTCACTTAAATCCCCTTTCTTCCCCATTCTGATGCTCACTTTGAACTGCAGCAGATCCTCTTGACCATCTACATGCCTGAATGCATTGAGCTGCAAAATTACACATTTTGCGTGAACGAGCAGTTGGACAGGCGTACCTAATAAAGAGGCAGATGAGTGGTATGATAAATAAAATGTTCTAAATAAAGTGCATTTAAATTGCACTTTAAGATGAATAACAGTATCACACTATTATGTTTTACAACGTGTTGAAAAAAATCTCTCTGTTAAACAACACTTGAGAAAATCTTGAAATAAATGTTTTATTTTTGCAGGAGGCCTGATCATTTTGTCTTATACGATTAAGTGAAATATTAAATATAATTTAAGAATAGTTTACTTTAAAATAATAATAATAAAAAAACACATGTAAAATACACAAATACAAAATCATAAAAAAATGCACATTTCAAAAATGACAAATAGATCAGATCTGAGGAGACTGAAGGACGTAATAAATGTGAAATCAGAGGAAATATTGGGAAGATCAGACGAGTCGCATCATATTCCTCCATCTGGCTTTCTCAGACTGACACATTTAATTCAACAGTTTTGACATTTTGTCCTAGAAACTGCATTTAAAGGCTCTGCAATGGCATCCCGGTGTGCCGTCGGCACAACATATATGGTGGCGTTGACGGAGCGATGGTGACAGATGGAAACAGTCAGAGATCAGGTCATGATGCTAATAATACCAGACAGATCAGAAATGATATTTTTGCCCAAATCTGCTGATTAATAGCATCATCTGCTGTAGTGCTGCAGGGAAACACACTGACTGCAGGAGAAACAATTACAGTCAGGAACCAAATCAAATGTTTCTCCACACTGAATAGACTAAACCAAAAAAACAGGTTTATTTTCCAAGAGTTTCCAAAAACCAAATCAATTTATTCCTCTATTTTCCTTCCTTCTTTCTGTCCATCCTTTCTTCCTTACTTAGTTCTTTCTTTCCTTCTTTCTATTTCCTTCCATCCTTTCCTCCCTTCCTTCCTTCCTTCCTTTCTTTCTTTCTTTCTTTCTTTCTTCCTTTCTTTCTTTCTTTCTTTCTTTCTTTCTTTCTTTCTTTCTTTCTTTCTTTCTTTCTTTCTTTCTTTCTTTCTTCCTTCCTTCCTTCCTTCCTTTCTCTTCCTTCCTTCCTTCCTTTCGCTCCTTTAGCTTTCTTTCTTCCTTCCCTTCTTCCTTCCTTCCTTTCTTTCTTTCTTTCTTTCTTTCTTCCTTCCTTCCTTCCTTTCTCTTCCTTCCTTCCTTCCTTCCTTTCGCTCCTTTATCTTTCTTTCTTCCTTCCCTTCTTCCTTCCTTCCTTTCTTTCTTTCTTTCTTTCTTTCTTTCTTTCTTTCTTTCTTTCTTTCTTTCTTTCTTTCTTTCTTTCTTTCTTTCTTTCTTTCTTTCTTCCTTCCTTCCTTCCTTTCTCTTCCTTCCTTCCTTCCTTTCGCTCCTTTAGCTTTCTTTCTTCCTTCCCTTCTTCCTTCCTTCCGTCCTTTCTTTCTTTCTTTCTTTCTTTCTTTCTTTCTTTCTTTCTTTCTTTCTTTCTTTCTTTCTTTCTTTCTTTCTTTCTTTCTTCCTTCCTTCCTTCCTTCCTTCCTTCCTTCCTTTCTCTTCCTTCCTTCCTTCCTTTCGCTCCTTTAGCTTTCTTTCTTCCTTCCCTTCTTCCTTCCTTCCTTCCTTTCTTTCTTTCTTTCTTTCTTTCTTTCTTTCTTTCTTTCTTTCTTTCTTTCTTTCTTCCTTCCTTCCTTTCTTTTCCTTCCTTCCTTCCTTTCGCTCCTTTAGCTTTCTTTCTTCCTTCCCTTCTTCCTTCCTTCCTTCCTTCCTTCCTTCCTTCCTTTCTTTCTTTCTTTCTTTCTTTCTTTTTTCGTTATCTCCATTCACATTTATATGTAAATTGCGCATGGATGTAATTGCCACTATTAGTGACAACAAGATAAGAAAACAAAAACTTTCATACAGTGTCCATATACCCTCTACTTAAATAAATCAGGAAAGTAGACAAATGAGAGTGATTAAAACTATAGTTTAGCCAAAAATGGACATTTACTCAATTGAGGTAAAGTTTGTTTTATATTCGCACATTCAGTCTTTCTCATGAATAATATAATCTTCCTTCCTTCCTTTCTTTCTCTTCCTTCCTTCCTTCCTTTCGCTCCTTTAGCTTTCTTTCTTCCTTCCCTTCTTCCTTCCTTCCTTCCTTTCTTCCTTCCTTCCTTCCTTTCTTTCTTTCTTTCTTTCTTTCTTTCTTTCTTTCTTTCTTTCTTTCTTTCTTTCTTTCTTTCACTCCTTTAGTTTTCTTTCTTCCTTCTTTCTTTCTTCCTTTCTTCCTTCCTTCCTTCATTCCTTCCTTCCTTCCTTTCTTTCTTTCTTTCTTTCTTTCTTTCTTTCTTTCTTTCTTTCTTTCTTTCTTTCTTTCTTTCTTTCTTTCTTTCTTTCTTTCTTTTCCTTTCTTCCTTTCTTCCTACCTTCCTTCCTCTTTTTTTCCCTTTCTTTCACTCCTTTAGCTTTCTTCCTTCCTTCCTTCCTTCCTTCCTTCCTTCCTTCCTTCCTTCCTTCCTTCCTTCCTTCCTTCCCTCCTTCCTTACTTCCTTCCCCTCTTCCTTCCTTCCTTCTTTCTTTCTTTCTTTCTTTCTTTCTTTCTTTCTTTCTTTCTTTCTTTCTTTCTTTCTACCTTTCTTCCATCCTTCCTGTCTATCTTTCATTTTTTCTTTCTTACTTTATTTCTTTCTTCCATCCTTCCGCTCCTTTAGCTTTATTTCTTTCTTTCTTTCTTTCTTTCTTTCTTTCTTTCTTTCTTTCTTTCTTTCTTTCTTTCTTTCTTTCTTTCTTTCTTTCTTTCTTTCTTTCTTTGCAGGGTCAATTTGTTTTTACTGGACATTATTTCTGTTCAGTGATGAGGCTTTAGTGTAAGCAGAGTCAGACCTTACTGTCCTAATCAAATCATTAATAATCAAGACATGATCATATTTTATTGTGCTCAAATAAGTGTAATCTAGAGGCCTTTGCCTTTCATTTAAGCCACTTCTGATACCAAATCATCAACTAGAAGACAACTTATTATTTGTTGATCCTAAAATTTGGATAGGCAACAAGATTTTTGTCAGGGAGTGTATATACAGTACCAGAATTACCAAAACTAAAACTGCAATAAAAACTAAATATACATTAAAAAGACTTACAAAACAGACAAAACGCAAGCAAAAACAAAACAAAAAAACTAATTTAATTCTGACAAAAAACACAAAACAAATTAAAACATTAAAACAACCCCGGCTCTTCTTTGAGCTAGAGTTAGAGCTTGATCTAAAGTTTGTGTAAAGTCTTGATAAATGCAGCTTTCATGTTTTTTTCCGCTAACATTCACTTTAAGCAAGCACTGTGTGATGTTTCGTCAGATTACAGGAGCTGTAGATTGAAAAAGAGCCCAGAAAACTCCTCCATTCTGATCTATTTATTCTCTTTGCTGAATATTAGAGTTTCTGGTCTGAAAGGAGACACTTTTATCTGAAAGAACGTCCAGAATGAGATTGTTAAGGACACTCAGTTCCTCCATTACGTCCATCGATCCAGAGAGTCTGAATGAGAGAGAGAGACGGACAGACTTTCTGGATCATTTCAGTTCAGCTCTGAGACGAGCACATGAAAAATACTGCTTTCAGGGAATATACATCTGTGAACGTAAAAAAAGAACAACAAAAAGTGATTATTATTGTTCATCATTGCAGGAAGCAATACTTTTTTTCCTTTCTCTGTCAGCAAATGTCTTTAGTTTTTTATTTTTATTTAAAAGATTTATTTTTGCCTTTATTAGAAAGGATAGTATTGAGACAGGGGCTACGGTAGGGAAATGTCCTCAAGCCATGATTTGAACTCAGGATGCCCTGACGTGCAACTCCACCATAGGTCAGTGCACTAACCACTAGGCTATTACGCCGGCTTAGGTGATGTTTTAAAATTAAATTCGGTAATACTTTATTTTTGTCACCGACTCGGTCCCAGTCATTCCCCTCGCCGGCCAGCAGAGGTCACCATCACCGCACTTCTAAACACTACGTCATGCTCATACACTGATTGCTACACACACCTGCAGCACATCCCACTGATGATCCACACACACATAAGCTGCGTCCCAAATGGCACACTATACACTATACACTCATGCACTATGTACTTATGCACTTACACACTCAACAGGATAGTACATGTATGTAGTGTTGTCCAAAATGGCACACTAATGTTTTTTTTACTGAGCGGAAATTCAAACCGTTTCCCTGATGACGTTTGACGGTTGCCAAATCATTGAAATAAACGACCAAACTATCAAATAAAACCTCCCGTGATTATTGCCGCATTCACCATCGGGAGGCGCTATAATCACTCTCGTAGGAGAATTTTGCTTTCACCATCCAAAATAAATAAAGTTATCCAACATGTGCGTCCGATAGCTCCGCCCCTTCCGCTACGTAAGCAAACCTGCGGTCGTTGAGTGCGTGAAGTGTCCATCATTCCACACTTGATTTTAGCGGCTAAATGAGTGCATCATCCGGGTAATTAAAGTGCTCTTATTATTTTTAGTGTTTTTAGTGTGAACGCACTACTTACACTATTTATACTACAAAATGGCGTAGAATAGTGCATAAGTATGCGATTTGGGACGCAGCTACTTAAGCAGCTCACACACTCGAAGTCTTGATCTGCCCTGACATTACTGAGCGTTATCTCCTTGCCTGATCTCCCGTGTATTACCTGGACTGTTTATCGACCTTGCCTTGCCTGCCGCCTGCCTTGAACCTTGCTTTGTACCTTAAATTTGATCCACGCTGCCTGCCCTGAACCCAGCCTGATATCTCGCCTCAGACCCATGCCTGCTATCATACTCCTTGACAGCCAGCCGCCAGCCCTTAGACCCAATATAACTACGTTTGATGTGAGTTCGCACGCAAGTGCTTATTGTGTGATTGTAAAAATAATCTTTAATAAATATTGTTTATTTATTTTATTTATTTATTTTATTTATTTATATGTTTATTTATTACACACACACATATATATATATATATATATATATATATATATATATATATATATATATATATATACATACATACATACATACATACATACATATATATATATATATATATATATATATATATATATATATATATATATATATACATATACATATATATATATATATATATATACATATATATATACATATATATATATATACATATATATATATATATATATATATATATATATATATATATATATATATATATATACATACATATATATATATATATACATATATATATATATACATATATATATATATATATATATATATATACATATATATATATACATATATATATATATATATACATATATATATATATATATATACATATATATATATATATACATATATATACATATATATATATATATATATATATACATATATATATATATATATATATATATATATATATATATATATATATATATATATATATATATATATATATATATATAGTACATAGATATATACATTAGATGTCGCCTACCCTGTTGTTGTCTACTGGAAGGAAAGCGTCAATAGAGCCGCCATCTTGGTACAGGGTAGCGCTCCTTTGAAATGAATCAGGACCAATCTGAAGTGGAGGACTGTGGCCATCCAAAGCCAGAGATATACATATATACACGTATATCTATGATCGGGAGTTTTCCCGGAGGTCAGAATGCAATTAGTTTTTTTTACACTTTTTCCACATTGATGCATAATTGATTGCACAGGCATTCCTGACGAAAAGCTTGTGTTTGTGTGTATGGAAATTTATTATCCTCCCTCCTGTTAGATTTGATCTAATCCTTGTCCTGAAACACAGCCCCTCGCCTGCTTACACTTCTCATACTGACGAAGGGAGCGATTCGTTGTGATTCGTTTGTGGCAGCGCAGCATCTCGTTGTCATATTTCTTTTGCATTGTTTGCTGATTTTATTCAACAAAACTAGCATAAGCCGAGTGTTTAGTGCGAGTTGCTGCTACTTTGCCTTATGGTGAATGCAGTAAGAGACTGTATTATCATCAATAACGTTACCTGTTTAGCACAAGAGTTCATAACATACAAAAACGTAAAAAAATCAATATTACCTATGAAATGTTCTGCATTTGTGCTTCGTTTTCTTTGTTTGCTCGTTACTACACCCGTAGACAGCGCTAAAGTCCAGCATCTTCACGTAATAACACTGTCTTGACTTGTGCGGTTGAATGACATTTGTCCTGGGAGCCCTGTACCAATGTGGCGGCGCTATTGACGCATGCTCAGGGTCCCTATGTAATATATAGTGTATAAAACTATGTATACGGTATATAAAACAAAATATACAAAATATAAAAGTCTATGCAAACTGGAATCATTTTACCCAAATGATGCCGTTTTTATGCTGGTAAATATATAGAAAGACCCATATTTTTACATAAGGTTTAAAAAGGACATTAAACCTCATTATAATTGCATTTTAAATCTCAGCTCAATTTAAGCATAAACTAGTGTTATTATTGGTTTTAACTATTCTGACACCACATTCTAATGCTCAAATTATGCTTTTAAAAAAGCAAAAATGATAAAAATGATCTATGATGTCCTTCAAAGTAAACTAACCCCATCTAAACCTGCAGATATTGTATAACCATCCCAATTCCTGAACTATACAGACGCCGGGACTCCAGATGGCATGAATATTTGATTATTGTTCCGCTTTTCGCAGGGTTTTTGCCATGCAGATGTGAAGAATTAAAAGCCTAATATTAATGTGATCCGTCTGCACAGACATCCTGACGAATCCTTAGGTGATTTTCCAGGAATAAATCTGTATTTTGAAAGTGTGATTATTTTGCTCCATCCAAAAAAGAACCCTGCAGATGATGAGCTCTGAGCGAATTACACGCAGTGAAGAGCCTTAAAAAATCCCAGAGTTTGGCAAAGATACACACGCATGTATTTTTAAATAAAACAGTGAACACCTTAATATTATATTGATCCAACATAAACTATAAAATGCAGCATGCATTAACATTAACTTCTACATTCATATGGATCACTGTTATCAAGTTAATCTTTATGACAATATTTATAATTTTTCCATCTTGAGGATAGAGAACGTCAACTGTCTTTGGTCTACTACTCTATGGCAGGCTAATGGCAGTAGACGAACACTCTGAGAAATTGTAAATATTTATAATAGTCACTATTCCCTGCTGAAAAATCCTGCTTAAACCAGCCTAGGCTGGTTGGCTGGTTTTAGCTGGTTGATCAGGCTGGTTTTAGAGGGGTTTTGACCATTTCCAGGCTGGTTTCCAGCCATTTCCGGCCTGGTCTTAGCTGGTCAGGCTGGAAAATGACTAGCTAAATCCAGCTAAAACCAGCTTGGTTTAAGCTGGATATAGCTGGTTTTGGCTGGACTCCTAGCCTGGCTAGGCTGGTCAAGCTGGTTTTAGCTGGTCATCTCCCAGCCTGACCAGCTAAGACCAAGCTGGAAATGGCTGGAAACCAGCCTGGAAATAGCCAAAACCCCTCTAAAACCAGGCTGGTCAACCAGCTAAAGCCAGCCTAGGCTGGTTTAAGCTGGATTTTTCAGTAGGGGTCTTATAAATAAACGGCATATTTGCAATCTAAACAACTAAAATCTCCACTAAAAGTCCTCAAAAGTTCATTTTGTTGTCTAACAGCAGTAATATTTGTCAGACTGTAGTGTCTCTCTGTTTGTTGCTGGCTGTATGTGGGCGGAGTGATACATAAAGGTGAAGGGTGAAGAGGCCTTTGTGTGATGTTACTGGCAAAATATCGCACAGCTATCAACTAATCAGATTCAAGAACCAGACAGAACTGTCGTATAAAGGGGCTCAATAGGTCCACTTTAAATGTAAATACATAATTTAAGTCCACTTAACATAAAGTGGGACCAAACTGACAACACAAATCTCCTAAATGCTGTGTCTGTCTATCCTCAGTGAATGTGCTTTTAGTGATCGCCGCGTGATCTTGTGATTTTCTTTGGCTCAGCGCTGGAGCCGAGAGCCTCTCACAGAGCCGAAAAACAAACTCAAGAGTGTCCACAGTGTAGAAATGACACCGAGCCATCAATCCTCCAGCCGAGAGCTCTCTCACACTCATAATCAGCGGCTGATTGGGGAAAAACGCTCCACTTGTTTCCCACTGCTTCTGTCTCGACCAGAAGTCACACGTGTGCTCAGCTGCTTTCTCTAACTCTACCAACACAGACTCGCTGAAAAAAAACTTGCTTCAGTCGCTATTAGTGAAATTGCAAAAACAGTTGAAGTACTAAATTAAATATATAAAACAAAATATGTAAAAATATTATAGAAAATACTGTGAAAAAAATCCTGAATCTGTTCAACATCATTTGATAAAGAATAAATATTGCACAAGAGCCATTTTGCCCTCAACTGTATGTTTGACTGCAGTTTGCAAAATGAACACAAGGTGGCAGTAGGACGACAATAGCTTTTGTTTCTTTTCACACTGATGATACATATTTTTGACGTATGAAAGATTATTAACATTCAATTATTTGCACAACACCAAATAAACACCAAAATCTAACCTAATAGTGTGATTTGTAATGGGAAATGTTTGCATCACCTATTTATCTCCTTATGGACAGCTTTTTTTGTCGTGGTCAGTTTGCTTGTAGCTCACTTAGTATCGTGTTGTGCTTGTGCTGAGCTCTCGAGTTCAAGTCTGGTGAAGTTTGGTCACGCTTCCCCTAAAGAGATAAAAGCAATGTAAAATCAAGGTAAAACTATGTAGTTGTAGTGCACTTTTCTCTTATGTTTACTTTTGAACACACTATCAGTTAAGGTTAGTTCAGCGTGTCACTAGCTGATCTGTAAAAAAAGCCCTGCTTAAATTCAGCATGAAATAAAAGTTAATGACTGATAGATATGCCCTAAAGCAGGGATCACCAAACTTGTTCTTGGAGGGCCGGTGTCCTGTATATTTTAGCTCCAACCCAAAACAAACACACCTGAACAAACCAATCAAGGTCTTACTATACTTTTAGGCAGGTGAGTTGAGGCAAGTTGGAGCTAAACCCTGCAGGGACACCGGCCCTCCAGGACCGAGATTAGTGACCTCAGTCCTAAAGGACTGATAGCCTCGCCCTAAATGACTTATAGGCCTTTCTTAAATGACTGATAGCCCCACCCTAAATGACTGATAACCCCGACCCTAAAGGACTGATAGACATGCCATAAATGTCTGATAACTCCACCCTAAATGACTGATAGTCCCTCCCCAAAAGACTGATAGCCTTTCCCAAAATGACTAATACTGGACTGAAAGACACGCCCAAAATTACCGTTAACCCCACCCTAAATGACTGATAGCCCCCTAAATATTAAATAGGCATGCCCTAAATGACTGATATCCACACCCTAAATTACTGATAGACACGCCCTAAATGACTGTTAACCCCACCCAAAATGACTGATAGTCCCTCCCCAAAAGACTAATAGCCTTTCTCAAAATGACTGATAACCCCACCCTGAAGGACTGATAGACACACCCTAAATTACTGATATCCCCACTCTAAATGACTGATAGCCCCACCCTAACTGACTGATAGCCTTTTCCAAAATGACTGATAACCCCACCCTAAAAGACTGATAGCCCTGCCCTTAATGACTGATAACCCCACCCTAAAGGTCTTATAGAGACGCCCTAAATTACTATTAACCCCACCCTTAATGACTGATAGTCCCTCCCCAAAAGAATGATAGCTTTTCCCAAAATGACTGATAGCCCCACCCTAAATGACTGATAACCCCGCCCTAAATGACTGGTAGACATGCCCTAAATGTCTGATAACTCCACCCTAAATGACTGATAGTCCCTCCCCAAAAAACTGATAGTCTTTCCCAAAATGACCGATACTGGACTGAAAGACACGCCCAAAATTACTGTTAACCCCACCCTAAATGACTGATAGCCCCCTAAATAATAAATAGGCATGCCCTAAATGACTGATATCCACACCCTAAATTACTGATAGACACGCCCTAAATGACTGATAACCCCACCCAAAATGACTGATAGTCCCTCCCCAAAAGACTAATAGCCTTTCTCAAAATGACTGATAACCCCACCCTGAAGGACTGATAGACACACCCTAAATTACTGATATCCCCACTCTAAATGACTGATAGCCCCCGAAAATAATAAATAGTCACGCCCTAAATGACTGATAACCCCACTTTAAATGACTGATAGCCCCTCCCCAAAAGACTAATAGCCTTTCCTGAAATGACTGATAGCCCCGCCCTTAATGACTGATAGGAAGCCTCATAATGACATTAGACCCTCCCCAAAGACTGATAGTCTTAAATGATGAATAGCCATGCCTGAAATGATTGATAGCCCCTCCCTATAAATGACTAAAAGCCCCCACATGATAGTCACCCTAAATTACCGACAGCCCACCCTAAATTACTAATAGCCCCACCCTAAATGACTGATAGCCCCGCCCTAAATTACTGACTGCCCCACCCTAAATTACTGATAACCCCTCCCTAAATGACTGATAGCCCCGGCCTAAATTACTGACAGCCCCACCCTAAATTACTGATAGCCCCACCCTAAATGACTGATAGCCCCGCCCTAAATGACTGATAGCCCCACCCTAAATGACTGATAGCCCCGCCCTAAATGAATGTTAGCCCCACCCTAAATTACTGATAGCCCCACCCTAAATGACTGATAGCCCCACCCTAAATTATTGACAGCCCCACCCTAAATTACTGATAGCCCCGCCCTAAATTATTGACAGCCCCACCCTAAATTACTGATAACCCCTCCCTAAATGACTGATAGCCCCGGCCTAAATTACTGACAGCCCCACCCTAAATTACTGATAGCCCCACCCTAAATGACTGATAGCCCCGCCCTAAATGACTGATAGCCCCACCCTAAATGACTGATAGCCCCGCCCTAAATGAATGTTAGCCCCACCCTAAATTACTGATAGCCCCACCCTAAATGACTGATAGCCCCACCCTAAATTATTGACAGCCCCACCCTAAATTACTGATAGCCCCGCCCTAAATTATTGACAGCCCCACCCTAAATTACTGATAGCCCCACCCTAAATGACTGATAGCCCCACCCTAAATGACTGATAGCCCCACCCTAAATGATTGATAGCCCTGCCCTAAATGAAATAGCTTGAGCCTAAATGACTGATAGCCACGCAATAAAGAATTAATAGCACTGCCCTAAAGTATTTTATTTAACTGTATATTTTAGCCAGAATATGTTTCTTCCCGTAAGGTTTAGGCATGCTGTAGCACAAACACTGCAGGTTTAAATGGCTGGTCTGACACACAGTTTCACCAGACCCTCCACAGATCTCCCTCTAACCATGAATTTGATGATTTGCGTGTGCGTAACGCGTCAGAAGTGATCTGGATGATTACAGTCAGCTGACAGTTCAAGCCTGCGCTGGAGGATTTTCGTTTTTTTTACTCGTCAGAGAGTGTTTAGTGAAATTGTGGGCTCGTGATGCGCAGTAAAACCCACACGGCCTCCTGTCCATATCCAGTTCGGAAGAGAGGTAATTTTGTGCCCACTGTTGCCATAGTGATTTGTGCCGCATGAAGGAGGCCGTGCGTCTCTCAGGAGGAGGCAGCGTTATGATTACAGCAGGAACGAAAAAACTCTTTCATCTGATGACAATTTATGGTTTTAATCAGACGGGTTGAGCTTCACACAGAGCTCCCTTCAAGAAGATGCATGAAAATACCAGAGGCTGATGACATCTGACCTCTGGCGGGACGTGGGAAATGTATTATCATCAGGGTTTTGGTTTACAGTCATGCATTCTGACGGAAACTAGTGATGTTTGAGCCTTTGCATCATTCAGACTTTAAATTTGATTCTATCTCCTGGGTTCAAGATCAATTTAGCATGACATTTCGTACAGAACTGCCAAAGATTTTAGATATGTTTAATATATCAACATTATCAAAGTCATTTTTTCAGCATAGTCCTTTATTCATCAGGGGTCCCTTCCAGCTGCAACCCAGACCTGGGAAACACCCATTGACACTTATTCACACACACACACACACAACGGCATGTATTTGGGCTTGTGGAGGTAACCGGAGCACCCGGAGGAAAGCCACACCAACATGGGGAGAACATGCAAACACAGAAATGCCAACTGACCGAGCTAAGGCTCGAACCAGCAACCTTCTTGCTGTGAGGTGACAGCACTACCCACTGCACCACCATTCAAAGTAATATAACAGTCAGTGAATATGAAATAAATAATTACAACCATAATAAGTGTAGATTAATTAAATAAAGCACATGGATTTCGGTTAACACATACAGTAGATTTACCGGCCACTTTATTAGGTACACCTTACTAGTGCTGGGTTGGACCCCTTTTGCCTTCAGAACTGCCTTAATCCTTCTTGGCAGATATTCAACAAGCTACTGGAAATATCCCTCAGAGATTTGCTCCATATTGACATGATAGCATCACACAGTTGCTGCAGATTTGTCGGCTGCACATCCATGATGCCAATCTCCCGTTCCACCAAATCCCAAAGTTGCTCTATTGGATTGAGATCTGGTGACTGTGGAGGCCATTTGAGTACAGTGAACTCATTGTCATGTTCAAGAAACCAGATGATTGGCGCTTTATAACATGGTGCGTTATCCTGCTGGAAGTAGCCATCAGAAGAGGAAGACACTGTGCTCATAAAGGGATGGACATGGTCAGCAGCAATACTCATTTAGGCTGTGGTGTTGACAATATGCTCAATTGGTGGTAATGAGTAAATTGGTACATTTCCATTGCAGTGACAAAAGCTGCACAGTTTGTGAATAAAAACGATATAAATGATTTAACAATGATTATTTAACTATGGTTGTACAGTTCAAAAAGTAGCTCAATTATTTACTGCTGTCATTAAAAGACCAAGACTCCTCGTGTCAGTGCGAGTCTGAACAGCCACGCTGCATCGGGCCACGTCATGCCGCAGCCCCAATCAAGAGATCAGCAAGTGTCATGCTGATCACTCGACGCAGAAGTGTAAATCAGCCTTATTGCGAATGCACACATTACAATATTGATGCTTAAACATTATATTGGTTGGGCCAATCGATCAAATAGTGCCTTAGTTACTTCATTCAAGTTTGACTGATTAACCCAACCCAAAAACATGACAATAATTGATCATTTTCGGCGGCAATAATCAGCAAAATATGTGTTTCAATGAGTTCAGTGGCATTGTTTACGCTCTGCTCTTCAATATGGCGGATTGATCATGCGTCATGAAAACACTCCACAGGGACTGAGAGAGAACAATGATGAAAATAGACGCCATCGCACAAAATTGCATTCATTTCTTACTTGGCTGCTTGAGAAATCTAAACTCTTAGTTAGAAACACTTCCAGTGAATGTAAATACGGTAAATATATTTATGAGCCAGACGAGCTGTTCTAATGAATGCCGTGGGCTTGGGGTTTTGTCTGTGCTGCAGCCGAACTGAGTAAATATTTGCTTTAGTAATAATCTGCAGATCCCAGCCAGCAAATCTAGAGATCCTGATCCAGAGACAGCACTGAAACACGAGCGGGGACGCAGAGTTTGATTATTAACTTGACCCAAAGGGGAATTAAACAACATAGGTTCATTCTGAAAGCGTAGCCTTATATATATTTCTGAAGATCATGAGTTATGTAGACAGAAGTACGTTTGGCGGCATTTCGTCTTTAAAATGAAAGCTACGTGGCAGTATGACACTGTTCCTTTTTGCGCTTACCAGCTGACCCCTTACCTCGGTGTGGACGGCTTTCCCGCTGTTACCAGTTTGTCCAGTGGCTCGTCGCATACGTCGGAGGCTTTGAGACGCAGAGAGGAGTTGATGGGGAGTGCTGACAGGGTTTGAGTCTGATGAAGAACGGTTCTAGAAAGTAGGTAAGACAAAAACAAAAAATAAAACAAACAGGTAAATAACAGGCTGAGAATGTGGTAAAAAACAGAGCTTTTCTTTATCTCGGGTGCTTTTGAAAACACTATCGGTTGGGTATAGGGAAGGGGGTGATCGGGTCAATCTGTGCTTTTGAAAAAACTATCGGTTGGGTATAGGAAAGGGGGTGATCAGGTCAATCTGTGCTGAAAACACTATCGGTTGGGTATAGGAAAGGGGGTGATAGGTCAATCAGTGCTTTTGAAAACACTATAGGTTGGGTATAAGGAAAGGGGTGATCAGGTTAATCTGTGCTAAAACACTATCGGTTGGGTTTAGGGGAGGGGTGATCGGGTCAATAGGTGCTTTTGAAAACACTATTGGTTGGGTTTAGGGAAGGGGTGATTGGATCAATCTGTGCTTTTGAAAACACTATCGATTGGGTATAGGGAAGGGGGTGATTGGGTTAATCTGTGCTGAAAACACTATCAGTTGGATATAAGGAGGGGGGTGATCGGGTCAATCTGTGCTTTTGAAAACACTATCGGTTGGGTTTAGGGAAGGGGGTAATCGGGTCAATCTGTGCTTTTGAAAACACTATCGGTTGGGTTTAGGGAAGGGGGTGATCGGGTCAATCTGTGCTTTTGAAAACACTATTGGTTGGGTTTAGGGAAGGGGGTGATCGGGTCAATCTGTGCTTTTGAAAACACTATCGGTTGAGTTTAGGGAAGGGGGTGATCGGGTCAATCTGTGCTTTTGAAAACACTATCGGTTGGGTTTAGGGAAGGGGGTGATCGGGTCAATCTGTGCTTTTGAAAACACTATTGGTTGGGTTTAGGGAAGGGGGTGATCGGGTCAATCTGTGCTTTTGAAAACACTATTGGTTGGGTTTAGGGAAGGGGGTCATCGGGTCAATCTGTGCTTTTGAAAACACTATCGGTTGGGTATAGGAAAGGGGGTGATTGAGTCAATCTGTGCTGAAAACACTATCGTGTATAGGGAAAGGGGTGATCGGGTCAATCGATGCTTTTGAAGACATTATAGGTTGGGTATAGAAAAGTGGGCAAAAGGGTCAATCTGTGCTGAAAACACTATCGGTTGGGTATAGGAAAGGGGGTGATAGGTCAATCAGTGCTTTTAAAAAACACTATAGGTTGGGTATAGGGAAGGGGGTGATCAGGTTAATCTGTGCTAAAACACTATCGGTTGGGTTTAGGGAATGGGGTGATCGGGTCAATCGGTGCTTTTGAAAACAATATTGGTTGGTTTTAAGGAAGGGGTCTGTTAGTCTGTGCTTTTGAAAACACTATCGGTTGGGCATAGGGAAGGGAGTGATCGGGTTAATCTGTGCTGAAAACACTATCAGTTGGGTATAAGGAGGGGGGTGATCGGGTCAATCTGTTCTTTTGAAAACACTATCGATTGGGTTTAGGGAAGGGGGTGATCGGGTCAATCTGTGCTGAAAACACTATCTGTTGGGTATAGGGAAGTAAATCAGTCGACAGCAGCCTCTGGTGGATTTATGCAAGAACAACAGGCATGAATGAATGCATGAATGAATGAATTTGAGATCTGAAAAAGCATACACAGCGGCCTCGGGTGGATCCACGAAAACAAAAACTGCAAAAAAAAAAAAAAAAAACGTACCTCCTTGCACATATTTGGCATTCTCCAGAAATGTATATAGTGGTCACAAATCAGAATGGATTGGAGTTAAATCCTAAATGAGATCCCTGATAGCACATATTTGGGCTGCATGATATTGGAAAAATGTGATATTATGATATATAATTTTTCTGCGATAAATATCACTCAAGTTGGAAAATCTGAACTTCATTTGACATTCCTGCCGCATTAACTAATGATGAGCTTGCTCTTGTAGGGACGTGATTATGACGTAGCGTCTGTTTTTGGAAAATCCTCTTGCTGGACAACCATTCATCAAACTGGGCTCAGCTCAGTCTGAAGCACCACTGAAAGCTTCCGTCTTCCTTCTATGTGTAATTTCATTGGACAGGAATCACAGGACTGATTTTTCTAATCCCCATAGGCAAGAAAAACTAAAGTAGTGACTGCAGGATGAAGGACAATAGTAGAGTAAAAGTACCAATAAAGCACTAAAAATGTACTCAAGGGAAAGTAAAAGTACACATTTATAAAACTACTCAGCAAATTACAATTCCTGAGTAAAAACAACTCAATTACAGTAATTAGAGTATTTGTAATTAGTTACTTGGGTAATTAGACAAGTCATTGTTTAACAGTGGTTTGTTCTGGAGACAATCCAAAACGAATATTGCTTAAGAGGGCTAATAATATTGACCTTCAATAAAATTAAAAACTGCTTTTATTCTAGCTGAAATAAAACAAATAAGACTTTCTTTAGAAGAAAAAAACATTATAGGAAATACTGTGAAAAATGCCTGAATCTGTTCAACATCATTTGGGAAATATTTAAAAACAACAAAAAGGCTAATAATTCTGACTCCATCTGTACATTCATGCATGTTTAATGGAGGCGAGTTCATTTGCTAATATTAAAATGCTAAAACAGGCAGCGGATCCAAAAAAGAGAAGCGCTCTGGCAGCTGCTGGACTCATTTATTCCAGTCCATCTTCAGCCAATAGAAGCGTTCGCTGGTTTGCAGGAGCCATTAACTTTTGTTGCAATACGCAAGATTCTGGCTGCAATAAAAAGGCGCATTAAAGATGCATGACATGTAATGCTGGAGATGATGGAGGCGTCAGCGGAGACTGAAAGCAGCGCTCGCAGCGTAAACAGCACGTTTATGGTCATTTTGCTAACGCGCAGACAGCTGGGTCATGTACAGCAGCATAAAAGCAGAATTATCTTGGAAAGACACTGCAGGCAGGGCTGTTTGTTTAATTGTGAGAAATCAGCAAACAACTGCAAAAACCCGATCCTCATCATCTGATGCTGGAAAATCAGACTAATGCTGGATGCTTCTGTGCACATTTACTATACTGATTACTTTAAAACATACTATATTATTAAACATAGTACAGTTGAAACCAGAAGTACTTACACTAAAAAAAGGAACAGAACCATTTTTTTTTTAAATGTCTGATGGTAAATCAAACTAAACGTTTACTATTTTAAGTCTGTTATGATTACCTAAATGATTTACATTTGCTAAATGCCAGAATAATAATAAAAAAAAATAAAAAAAAGTTTACACGCATTTCCTTGGTATTTTTAGCTTTGCTTCTAAACTGTATAACTTTGGTCAAATGTTTTGGGTATCCTTCCACAAGCTTCTCACAATAGTTTGCAGAAATTTTGGCCCATTCCTCCAAACAAAATTGGTGTAGCTGAGTCAGATTTGTAGGCTGTCTTGCTCACACAACTTTTTCAACTCTGCCCACAAATGTTCTATAGCAGGGTTTTTCAAAGTCTAAGTCAGTGGGCCTCCCTTTTGACACAAGTTATCCATTGGCGCCCCCCTCCTCCCAAACACGCACGCACCCACCCACACACACACACACACACACACACATATATATATATATATATATATATATATATATATATATATATATATATATATATATATATATATATATATATATATATATATATATATATACAGTATATATAAAGACACAGACAGATGTCAGACTGTTAACTCACTTTTATCATCATTTGCATGAAAGTGCAATTATTTACAGAGTAATAAGTATTTTAATATACTGTTTTTAAAACTAGGATGATGGTTCAATATGAATAGAACCGATCCAAGAACTGTCCATCCCAGTCAAAACAGTCGAAGTTTAGCGGGTCTCATGCTGTTATTAGCCAAAATATCTTGACAAACCACACATAAAGGTCTTGGTTCATCAGCTGGTCCTGTCCACGTAAATCCTAAACTCAAACACTGATCATCATATCGTCGTCTTTTGGGTTTAAGCCCTGAACTTGAAGGCTTTGAATCGGGGGGGGGTCTCAGAAACCGATCCATTGTATTAGCAGGCATATACCTGTATTGGCGGGCTTGCCAAACAGAAGTGAACTCACAGCTATGGCATTCTGGGTAAAAAAGGTTTTCTTATTTTTTACGTATTATTTTTTAGCTTTGTTTAATTAAAACGTTTAAATATAATAAAAAATACATATAATAATTAAACTTAATTATTTTTTTATTATATAATATTTTTTCCCGCGCCTCCCCTGACATGCTCTTGCGCCCCCCAGGGGAGGCGCGCCTCACACTTTGAAAACCCCTGTTCTATAGGATTAACATCAGGGCTTTGTGATGGCCACTCCAAAATATTCACTCCGTTGTACTTAAAGCACATTTTCACTAATGTGGCAGTATGCTTAAGGTCATGGTGTGTTTGGAAGACCCATTTGTAACCAAATTTTAATTTCCTGGCTGATGTCTTGAGATGTTGCTTCAGTATTTCTACATACTGTTCTTCTCTTCTATTCTGTGAAGCTTATTTGAGTTACTGTTGCCTTTCTATCAGCTGGAACAAGTGTGGCCATTCTCCTCTGACCTCTAGCATCAACAAGGCATTTTCGCCCACAGAACTGCAGCTCACTGATTATTTCCTCTTTTCATTCTCTGTAAACCCCAAAGATGGTTGTACATGAAAATTCCAGTAGATCAGCAGTTTCTGAAATACTCAGATCAGCCCGTCTGACACCAACAACCATGCCACGTTTAAAGTCATATATTATATATATATATATCCCCTTTGAACTGCAGCAGATCGTCTTGATCATGTCTACATCCCTAAATGCATTGAGTTGCTGCCGTGTGATTGGCTGATTAGATAGATAGCAGTTAGATAGGTGTACCTAATAAAGTGGCCGGTAAGTGTACATACTACTAATCTTTCATAAGTCATTCTACCATGCTCGCACAACTTTTTGCCCTTTTTACTCATCTTTTTCTATGATACACTCCTTTTTTTTAACTATATTTATTAATTCATTCATTAATTTTCTTGTCGGCTTAGTCCAGGGGTGGGCTAACTCGGTCCTGGAGGGCCAGTGTCCTGCACAGTTTAGCTCCAACTCTAATCAAACACACCTACTTGTAGATTTCTGGTGATCTTGAAGACACTGATCAGCTTGTTCAGGTGTGTTTGATTGAGTTTGCCCACCCCTGGCTTAGTCTCTTTATTAATCTGGGGTCGCCACAGCGGAATGAACCGGCAACTTATCCAGCAAGTTTTTTACGCAGCTGATGCCCTTCCAGCTGCAACCCATCTCTGGGAAACATCCACACACACATTCACACACACACACACACACATTTACACACACACTCATACACTATGGACAATTTAGTCTACCCTATTCACCTGTACCGCATGTCTTTGGACTGTGGGGGAAACCGGAGCACCCGGAGGAAACCCACGCGAAGGCAGGGAGAACATGCAAACTCCACACAGAAACACCAACTGAGCTGAGGTTCGAACCAGCGACCCAGCAACCTTCTTCCTGTGAGGCGACAGCACTACCTACTGCGCTACTGCCTTGCCTAACTATGTTTAATGTATTTTAAAGACAAGAATTTTAATTTTTTTTTCAAGTGAAGATGCACTAAATGAATGGTCTCAAACTCAATTCCTGGATGGCCGCAGCTCTGCATAGTTTATCTCCAACTCACGCCTGCTTAATAGTGTCTAGTAATCTTGAACACCTTGATTAGTTGGATCAGCTGTGTGTTGGAGCAGAACTGTGCAGAGCTGTGGCCCTCCAGGAATCCAGTGTGAGACCTATGCACTAAATGAAGTCAGTGTTTCAGGCGGAGCTTTAAAAGCAGATCGCCATCACCGAAACCCCAGCACTCTCTTCTCTTCTTGCATTCCTGCTGTTTTCCATGAAGCCGATCTGACTGCTAATGCTGATGAGCGTTTAGTGCAGACTGATGCTTGTGCTTGTGCTTTAGCTTCACCTGGAGAATAAACAATGCTCATTAATGCAGACTCACAGGTGAGATGCTGGTCAGCCTGGACACATTAGCAGAAAACTGCACATAAACATCTCCATAACCTCCGTCTCCCAGCATGCACTAGGCTTTATCCTCTGCAGATCAATTACACCACAGCAGGGTTGTGGTTATTGGTTAGGAAATATGAGGTTTTATGCATTATAAGACACGGGATTCAGAGAACAAACGTTTTTAGTTTAATGAGTGATTTCTTTTATCTCTGCCATGATGACAGCACATCATATTTGACTGGATGTTTTTCAACGTATAATGCACTAGTGTGCTCCACGCAAGTGAGTGGGCTTGACAAACCACCTGTAGGACACACTCCTTTTGTCTAAGGCCCTATTTAAACTAATGCGTTTTCATTTTAAAACGCATTAGGTTTTGCTACGGTTACGCAATCCGTCCACACTAAGCCAGAGTTTTCGAGCGCAGAGCATTTTAAAAACACTGAAGAGGCCGTTTTCACTCTAAAGCGCTGCTGCTCTGTCTCAGTGTGGATGGGGGAAAACAGAGACATCTGAAAATGAGGCGGGGCTGCAGACATTCGCCTCTCTGATTGGGGCTTTTCCTCAATATTGACAGACTTCGCAAATTTGATATAGAAAACAAACTCCCGAGGACACATCGGGTAAATGTTAAAAAGTGTACTTTATAACATCATTCACTTCACCCTGGCTATGTTGTTTCACTTTTTTTAACAATAAAACGATAACATGATATAAGGAACTGCCTATTCTCATTTTGATGTTAGTAACTTAACAGACAGCAGAAATGTTGAGGCGTCGTGCTGCATATATGAGCGTCATCTTCACTGCATGCTTATATTTATAACAAAACTGAGCCTATAACATTACAGTCTCCTTTTATTCTCATTGAAAATACGAAACACACCCTCTCTTTTGCTAAATATCAGTTTTAGTAATCAATAATGGCCATTATAAAAGTATAACGTACAAAACGTTTATATATTATAGGAAATAAAGGCAAGCGATCAGTCAAATGTGCAGAATCAGTGTACACAGATACATTAATTAATATATTAACTTATCTCTGCGCTCAGCCAAAACACAACACCTGAGAACAAGTGATAGATTCAAAAGAGCAAACGCCGGGAATATGTCGTGATATATAGACAACAAGATGACTTAAATATCACGTTTAACAAACATAGTAAGATTAGATCCAGCGGGTACGGTGGTCGGGAAGCAAAACAACATGACAAAGCTCGAAACAAATTTACAATTTAAAAAATATTTACATAGACACAATTACATAGGAAGAACTATTTTAAGAAGAACGAAAATTTACATTTTAGAAATGTGGAGTGTGGAGTTTGCATGTTCTCCCTGCGTTTGCGTGGGACATGCAGTACAGGTGAATTGGGTAGGCTAAATTGTCCATAGTGTGTGTGTTTGTGTGTGTGTTTGTGTGTGTGTGTGTATGGTTCTCAGAGATGGGTTGCGCTGGAAGGGCATCCGCTGTGTAAAAATGTGCTAGATAAGTTGGCGGTTCATTCCGCTGTGGCGATCCCGGATTAATAAAGGGACTAAGCCGACAAGAAAATAATTGAATGAAAAAAATTAACAAGACGCAAACCACTTTTACCAGTCCCAAAACAAATTTACAATTACAGAATTCTTACGGAAAGGGAATGTACCACACACCGGATCTCCGCCTTTGTAGACAGAGGTCAACATGAGTCTACAACTACAAAAATCATGGTTTGACCAACTGCAATAAAACATCGTTTTGCCATTTAGAGCTATTCTGCGAAAATATCAGTGTGAGAGTATGAAGAAACATGTATTCTGCGTCGCTTCTGGTGCGTGGTACATTCCGCATCCCTTCCGGTGTGTGGTACAGTTCGCTTTACTTTTGGTGTGGTACATTCTGCGTCACTTCCGGTGTGTGGTACATTCCGTGTCACTTCCGGTGTGTGGTACATTCCGCATCATTTGCGGTGTGGTACATTCCGCTTCACTACCGGTGTGTGTTACATTTCGCTTCACTTCCGGTGTGGTACATTTCACGTCACTTCCGGTGTGTGGTACATTCCGCGTCACTTCCGGTGTGTGGTACATTTCGCTTCACTTCCGGTGTGGTACATTTCACGTCACTTCCGGTGTGTGGTACATTCCGCGTCACTTCCAGTGTGTGGTACATTCCGCGTCCCTTTCGGTGTGGTACATTTCGCGTCACTTCCAGTGTGTGGTACATTTCGCATCACTTTCGGTGTGGTACATTCCGCATCACTTCCGGTGTGTGGTACATTCCGCATCACTTCCGGTGTGTGGTACATTCCGCGTCACTTCCGGTGTGTGGTACATTCCGCGTTAATTCCGGTGTGTGGTACATTCCGCGTTAATTCCGGTGTGTGGTACATTCCGCGTCACTTCCGGTGTGTGGTACATTCCGCGTTAATTCCGGTGTGTGGTACATTCCGCGTTAATTCCGGTGTGTGGTACATTCCCTTTCCGTAAGGAATCTGTAATTGTAAATTTGTTTCGGGACTGGTAAAAGTGTTTCACGTCTTGTTAATTTGTTTTTTAAATGTAAATTTGTTTCGTTCTCAGTAAAATTGTTTTTCCAATGTAATTGTGTCTGATGATGGGTAAAAATGTTTTCAAAAATGTAAATTTGTTTTGAGCCTTGTAAAAGTGTTTCACACTTTGTAAAGGGGGAGATCCTTGATGAACAGTCCGACGAGCGCAGCTCTCATGTGGGTGGATATGCAAGCCACACAAAAATAAACACACAAAATACAAACACACACTCACTCTCACATACAAATACAAACAAATGGAATAACGCACACATGTGAAAATGTAGAAACACACACAAATACAAACACACACAAAAATAAACTAATACAAACACACATCCACACAATAATAAACACATAAATTCAAACACACATACACACGCCACACACACATAAATACAAACAAAAGCAAAAATAAAAAACACAAACACATGAACAAATACAAACACACACATCCAAACACACAATTAAAAACACAAACACACACCCATAAAAATCTAAACACACACACATATCTTTCATAGTCATTCTAGTCTGCTTAGAAAACTTTTCTCCTCTCTACTCGTCTGGAAACTCTGACACCATTAAAACTCTGGGCTGAGCTTTTTTATTATGTTTCATTTTTTTTTAAAAGAGAAGAAATGAATATTTTATCGAGCGAAGATGCACTAAATGAATCAAAAGTGACAGTAAAGACCAGCCCCTGTGTAAAAATAACCAAACGATGTAAAATAAATAGGTCTCTCGTGTCTCGACGAGGGGGGAAAAAAGAGTGTAAATGCTACAAAGTGCAGATTATGAGCTGTTTAAGGGAAAGTTGGAGATGTGAAAGCGCTCTGATAGACTCATAAAGAGACTAGATCAAAGCTGCAGATGAAGATGAAGCCGCAGGGCTCGACTCAAACACACACACACACACACACACACACACACACACACACACACACACACACACACACACACACACACACACACACACACACACACACATCTGAGTCCTGGACCTCTTTATCTGAACATGTTTACATTTAATCACATTTCAGCCAGCATCTAATGAAGCCCAGAATCCATCTCAGTGATAAAACTACACACATGAACATATACTATAGTCATTTATTGTAAATACCATAGTGTTTTTGAACAATACTATAGTAAAGTTTGTTATACTGTACATATTATAGTATTTACAGCTCTTTGTTAAATACAGCATACTGTAATAACTGTAATGAACTGACAAACACTGTAGTATACTTTAGTTTTTACCACAGTAAACGATGGTTTAGTATGACCTCAAATTAAGAAATACTATAGTAAATACAGTATATTTTATAGTGCAATACAGGGCTTTTAAAACATACTACAGTAATGTACTTGAGTTCATTTGTTGTGGTGATTCTATTGTTGCTATGGTAACACAAAAACTATTGTAATTATTCTGCTGTGGTGATTCTGTAGTTGCTATGGTAACACAACAACCATAGTAATTGATCTGGTGTGGTGATTCTATAGTTGCTACGGTAACACAACACTAGAACTTAATCTGTTGCAGTGATTCTGTAGTTGCTATGGTAACACAACACTATAGCAAAAATCTATTGTGGCAATTCTGTAGTTGCTATGGTAATAACACTATAGTAATTAATCTGCTGTGGTGATTTTATAGTTGCTATGGGAACACAACTATAGTAATTAATGTTGATTTTATAGTTTCTATGGTAACACAACAATATAGTAATTATTTTGTTGTGGTGATTCTGTAGTTGCTATGGTAACACAACACTAGTAATTGATCGGTTGTGATTCTGTAGTTGCCTTTTGTAACAACTCTATAGAAATAATCTCTTGTGGCGATTCTGTAGTTGCTATGGTAACACAACACTATAGTAATTTTTCTGTTGTGGTTATTCAATAGTTGCCAGGGTAACAACAATATAGTAATAATCTATTGTGGTGTTTCTGTAGTTGCTATGGTAACAACAACTATAGTAATTATATGTTGTGGTGATTCTGTAGTTACTATGGTAACATAACACTATAGTAATTGATCTGTCATGGTGATTCTACAGTTGATATGGTAACACAACACTATAGTAATTAATCTGCTGTGGTGATTCTACAGTTGCTATGGTAACACAACACTATAGTAATTGATCTGTTGTGGTGATTCAATAGTTGCTATGGTAACAAAACTATAGTACTTAATGTTGTTGTGATTCTATAGGTGCTATGGTAACACAACACTATAGTAATTAATTTGTTGTGGTGATTCTTTAGTTGCTATGGTAACACAACACTAGTAACAGATCTGTTGTTGTGATTCTATAGTTGCTATGGTAACAACACTATAGAAATATTCTTTTGTGACGATTCTTTAGTTGCTATGGTAACACAACGATATAGTAATTAATCAGCTGTGGTGATTCTATGGTCGCTATGGTAACACAACACTATATTTATTTATCTGTTGTGGTTATTCAATAGTTGCTAAGGTAACAACACTATAGTAACAATCTATTGTGGCGATTCTGTAGTTGCCATGGTAACACAACACTATAGTAATTAATCTGTCATGGGGATTCTACAGTTGCTATGGTAACACAACAACTTTAGTATTGATCTGTTGTGGGGATTCTGTTGTTACTATGGTAACACAACAGCTATAGTAACTGATCTGTTGTGGTGATTCCATAGTTGCTGTGGTAACAACAGTATAGTAAATAATTTGTTATGGTGATTCTACAGTTGCTATGGCAACACAACAACTACAGCAATATAAATGAATGACTGTAGTATTCTACATCTATACTGTATAGTATACTACACTAGACACCTTACCACAGTTTACTGTAGTAAAGTTGTGTTTCTCTGGTGTGTAAATCTGCACAAGCCTGTGGACTGGATCTCCTTCTAAGGCCTGCTTACAAATCTGATTTGTGTTTTAAAATACGATCTTTAGGATTTACAGCCGGGCTTCTGCTATGACCACTGGGGATAGCCGTCTTCATGGAAAGAAAGTGTGGAAAATTGAAAATTTTGCGAGAGCTTAAAGCGGTCAGGCTTGAAGAGCAGCTTAGTCTGTGTTAAGCTGATTTCTCTAGCGTTGTGTTCGTCTCACATGCTCTTACAGTCATGAACATTTGCCTTGTGTATCTAACACATTCATCTGTTGTCTTAATGGACACCTATTCTGCAAAAATCACTTTTATAAGACGCTGTGTCAGCAGTGTGTGAGTATCTCCAGCCTCTAAAGGTAAACATGTATAAATTCTATTTGTTATAATCAGACTTGATATAAAATAGTCAGCAGAAACACTTTGATTGACATTCTCCCTTTGTACGTGTCATCAGAGGGGGAAAGCCCAGCTCTCCCTCATTAGCATAAACAGCAGCCCTAAGTGAGAAGCAGCCGTCTGTCCATTAGCCATTAGAGTGTTTGAGCTGCTGAAGATGATGTCAGCATAGACTAAGAGGATTATAGATGTGGAGTTTTAGAGGAACAGCGACAGGAGCGACATAGACTGACAGAAGTATGAACACACACTCACACTGAAGCACACATGCACACCTGACCAGGGGTTCGTTCTTCGTACCTCACTTAAATGATCTAAGATGATTTGGCAGATCCTGGATCTTTTAATCTTGATAACTGATCTCTGGCTAATTTGGTTCTTCAAACAAGTTCGCGAATCAGATTAGAATGTCTGAATAAATTGTTCTGAGATCGCTGCGTGTGTTGTGAGGGACAGATCTATCGATCCTCGAAATCATGATCTGCAATGCAACGATTGGCTGATGGCACATCAGCATAATGACATCATCTGATTATTATTCAATTATCCATGTGAGCAAAATTACATCAAATTAGCAGTAAACGGCTTGTTAAATATGACACGCAATAACCTTCCACATGTGTTGTGAGCTGAAGGCTTTACACTTTCATCTGTCAAGAGTATTCATCATGTATTTCAATGCAAATCAGTGTATTTAGTTCTACATTTAGAAAATATTTTCTTTATTATAGTAGCTGTTTTTTAATCGGTGTAAAGAATAACTGGATGTTTACAAAAGCATTTTGATATTGGTAAAGACGTCTACAACTTTTGTGAAGCATCAAGTCACCGTCATATGAACTATCAAAACATGTTTATGACTGCATAAATGTATTATTGCTTTAAAAAAAAGTCACATATTGTGCATTTCTATTATACACAATTTGTACTAAAGCGATCTAAAAAGTTCATATCAATAAGTTTTCTCTTAGCGCCACCAGGTGGCAGTCTTTGTACTTTCATTTCGGAGTGCATTTTGCAAGTTTTATTAATATATATATATATATATATATATATATATATATATATATATATATATATATATATATATATATATATATATATATATATAGTTAAAAATATTTACTATTGTCCCAAGTGTATAATTACCACTGTAAGAAAATATCAGCATTTGGTACATACTTTTAGTATTTTCTTTGCCTGAACTGAGCCGATCTAATTCTGTTTATACGAATTGAGCCTGCTCCCGATCAGGTTTGATCTACCAGAACTGTTGCTATGACAACAACTCTCGGATCAGCTTTGAAGAACGAAACCATCCTGGATATCCAGACGGGAAACCATCCCGTCAATATCCAAATCCAGCTAACTGAGTAAACCAGGTACGAAGAACGGACCCCTGCACTCACAACACAGCTAGTGCTGTTTTTCATCTGCCACTATGATGACGCACAGGCGTCTGTAGCTCCGCCCACTTCTGAGAGCACAATCTAATTTGAATTTAAGCCGACAGTCACCAAAACACCACAATTAGGATCAAACCCTAAAAGGGTCAGTTTCAGACAGCTAGAAAACTATCCGTGTGCTATTTTCAGCTCAAAATACATATCAATTCATATACTGGAATATTTAGCTGTTCATTCCTCTGTGGTGACCTCTGAAAATTCAGGGATTAAATCGAAGAAAAATGAATAATTGTATGAAACAAAAAGATATGCATCATTGTAGTGTTATTGTGGCATATACAGAACATACTTAAAATGGCGTCATAATTTATGTATGTATTAAGTGTCATATTGTTAAATAAAATATGTATATTTTTGTATTATACATAATTTATATTAATATGTTTTATTTTTTATTAGTTTTTATAATCAGAAATAAATTAAGGTTATTATTTTGTTTTTATATTTTTATTAACTGTGTTTTATAGACAAAGTATTATTATTATTATTATTATTATTATTATTATTATGTATAGTACGAATGTGAATCACTGACATCATATATATATATATATAGTAAATGTAAATAAACCTAAAATACATATAAGCAACAACCTAAATATTGTATAAAAAATAATAATTCAATAATGTAGTATATTATTTAAAAATACATATAATTTTATAAAAAGCCTAAATGTTATGGAAAATAATTTTAATTTAAATGCATATGGTAATTACATTACTGCATAATAAAATAAATGAAGACAATATTATTTTGTTGGCATCAAGAAATATATTTGTTAAATGTGTTTGACATATTCCTAAATATGCAAGATTCTGTATTATTATTATTATTGTCATTATTATTAATATTTATTATTAATAATATTTATTATTATTATTATTATTATTATTGTTGTTGTTATTATTATTAATAATAATAGCAATAATAATAATCATTATTATTATTATTATTATTATTATTAT
Source organism: Danio rerio (assembly GCF_049306965.1). Taxonomy (NCBI): domain Eukaryota; kingdom Metazoa; phylum Chordata; class Actinopteri; order Cypriniformes; family Danionidae; genus Danio; species Danio rerio. Next base: position 49,720,538 of record NC_133190.1, on the reverse strand, counting down.
TATTATTATTAATATATTTCTCATTATATTAGTTTTATTATTATTAATATTAATATTAGTATTATTCAATTCAACTCAATTCAGCTTTATTTGTAAAGCGCTTTTACAATGTAGATTGTGTCAAAGCAGCTTCACATAAATGGTCATAGTAACTGGAACAGTGTGGTTCAGTAACTGGAACAGTGTGGTTCAGGTTTTAGTGTTTAAGTTAAGTTCAGTTCAGTTAAGCTCAGTTCAGTGTGATTTAATCATTACTGAGAGTTCAAACACTGAAGAGCAAATTCATCGATGCGTAGCTCTACCAATCCTGAACCATCCGAGGCAGTGGAAAAAAAACTTCACCTGATGGGAGTGAAGAAAAAAAACCTTGAGAGAACCAGACTCAGTTGGGCACGACCATTTTAATTTCTCCGCTGGCCAAAAGTCTTGTGCAGAGCTTCATTCGCCGTGGTTTATTATTGTTACCACTACTATATTTCTCCTTATTATATTAGTTCATTATTATTATTATTATTATTATTATTATTATTATTATTATTATTATTATTATATCTCTCATTATATTAGTTGTATTATTAATATTATTATTATTAGTAGTAGTAGTAGTAATAATAGTAATATTATTTTTCTCCTTATATTACTTTATTCTTATTCTTCTTCTTATTATTACTATTAATATTATTAATATTATTATCATTCTTATTATTATTATTATTAGTAATAGTAGTAGTTGTAGTATTAATGATACTAATGCAAATAATACTTTTAATAATTTTTTTTTATTTTAACTTTTAAAATAAACTTTTAAAAATAATTTTATATAATTTTGGAAAACTAATTAACTGTTAATAAGACTACAATAAATATAATATAAAATAAATAATTTAAACAAATAAGTCACATATTAAATATTATTCTTTTTTTATTCTTTATTGTAGTTTATTATTTAAACATACATATTTAAATAATACACAGCCTAAATAATATGCAAAAAAATACAAATAAAATAAACCAAAAGTATTTTGCTTATAATTTACACAATGAAACATTTTATTGTGCACTTTAAGAGTTAGTGAGTCTTTCCATCCAGTGCTTTACTAACGCAATGAAACTCAGATCTGCACACGTGTGGATGGAAACAGTCGTAGTGAACAGAATGTGAACAAATTCTTCATTAAAATAGAGAATAATCCTGACGGCCGTGAGAAACACATTGTTGTTCAAGCACTCGACTACTCAATGTTAGTTCAGCAGCCGTTCCCGCGTGTGAAGGAGTGAGCAGTCAGTGGCTGGTAAGGAAATGAAGAGCGTCTGTTGACTCTGTGCTGTCAGATTAAACTGTCTGTCACAAGACAAAACACATTACAATAACAATTACTGGATGAAGAAGACTGGAGGAGAAACAGCCACGAGCGCTCATTACAGCTCTCTCATGAACGCTGGCTGAGTGTGAACACACACACACACACACACACACACACACACACACACACACACACACAGATATGGACACACACACACATACATAGACAAGCACACAAGCACACAAACAGGCCCATACACACAGACAAGGTATGCATGCGCTCACACATACAGTAAATGCACTCACACACACATGCACACACATACAAATGCACACACATATAGACACACAGACAGGCTTATACACACAGACAAGATATGCAAGCGCGCACACATGCACACGAAGATAAGCACACACACACAGATGCATCACATCAACATGCATGCACACACAGGGAAACATGCACAGACACACACACACACACACACACACACACACACACACACACACAGACATACACATGCACACATATAGACACACAGACTGGCCAATATAGACAAGGTATACAAGCGGGCACACACATACATGTATACATGTAGACACACACACACACGCAAGCCAACAGGCATGCGCACACACACAGATGCATCACATCAACATGCATGTACACAAAGGTAAACATGCACACACATACATGTACACATGTAGACACACACACACAAGCCAACAGGCATGCGCACACACACAGATGCATCACATCAACATGCATGTACACAAAGGTAAACATGCACACACATACATGTACACATGTAGACACACACACACAAGCAAACAGGCATGCACACACACACAGATGCATCACATCAACATGGATGCACACACAGGTAAACATGCACAGACACACATACATGCACACACACACAAGCAGACATGCGCGCACACACACACACACACACACACACACACACACATGCACACACAGATATGCACACAGACACTCTCTCTCTCTCTCTTTCTCTCTCTCTCTCTCACACACACACACACACACACACACACGCACACACACACACACACATATATATATATATATATATATATATATATATATATATATATATATATATGCACACACAGACAAACTCACACACACACAGATGCACAAACAAGTGCACATTTGCACACATGCACAAACATTCATATATACACACACACACAAACACACACACAAACACACATACACATAAACAGATATGCTCACACACACACACACACACACACACACACACACACACACACACACACACACACACACACACACACACACAGTCATGCATACAAAAGTGTTGCCTTAAGCACACACAAATCAGACATGCACACTAACAAACATTCACATACACACACACACACACAAACGTTTAAACAGACATGCTCACAAACTCACACACACACAGACACACACACAAGCACGTGCACATATGCACGCATAATCAGACATGCACAAAGACACATACACACAACCACACACACAAACACACACAGACACACACACACACACGCTTAAACAGACATGCTCATAAGCATACATATAATCCACAAATGGACGTGCACACTAACAAACATGCACGCAGACACACACACACACACATAAACAGACTAGCACACACAGACACACACACACATACACAAACAAGCAGTGTGTTTCCAGATATCAGCTAAAAACAAAGACTTTCTGCTGAAACGTCACCTTGTTTTCTGGACGGATGAATAATGAAATGATAATAATATGACAGTCACCATTATTCTTCATTTCTTTTAGGCATAGACAACATCAACAATATGAAATATTTTCTTTGAATCTCCAAAACCTTTAAAATCCTGAACAAAAAATTTGATATTTCCAGTGAGGACAAACTTGTTCATGCTTTTATCAGCAGCAGGGTGGATTACTGTAACGGCCTCCGCACTGGCCTTCCTAAAAAGACAGTCAGACAGTTGCAGCTCATCCAGAACGCTGCAGCCAGGATTCTGACCAGAACCAGGAAATCGGAGCACATCACACCTGTCCTCAGGTCTCTACACTGGCTCCCAGTAACATTCAGAATAGAGTTTAAAGTATTATCACTGCTCTATAAATCACTACACGGCCTAGGAGCTCAATACATCACAGATACGCTCACTGAATACAAACCCAACAGATCACTCAGATCTTAAGGATCAAATAAACTACAGACTCCAAGGGCCCTATCATACATTCGGCGCAAGATGCGATGCAATTGTTGTTTGTTAGTTTCAGCTTGGCGCAAGAGTCGTTTTGACGTTTTCTGCCCCGCTGTTTAAATAGCAAATGCATTTGCACTCATATGTGCGCCCATAGGCGTTCTGGTCTAAAAAGGGAGGCGTTCTGAGGCGCATTGCTGGCGCGTTGCTATTTTGAGAAACTAAAATAGATTTTTCATTAGACCAAAACAAAGCCGGTCTATTGTCCAGCGCAGAGTGTGTAAGGTATGCGCCTCGCTTACACACTGCTTAATACACACAAGATGTAGAGCAATACGCAAATATCTTTACATATGAAAAATTATTTAAATATTAAGGATATTTATTGGAATATGAAGGATTAAAATATTACAAAACATATTATTTTCTAGCCTACATAAATATAAAAACCATACCTTCATGCCTTCTTCATCTTGGTGGCTTTTTTCAGTTTATTTAATTTGCTTTTGTATAATGTTATTATTATTAGCAGTATTATTTATTATATCCATATTTATATTTGTTTTATTAAAAACAAGCTTAGATTTGTCCACCTGTCAGGTTTTAGACCATATGGGGCATGGCATGTGTTTTAGGATAGAACTCAGGTTTTTGAACACACTTCGTTATTATTGTTCATTTATTCGTTTGCTGGAAATTAAAACTGAATTTAGAAATAGTTTTGACACAAATCTTTGCGCTTAAACAAAATTAATTATGTATAGGCTAATTGATATCTGTGCGTACAAGGTTTCCCTATCCACGAAAGCGAAAGTGAAAGTAGATAATGAGCAGGCTTATCTCTCATTCTCGCACTGCAGATGCTCTGTTTAACTGTTTTCTCTTTAGTGAAGTGTTCAGTTTTTCCTCTTACAAAGTCGTCATGTAAATAGCAAAGGCGCTATGGTGCGACGCAACTGGCTCTTAAAGGGAATGGGGGATGAGACTCTGATTGGTTTATTCTCAAAACACACCTATAACTCATTAAGAAAATAAACTCAACCCTTTTAGACCATGCGCCACGGCGCAAAGCAGATTTTCCCGTCTTTAAATTCGCAAAAATGCGTTCTGACACGCCCTGAAAGCGTTTGTGCCCTGCGTTTTGCGCTCTGCGCATGGACTGTCAAAATAGAGCCCCAAGAGTTCAGTCAAAGCAGGGTGAATCCGCTTTCAGCTACTAACAGCGCCCCCTGCTGCTGGAATCAGCTTCCAGAAATGATCAGATGTGCTCCAACATTAGTGTCACCGTACCTTGCGTTCTTGCTACCTTCCTCTATTTAGTGTTACAGGAAAAACTAGGGGAGGTTTGACAGGACTCAGGAGCAGCCGTGTCTGTTTGACGTTTCATACAGAAAGAAATTAGTTTATTATCAACGTTGAGGAGAAATGGCTAATTCCCTTTAAACCCAGGTGAGCAAACATGTACATGTTCTACCCCATTAAAGGCGTCTTTCTCATAATGTAGTTAATAACAAAAGATATACTACATGTTTTTGGCTGTGAGACGTAGTTTGGACGAAGTTGTCGGCGATTCACCCTATAGTAAAGTCATGCAATGTAAAAGTCCATGTCGCCGAACCATCTTGCAGTGTAAACAAAGCAGCGACGAAACGCTAGCCCAGATAGTCATGCAGTGTGAAAACATCTGTGACACGACTAGTTTGAAAATCATGCAGTCTGAACTCGGCATTACTCACCCTGTATCTGTGTCCAGGACTTCCAGTGAGCGAGCGTCCCGTTATTGTGGAGTTTATTCCTTGATGCTTCCCCAGCGTTTACCCAACTGGGCTACCTTTGTTTCGTTGCTTTTCCCGAGACCCTCTACTTGAATAAAGACTTTGTTTTCTCTGCATTTGAGTTCACCTCTTCTTTGCCCGTGACAATTAGGCACGTTCACATCAAGACTGAAAACACATCTGTTTAGCTGTGCCTTTACTGACTGACTGAGCGCTGTGCTATGGCCGACAGATCACATTATTGTGTCTTGCTTTTCTTTTTTTATTCTTTTCTAACCTGTTAAGCACATTTTAATCTGTTTTTAATCCTTTTTATTATTTGTTTTTCTTTGTCTTATACTCGTCTCTTTTACTCCTGTTTATGTAAAGCACTTTGAATTGTCACTGTGTATAAAATGTGCTATAGAAATAAACTGGCATTGCATTATATCATACATATTTGATAGATAAAGCTGTATACCATGCCTGCTGTACATGACGTTATATACATGCTCTCTCAGGTGTTTTTATTAAGACTAACAAAAGCATTGCTGCTGGAATATTTACAGTTTTCACATGTTATGCAGGACAGAGCTCATAATTAACTGCACGATTAAAATCCAGAGAGTATTTCTTCTCTTTACGCTGCATCTGTAATGTTTTGTTGCATTTATTTACACTTATATCATCTACCTCTTTTACGCCTCATGCTAATTTACATCACATTTGTAATGTTTGCTCAGGAATCATTTAGCACGGGCATCAATGAGGATAATGGTTCGAAACTACCCTGGTAGCACAGAACTCTTGCTCAGATTTGGCATAAAGCTGGCACAGCAGGCGTTCGTCCAGCACTGGCATACAGCATGTGCGCCAGCTGTGGCCTGGGTTTGGCACCGTCTTTAAGGCGGCACACAACACTTGAGCCAGATATCAAATGTAGTATTTGGACCAGATGTTTAAAATTGATATGTGGGTCACATACTGTAGGTTTGGCCTCTCTTGCTCCACTTTTAAATACATTTCAATTATTTTTGATTAAAGAAAAAATTCTACTAAGTTTACAATGATAATGAAGCTTGTTAACACGTTTTTAAAGAGCCCCTATTTTGCATTATAAATGCTCATATTTTGGTTTTGGGGATCTCCAACAAGAGGCTAATCTGCATGCAGGGTCAAAAACACTTGCATTGTCTTATAATGTGCTTTTATATTTATCTAACTATCCCAATAACTCCAATATGATTCATTTAGCCATTTAGATTGGCCAATCGGGAGGACCAGGAGAGTTCCCGGTGGGCCGGTTTGTTTTTTGGCCGTGAGGGCCGGTGTTTCTATCTGCTTGCACTTTCAGCAGTCGCACTTTTTTTTCATTTATTTATTTATTTGACCATTGCCTCACTCTTTTTATTCATTATTTTACAGCAGCTCCGCTCTTCTTATTTATTGTCTCAAAGCCCCATGAGCAAAATGCTGCCTGCAGGGTAAAGATGACGTAACTATCATTCCGGCCACACAAGCGCAACAGCGCCGTTGTGGTCTAGTGGTCAGCATGTTGCGTTACAATGTCGTCGATTCGCGTCCGAGCCTCACCTGAGTAATACTTTTTAATTTTTTTTTTTATTTTTAATTTTTATTGTTAAGACATATAAATCTGTAAGGTTGTTGAACATTTGAAGTTCTAAAGCAGCTGTTTTCTTAAAAAAGACGTGATAGTGTAATTAGAAAATAATTAGTAAAAAAAAAAAGATAATAATTAAAAAATTATAAAATAGTAAAAATGATAATATAAATACAATAATTTAATGCTAATTATAATAAAATAATTTATTAATTTAAATAATTACTTGCAGTGGAGTTCTTGTTCAGTCTTTAATTACAATAGTTGTGTTTTTCCTGCTAATAAGCACTTCTGATCCTGGTTCAAATGTTTTAAATGTCACACGTACCGTTCATTGATCACTGAAGACAATATTCAATTCAATTCAGCTTTATTTGTATAGCGCTTTTACAATGTAGATTGTGTCAAAGCAGCTTCACATAAATGGTCATAGTAACTGGAACAGTGTAGTTCAGTTTTTAGTGTTTAAGTTCAGTTCAGCTCAGTTTAGCTCAGTTCAGTGTGATTTAATCATTACTGAGAGTTCAAACACTGAAGAGCAAATTCAGCAAATTCAGCTCCTTTTGAAGTGTCACCCACTGTACAAGACTTCGAGAAAAAGCATGCCCATAAAGTAGCTAAAGCGCAATGCTTCATGGGTTTATCAATCTCCTTGCATTCTGTATATATTTTCACCATGTACAAAACTTCACTATACTTAATGCAAAATAGCGCCTGCTTTCATATATTTCAGTCTTCAGTCAGAAATAGAAGCAATTGTGCGTCATTTTTGAATTGTCATAATTATTCATACTTTATTGAGGGAAAGGAAGCTAATGGATTTGTGCTCCTGCATCTGAACTATTAGAAGCTGATGCAGATTTGAGAGTCTCAGTGTCACAAATCAAGCACTTCAATAAACAAACGCTTTCAGTTTAACTCGACTTTTACTGCAATGAAAGGGTAATTAGAGACGCGGCTGTCAGAAGAGGCAGTTACATGTTAATGCCTCTGTGAACACACTGATGATGAGCTCTGTCTGACCAGGCTTCAGTCTGCTGAGCCACATCACTCACTGAAACTGAGCAGACATTACTCACTCTCACACACTCTCTCTCTCTCTCTCTCTCTCTCACACACACACACACGCACACGCACACACACACACACACACACACACGCACGTTCAATTCAGTCAACTCATGCTCTCACATTAAAGCAGAAATATGACATTCAAACCTTCATTCAGAAGATTCCTGAAAGATTCAACAATCCTCAGATGTTCAGGAATGAAGAACACGTGACCAGGGACACACCCAGAGCCTAAAAATCGATCATAATAAAAGGAAAAAGAAACTGAATTAAACAGAAAAATTAACAAAATGATAATTAAAAAAAAGATGGAAATAAATAAAAACAATGAACAAAATTTGAACTCATAATAAAAAATTATAAAAATGATGATAAAACTACAAAAAAATAAATAAATGTGTAAATATAAATAAGTAAATATGTTAATAAAAATATAAAAATAATAAAACTATTAAAATATAAAAATAATAAAAATGCCAAAAAATAATAGAAAAGACAGTAAAACAATAAAACAATAAAATATACAAAAAATAAAAACATATATATAAAAATAATAAAAATGACAATAAAAAATACCAAAAATTATAATAAAATAATATAAAAATAAAAATGTTAATAAAATATAAAAAATAATAAAAAATAATAAAATTAAAAAGTATAGTAAAAATAATAATAAAAAACCAAAAAATTATCAAATCATAATAAAAATAATAAAAAAATGATCATAATAAAATGTACATAATAAAATAGTACATAATAAAATACTAAAAATAATAAATAGAATAAAATAATAATAAAAGAAATAATTATAATAATTATAATAAGAATAATAATTATTATTATTATTATTATTATTATGATAATAAAAATACAAAAAAATTATAATAAAAATAAATGAAAATAATAATAATAAAAATTACAACATTAATATATATATATATATATATATATATATATATATATATATATATATATATATATATTTTATATATATATATATATATATATATATATATATATATATATATATATATATATATATATATATATATATAAGAGGAAAAGGTTACATTTTCAATCTAAAGCGAACACTTACAGCCTTGTTTACCTGCAGTGGAGTTCATTGTTCAGCCTTTGATTATAATAGTTGTGTTTTTCCTGCTAATAAGCACTTCTGGTCCTGGTACAAATGTTTTAAATGTCACACTTACCGTTCGTTGATCACTGCACTGCATTTGTGAAGCGAAAGCACTTTCTAGAAGTGCTTATTGATAATAATGTCTCTGCAGGCTGTAGACGTGAATAATGTAATGCTTACTGTACATGTTCACAGAATAAAGCTCACAAGGAACTAAAACTATAATGCTCTATATATCTATACCATTTTACAAAAATAAATAAATAAAAGAAATACATAAATAAGAGATATTTTAAAAGAAATAAAAAATAGAACCAATATTTTATTCCTTTAAAAAAATTGTAATAAGTTGCCTTGTCAGCTAACTGAACCAAAACAGAAATATAATAGCAGATAAACATGTTTCAGGAGCGAGCTCTCCTCCATGTTAGTGCGGGTTTCCTCTGGGTGCTCTGGTTTCCCCCACAGTCCAAACACATGCGCTATAGGGGACTAAATTGGTCGTAGTGTGATAGTGTGTGTGAATGAGTGTGTATGGGTGTTTTCCAGTACTGGGTTGCAAATGGAAGGGCATCCACTGTGTAAAACATATCCCGGAGTAGTTGGCGGTTCATTCCACTGTGGCGAATATATATATATATATATATATATATATATATATATATATATATATATATATATATATATATATATATATATATATATATATGTGTGTGTGTGTGTGTGTGTGTGTGTGTATATATATTTTAAAGTCTGAGGACAAACTGGCTTGTGAAAGCCTGATGGTAATAGTTTATTTAGTTTAAACAGTTTTAAAAAGTCTGAAAAGACAGATAGATGGATGGATCCATGGACGAACGGACGGATGGACAGACAGATGGATAGATAGAGAAAGATTAGCATGTTACTAGCATGATTCTAGTATAAATTAGCATGTTACTAGCATGAATTAGCATGATTTTAACACAAATTAGCATGTTACAAGCACGATTCTAGCATGAATTAGCATGTTATTAGCATGATGTTACTAGCATGATTCTTGCATAAATTAGCACGTTACTAGCATGATAATAGCATGAATTAGCGTGTTATTAGCATGATTCTAGCATGAATTAGCATGTTACTACCATGATTTTAGCATGAATTAGCATGTTATCAGCATGATTCTAGCATGAATTAGCATGTTACTAGCATGATTTTAGCATGAATTAGCATTTTATCAGCATGATTCTAGCATCAATTAGCAAGTTACTAGCATAATGTTACTAGCATGATTCTAGGATGAATTAGCATGTTACTAGCATGATTCTAGCATGAATTAGCATGTTACTAAGGCTTAAGATTAGCTGAGAGATATAGCTGGCTAAGAGTTTTCTTAAGATGCTACTTGGATTAGTCAATTTACTTATGATGTATGTCTTTGGACGGTGGGAGCACAACCGGGGAACTCAGGGGAAACCCAGAGAAAGAGAGGAAGACATTTGCATATTTCATCTTCAACAGTGCAGAACAGCATTAGAGGATTGAAGGAATCTGGAGGAGTTTCAGTGAGTAAAGGACAAGAGCGCAAGTCAATGTGAACAGATCTCCGACCCCTCAGGGGGCGCTGCATCAAGAATCCTCATTCATCTATGAGCCAGATTACCACATGGGCTCAGCACTACTGCAGCAATCCTTTGCCAAGTACCACAATAGACCTTTTACGCAAAAACCGGAAGTACGTCAACAACGTGTAAACCCAGTGCCGGTATGAGTTTTTTGGCGGAGAAAAGGCAGCTAGAGTGTTTTCGGCGAGCCTGAGTTGTCTTCCGAAGTTAATTAAATAAGTAATTAAATACATGCAATTAAAATAGGGGAGAGCAGGGCAGAACCTAACACAGGGCCAGTTGTAACACACTTGTTTTAAATACTTCCACACATGCTAGTATAATAAAACTTCGTGTATTTACTACATGTCACAGCAATAAATTGTTTCATTGTTAAAAATATATATTTTATTTTTTTTAGTTGAGTTTCGTGAACAGCTCATATTATTAACATTAATTTGTTCAGGTAGATATGCATAACGGTACACATAGTTGACTAGCATTAAAGGGCCATGACACCCCCCTCTTTCGGTTAAAGTCTACTTCAGAATTTTTTTTAAAAGATGCATGATTAATGGGCGTGGAACTCCGCGAGCATTGTGCAGGAGTGGGCGTGGCCAGCAGGGGAGAAGGGGAGCGAATAACTGCTGTTGTCAGTTAGCTCACAAAATGAGACACAAAGAGGAGACGCATGAGTTTATAGTTCACAAAGTTAAAATGCAAAGAAATGAACAGTGATTTAATGCCCTGCTACATTTGTTATTCGTAATTTCATATACACATAACCACAATTTATATCATTATAAAGATAAGTGTGTTCATGTAAACACTATAAATGAGGATTCTCCCTCAATCCCCGTATCCAGCAGACTCAGTGCAGCAGGTCTCCTGACCCGTCTATTTTAACCATTAGCCCTGCTGGTAATCTGGAGGATTTAGGCAAACACAGCAGCACAGTGATGTGTCTGAATGTGAATGAACTCCTGATAAAAGACAGCGTCCGCCATTCTCTAATTCTCGTACTGCTCTCCCGACAAAAATGCTAGCAGCACGCACACAGCTTTGCTGTATGATCGGCCCTGACAAGATCGCGAGGGAAAACATGCAACAAACCCCGTGGATGATGGAAACAAACGCATATGAGCCTTCATGAACGGCTAAATACTGTGCCGTGGTTTCCGTGTCTCTCAGCTCGGGCTTGACACTGGCAGGTCTGGCAGGTCTCATGAATAATTAAGCAGCCGGCTCTTCTCATAGGATAAGAAAACTCCGCTATGAATAATAATGAGAAACCGACGCGTAATCATTGCACTTGCAGTTCTGCGCTACGTCGCCGATTTTGATCCCGCCCCAAAAATCATTTTAAACCCGGAAGCTGAAATTAGCTGACAAAAGCTCAAAATGATCCAGTTTTCCCCACAATTAAAGCTGACAGGTGCTAACATTGTCTTAACTGATGCTCAACACACACACATCTGTTAATATAAAAAAAAAAGTTCTCCGGGGTGTCCTGAACCTTTAACTAAATACACTATGAACAATCTTACCTGCAGGTGGGATAGTGGTAAAGTTGGTTTTATATTTGCACATTCAGACTTTCCCTTTAACAATATAATTTCTTTAAAGTATTATTTGCAAACTCTAAATAGTGAAATCATATTAGCAGCCAATGACTATCAAAGTACAACATTGTTCACAGTCAAATAACCAGCGTTAATGTTGTTTTCATGTTTGCATGGTAATTTCGATCGAATATTCAAAGTAACATGGTAAATAATATAGAGACTTCTAAATGAAGGAATGTGTGAATATGAAACTAACTTTACCTCAATGCAGGTGGGTGTGTCACGTAGTCGTGATCCATCCTTGCTGCCTTAGCCACCATGTCGCTATCTTCACAGCATAGCTGTTTAGACTGACGTTTGTAGGTTCTGTCTTATACTGACTCCCTTCTCAAAGGAGCTGTAAAGTTGTTCCAAGGGAATAGGCTCGGGACAACACCACTCTTCAGGCGACGAACGACGCAGCCACCACTGTAATCATCCGGAGCGAAGTGCCGGCTGCAGACATAGGTGCTACCTGTTTTACATAACTATAAAACTATGCCCTTCCTCTCTTCAGATCGCCTGTATCCATTTGGGTTTCAGGTTTGGATCCACAGGAAAAGAATGAAATGAAAGGTAGGGCTGTTTTTGGTTAGAAGACGAACAGCCTGGAACACAACAGAAACTGCGATTTTTCGACTCTGCCATTTTTCGTATCTGCCGCTATGATAACAGGAAGTTCTAATACACTACATTGACGTATTTCCGTTCGAAAAATGCGAAAGTGCGTAAAAGGTCTATGCAGAGTTACATCCACAAATGGCAGTTCAAACTGTATTGTGCCAAAAGGAAGCCCTATGTTAACAGTGTCCAGAATCGCTGTCAACTTCTCTGGCTCAAAGGAATCGGGGATGGATCATCATGGAGGGGAAACGTGTACTGCAGTCAGATGAATCGGTGTCTCAGGTATTTTTTTTTTGGAGAAATGGACACCATGTGCTCTGAACCAAAGAAAAGGATCATCCAGACTTATACCAGCAAGTTCAAAAGCCATGGTCTGTCATAGTATGGAGTTGTGTCAGTTCCCTAGGCAAAGGTAACTTGCACATCTGCGATGACACCATCAATGCTGAAAAGCACATCAAGATTTGGGAGCACAAAATGCTGCCTTCTGTTTCAGGGACGCCCATGCATATTTCAACAAGACAATGCAAAACCACATTCTGCACACATTACAAAGTCCTGCTGTGGAGGAAGAGGATACAGGTGCTGGACTGGCCTGCCAGCAGTCCCGACCTGTCTCCAATAGTGAATGCGTGGTGCATTTTCAAGCTCAAAATGCAACAACGAAGACCCTGTACTACTGTTAAGGGACAGAATTACACCTGAAACACTTCAGCACTTGGGGTCTTAAGTTCCTAAACGTCTTTTAAGTGTTGTAAAAAGGAACAGCAACATTACAAAGTTGTAAAAGCTTTACTGTTCCAACTTTTTGTGAAATGTGTTGCAAGAACCAAAATTAGAATATGTGGTAATTAAAAGAAATCATGAGGAACATATTACATAATGTTTATCAGTCAAAGTAAATAAAAAAAACACTACTTTTTACTTGCGTTTTTCATACTGTTCCAAATTGCGTTTCAATATCTAATTGTGCTTTGAATTTACGACTTGTGTTTTTGCGTATCTATTAATTGTGTTGAATTTATGAATTGTGTTTTTGCGTATTTATGAATTGTGTTAAATTTACGAACTGTGTTTTTGCGTATTTATGAATTGTGTTGAATTTACGAATTTTATTTTGCATATTTATGAATTGTGTTGAATTCACGAATTGTGTTTTTGCGTATTTATGAATTGTGTTGAATTTACGAATTTTATTTTGCATATTTATGAATTGTGTTGAATTCACGAATTGTGTTTTTGCGTATTTATAAATAGTGTTGAATTTACGAATTTTATTTTGTGTATTTATGAATTGTGTTGAATTTACGAAATGTATTTTTGCATATTTATGAATTGTGTTGAATTTACAAATTGTGTTTTTGCGTATTTATGAATTGTGTTGAATTCACAGATTTTAGTTTTGCGTATTTATGAATTGTGTTGAATTTACAAATTGTATTTTTACATATTTATGAATTGTGTTGAATTTACAAATTGTGTTTATGCGTATTTATGAATTGTGTTGAATTTATGAATCGTGTTTTTGCGTATTTATGAATTGTGTTAAATTTACAAACTGTGTTTTTGCGTATTTATGAATTGTGTTGAATTTACGAATTTTATTTAGCGTATTTATGAATTGTGTTGAATTCACGAATTGTGTTTTTGCGTATTTATAAATAGTGTTGAATTTACGAATTTTATTTTGTGTATTTATGAATTGTGTTGAATTTACGAAATGTGTTTGTGCATATTTATGAATTGTGTTGAATTTACGAATTGTGTTTTTGCGTATTTATGAATTGTGTTAAATTCACGGATTTTATTTTTGCGTATTTATGAATTGTGTTGAATTTACAAATTGTGTTTATGCGTATTTATGAATTGTGTTGAATTTACACATTTTATTTTTGTGTATTTTTTACGAATTGTGTTTTTCCATATTTATGAATTGTGTTGAATTTACCAATTGTGTTTTTCCATATTTATGAATTGTGTTGAATTTATGAATTGTGTTTTTGCAAATTTATGAATTGTGTTAAATTTACGAAGTGTTTTTGCATATTTATGAATTGTGTTGAATTTCTGAATTTTGTTTTAGCGTATTTATGCATTGTGTTGAATTTACCAATTGTGTTTTTGCGTATTTATGAATTGTGTTGAATTTACGAATTTTGTTTTAGCGTATTTATGAATTATGTTGAATTTCTGAATTTTGTTTTAGCGTATTTATGAATTGTGTTGAATTTCTGAATTGTGTTTTTGCATATTTATGAATTGTGTTGAACTTAAGAATTGTGTTTTTGCGTATTTATAATTTGTGCTGAAATTAGAAATTATGTTTTTGTGTATTTATGAATTGTGCTGAATTTACAAATTATGTTTTTGCTTATTTACAAATTGTGGTAAATTTGCGAATTGGATTTGTGTATTTACAAATAGTTTTTTTTTGCATATTTATGAATTGTGTTGAATTTATGAATTGTCTTTATAGGTATTTATGAATTGTGTTGAATTTACAAATTTTAAATAAAAAAAATTTGTTCATTTTAAAAATCACTACTTTTTATTTGCGTTTTTAATTCTGTTCCAAATTGTGTTTTGCGCATTTATGAATTGTGTTTTGAATTTCTAAATTGGATTTGTGTATCTTTAAATTGTGCTTTGAATTTACGTGTTGTGTTTTTGCATATTTATGAATTGTGTTTTTAAATATGAATTGCGCTTTTGCACATTAACAAATTGGATTTGTGTATTTACAAATTGTGTTTTGATTTTCCAAATTATATTTGTGCATTTAAAAAGTGTTTTTGCGTATTTATGAATTGTGCTGAATTTATGAACTGTGCTGAATTTACGAATTGTTGTATTGTTTGCAATGAATGAAAAGTCAAATTAAATTAAAAAAATACAGAGCCTCTGCACACTGTGAGAAAAAAACACCTCTTCCCTCCAAAATAATCTGTAAACCACCCGTGATTGGTTGTCTGTTAGATTTAGAAACATCTCAATCAGCACGTGTGAAGAAATGTGCACAAAAATAAACAAACAAAAAATTAAACAGCAGAAAAGACGACAAAACCACATCACTACAGTCGGTCCACACACAAAAAAAAGCTTTAATCCCCTCCTCGTGAGGCATTAATGTTGAAACCGTAACACGCGAAACGCGGGGACTCGTGAAGACGCCGGTTTTTAATGTAAAAACCCTTCGCCGACACCACAGATGTTTGGTAAAAAGTCATGTCACCTATGACTTACATATTTATAACACATACACAGAGAGATTTTAATATACTTATATATGTATTTGTCGTTGCTGTCGTTATTGGTCTTAACTTCTTTTTTTGAGTTACGTATTTTTAATTTTTTTTTTTATCCAGACCAGCCAGATACAAAAGCCATGTGTTTTCGGATACAGTCACATTCGAGAAAGCGTCCATCCTGCGAATCGTCCGCATGGAAAATCCCATCCGTTCCTCCAAATCAATGGTTATTTGTATAGTTATTGTTGTATAGACTGGTGCGATACGTTGTGTCCGTTTGTGTCTCGTGTCTTCTGTGCAAAAGTTTCTGTTTTTTATTTTATTTTTTGTTTAGTTTTGAAGGGATTGGACAAACACATTCACACACAGCTCTCAGTCCTGCTTTTCACCCTTGGCTTCTGGTAGTAAACAGAAAGACATGACGGACAGATGGTGTGTGTGTGTGTGTGTGTGTGTGTATGGAGCCAGATGAGTTTCAAAAATATACATTAAAAAATTGAACTCTTACATGCACAGAGCATTTCAAATTTTTAACATCCAATTCGTAAATTAAAAAATTAATGAATTTACAAGAAAAAATTATAATTATTTCCGCAAATGAATTGGATGTGTGCATTTACGATTTGTATTTTTAATTTACGAATTGTTTTGAATTTGCAAATTGCATTTGCATATTTACAAATTGTGTTTTGAATGTACAAATTGTGCTTTGAATGTACGAATTGTGTTTTGCATATTTACAAATTGTGTTTAAAATATACAAATTGAATTTGCATATTTATGAATTGTGTTTTGATTTAACTAATTGTTTTAAATATACAAATTGTGTTTTGCATATTTACGAATTGTGTTTTAAGTGTACAAATTGAGTTTTGCGTATTTATGAATTGTGTTTGGAATTTACAATTGTGTTTTAAATATACGAATTGTGTTTTGCGTATTTATTAATTTTTTTGAATGTAGGAATTGTTTTGAATGCACGAATTGTGTTTAGCATTTTACGAATCGTGTTTTAAATACAAATTGTGTTTTGAAATTACATATTGTGTTTAAAATATACGAATTGTGTTTTGCATATTTGTGAACAGTGTTTTAAATATACAAATTGTGCTTAGCATTTTTATAAATTGCGTTTTGCATATTTACTAATTGTGTTTTAAATATATATTGTTTTGCGTATTTATGAATTGTGTTTTGAATTTACAAATTGTTTTGAATTTACGAATTGTGTTTTGCACTTTTAAAAATTGTGTTTTAAATATACTAGTGTTTTGCGAATTTACGATGTGTTTTAAATATACAAATTGTGTTTTGCGTATTAAAGAATTTGGGTATCTATGAACTGTCCTTTGATTTTACAAATTATGTTTTATCATATTTATGAATTGTGTTGATTTTACGAGTTGGATTTGCATACTTATGAATTGTGTTTTGAAGTTACAAATTCGATTTGTGTATTTACGTATTGTGTTTTGATTTTACCAATTCGATTTGTGTATTTACGTATTGTGTTTTGATTTTACGAATTCGATTTGTGTATTTATGAATTGTGTTTTGAATTTACAATTGTATCTGTATTTATGAATTAGTAATTGACTTAATACGAATAGTGTTTTGCGCATTTAAGAACTGTGTTATGAATTTACGAATTGGACTTGTGTATTAATAAATTGTGCTAAATTTACTTACTGGATTTGTGTATTTACAAATTGTTTTTTGAATTTACAAATTGTGTATTGTGTATTTATAAATTGTTTTGTAGTTACAAATTGGATTTGTGTATTATATGAATTGTCATTTTGTAAATGTGAATAGTGTATGAATTTTATTTTGTAAATGTATTATTTTTGAGACTGATCTGGCTCTGTTGTG
>NC_133190.1:49680000-49700000 GCF_049306965.1 Danio rerio | reverse complement strand
ATATATATATATATATATATATATATATATATATATATATTTAGTATATTAATATTAGTATATAAGTGCTCAGCATATATAAGTACACCCCTCACAAATTTATCCTTTAAATTATATATTTTTAATAGGAAGCTATGCAATATTATATTTGTGCAGACACAATCACTGTAAAACCCAACAGTCAACTTTATCAAATAAAATGAGTGTAGTTAACTCAAAATGTACTCAAAGTTAATTCTGTAGATTTGAAAAGAGTTTTGAACTGTAGCAATCGGTTTCCTCAAATGGTTTGAGTTACCTTAAAGAGCCCCTATTGTGGGTTTTCGAAAATGAGTTTCCATGTAGTCTGTAACACAGATCTAAGTGAAGGGAAATATCCAGCTAAGGCTTAAATCTGAAAGTGGACAGTTTTTAAAACTATTGATTCATCTAAAAAAAAAGAGTCGACTCATAGTGGTTAGAATGAATCGTCTTCATAACGAGTCTTTAGCCGTTTCGGTGTGACGTGATTACGAAACATAATTGTTGTGGGCGCAAACCAGGAAAAATGTAAACCTGCGCCAGCCCACTAACACAGCCGCGAAGTCATGAGTCAAGAAGACGCTGTGCATACCTGGATATTATTGGAAGTGTGAGGGGAAATAATTGATTCAGTAGTCTACACGCTTACAGCGGGTGATTCATTTGTTTGTTAAAGGAAGGATCAGAAAAGACTGGTGTATGAGACTTGTGAGAATGGGCAGACAATACACCAGGGGTGCGTGCAAACTAAGGCCAGTTTATTAGGCACAAAGGCAGCCCGCTACAAGCTGTGGAGAAGCGCTGGTGAGCACTACAACCCCCTGGCAGGGGATGGGATCTTTGGGCAAAGCAGAGTACATGTAAGCCCTGAGAACATATAACAATTCAGGCAAGAGGTGCCACAGCAATAATTGCAAATAAAAAAGAACTAAGTTACAGATGAGAAGGGAGAAAAGCTCGGTCACGGAAATCAGGCTTGGTAAATGATGTGCACTATCGGTTTCATTTTCACTGCTAAGTGCGGTTCATGCTTTCCGTGCAGGGGGTTATGACGGTCACGGGGTTATTGCATGGGCCCGTCCACTGGGCGCTTGACAAACCGCGCTGGGCATTTGTCTAGCGTTGAACGTTGTCGACCAATCGCAACAGGCTGTCATGGGTCCAATCAGCGCAGATTAGCTTCGTGCTAAGGAGGGGTTTGGGAACAAATGAATCGCTGAACGATTTATATAGGAGTCGCTGGGATAATTGGGTAAAAATAAATGCATATTATAAGACCATGAACGTGTTTTTTGACCTTGCATGCATATCAGTATGTTGTTGGAGACCCATATAACCGAAATATGAACCTTTTTCATGTATAATATGGGCTCTTTAACTTTTTGGGTTTTACAGTGTTTAGTTAGTCCCTACTGAAGCCAAATCTGGAGCTTATCTAACAAAATAACTTACGATAACGCTCCAAAAACGAGTACAACCTAATTTATATGTTATAGAAAAATATTAAATACAAATTTAAAAAAAGGAAAAATCAAGAGAAGCAAAAAAATTGAAATATTTTGTAGGCAGGGTTTAGACCATAAGGGCCCTATCATACACCCGGCGCAGTGTGGCGCAAGACGCGGCGCAGTAGTCTTTTGGTAGTTTCAGCTTGGCGCAAGAGTGGTTTTGAGGCGTTGCGCTACGCTGTTTAAATAGCAAATGCATTAGCACTCATTTGTGCGCTCATAGGCGTTCTGGTCTAAAAATGAAGGCGTTCTGAGGCGGACCGCTGGCGCGTTGCTATTTTGAGAAACTATAATAGATTTTTCATTAGACCAAAACAAACCCGGTCTAAACTCCGACGCAGAGTTGTGCCTCGCTTACACACTGCTTAATACACACAAGAGAGCAATAGGCAAATATCTTTACATATGAAAAAAATGTAAATATTAAGGATATATATATAGGATATAATAAGAATAGATATAGAATATAAATATAAAGGATTAAAATATTACAAAACTTTAAAAAAATACAAAAAATTAAAAAATTTTCTAGCCTACATAAATATGAAAAATCACTGCTTTTATGTCTTCTTCATCTTGGGAGGCTTTTTCAGTTCATTCATAACAATTTGCTTTTGTATAATGTTATTATTATTAGCAGTATTATTTATTATATGCACATTTATATTTGTTTTATTAAAACAAGCTTAGATTTGTCCACCTGTCAGGTTTTAGACCATATGGGGCATGGCAGGTGTATTTGGAAATAACTCAGGTTTTTGACCACACTTCATTATTATTGTTCATTTATTCGTTTGCTGGAAATTAGAACTGAATGTAGAAATAGTTTTGAAACAAATCTTTGCGCTTAACAAACGCAATTATTTATTTATAGGCTAATTGATGTCTGTGCGTGAAGGTTTCCCTATCCAAGAGCGAAAGTGAAAGTGATCCATTATCTCTCATTCTCACGCAGTAGATGCTCTGTTTAACTGTTTTCTGTTAAAAAACTGTGAACTGTTTGCTAGTGAAATGCTCATTTTTTCCACTTAGACTTACTTTGTGTCCTGTAAATAGCGAATGCGCTTATGGCGTGACGCAGCTGACTCTTAAAGGGAATGGGAGATGAGACTCTGATTGGTTTATTCTCAAAACACACCTATAACTCATTAAGAAAATAAACTCAACCCTTTTAGACCATGCGCCAAGGCGCAAAGCAGATTTTCCCGTCCGTAAATTAGCAAAAATACGTTCTGCATTTTGCGTTTGCATGGACCGTCAAAAAAGAGCCCTAAGTCACCAATTCCATTTTTGACAGAAGGAGGTCCATATTTATTTTACTATTTTCTTATTTTCTTTACTTTTAAATGAATAAACATCTAAAAAAGTAAGTGTAATATGGGCAGAACCATTTTGAGGAGCACCAGGGCCTTGCAGTGTTTCCCGGCGGGCGACTCGGGCGGCTCTTCGCTCTGTTTGGTGGCTGCGGATCTGCTGCCGTTGGTCTGCGAGTGCACATGAACACTGACGTCTCCTCCAGCTTTAGCTTTAGCTGTGTCTCCTCCACCGCCGCTGTAGGCTTTATAGCGGATCATAAGGATGATGATGAAGACCAGCACGGAGGCCACGATGATGCCGCCGATGATGATGATCATGGTTCCTCCCAGAAACTGGCTGGGCACGAAGCGGCACTGGTTAGTCTCCGGCAGAGTGTGGAAGTGAACGCAGCCCACCACGCGCGTCGCCGTCAGCGACGTGATGCCGTCGTCATACACCGCTAACACGCACAGCTCGTACTCGCGGCCCGCAGCCAGATCGTTGATCCTGAACGTCTTACTGGCTGACGGAATCATCCTGGCGGGAAAACACACAAGACGAACAGATGAAGTACAGGTGAAATTCAAAACTAACCATATGATTTTGTTAGTTCACATTGCTAGTGCTATGGCAGGGGTGTCAAACTCAATTCCTGGAGGGCCGAAGCCCTGCACAGTTTAGTTCCAACCCTGCTCCAACACACTTACCTGTAGGTTTCAAACAAGCCTGAAGGACTCAATTAGTTTGATCAGGTGTGTTTAATTAGGGTTGGAACTAAACTGTGCAGAGCTGCGGCCCTTTTGGAACTGAGTTTGACACCTGTGTGCTATGGTGAAGAATGCATCTGTGCATGTCATTCGGAAAGCAAATTGTTTGCCAGAACATTCATATCTGCAAATGCACTTCCTGTTAGTTTTCAGTTAAATCTCAGATTAGGTCTGTCTGAGGTATTGGGTGGGACTAACACACTTAACCACACCCCTTCAGCTGTCAGCTTTGACAACAAACAGAAAGGGTGAGGAGGAGGAGTCAGTAAGGTCTTAATAACCCTCCCCAAACCCCTTCCCCATCTTTCTGTAAGAATTTGTAGATATTTGAACTAGAAACAAGACAAAAACTCTTTGCAGGAGCCATTTGTTTGTTTTATTTAAAGATTTGTGTTGTTATTCTTGATTTCTTTTATGTTGGAGATTTGCACCCCCTGCAGGCCAGAGGAAGCTTAAGAGGCCTGGGTGTGGCCTATTGGAGAAGGGCCTGCTGGGAGCACATGGTCTTTAGACCTTACCTTCAGTGTTTGATGGCCAAATTCGTTTGCTTTTGTTTATTTCAGATCAGATTTTTTGTTAAACTACCTCTGCAATAAACAGCAACAAATTAAGACTTGATGTTCTATGTATTATTTGCAAAGGAAGCGTCTAAACCCCTCAGCAGACCCAAGATGAGACTAATTTGAAACTTTGAACAAGGATAGTCACAACAC
Source organism: Danio rerio (assembly GCF_049306965.1). Classification (NCBI taxonomy): domain Eukaryota; kingdom Metazoa; phylum Chordata; class Actinopteri; order Cypriniformes; family Danionidae; genus Danio; species Danio rerio. Next base: position 49,695,695 of record NC_133190.1, on the reverse strand, counting down.
TCTTATATTAAAAAAAGTATTTATTTATTTATTTATAGCCGTCTGCTACAAAGCCATTTTTACACCTAAAAAAATATATATACAATAATAATAATACCAGCACACACATGCACCCAAAAACTCATATGAATAATAAATCCAGATTAAAATTACAATGCCTTTTAACTATTTAGCAAATATACTTAAGATGAAACATGCTGAAGCACTTTATATATATATATATATATATATATATATATATATATATATATATATATATATATAGTTTACAGTAGTAAAGGCTAAAGTATACTATGGTAACCACTATTAGTTCATGATGGTTACCAATGATTAGGCCCACACGGAATCTGCGCGCGCAGAATTCCGCAGATTTTCCACAGATTTTCCGCAGAATCTTGCAGATTTCTGCAGATTTTTAGCCCATCATTAATTCTGTTTATTTACTTGAGTAAATGTGTAGATCTGAATTTATTCAGTTTTTATTCAGTAATTTATTACTTTTTATTTAATATAATAAGGTGTAAGTTATGATACTCTGCTGGATACTCCCAAAATAATTTCGCAGAAATCCGCAGATTTTTACTAAAATTCTCCGCAGAAATAGCAAAAAATGTCCGCAGATTCCATCTGGCCTTACTAATGATATTATGTAGTGTAATTCATTAATGAATAGTTGTAAACATGTACTACAATATAATGCTTATTGCTAAATATTTCAACTTACTATAAATTACCTAAGTATTATAAATGGTAATACCTGGCTTTATTGGAGTTTATCTTTCAGCTGTTACATACTATAATGTGTTTCTGTTAAGTACAGCATATTATTTACAATAAATAATTGAACTAAACAATTTTGCCTCATATGATTTATTAATAGTTTTATTCATCAGATATGATTGACTTGGATTTAAGTTGCTTAGATTTAAAAATTAAATTGTAAACAATAGCTTAGATGTAGCGAAGCTACTTTTGCCATGTGGCTTTTAGCTTAGCCTGCTAAAATTTCCCAGGGGGTAGCTTTTAGTGTAATTAAGCTACATTTTACATAGAGTAGCTAATAACTTAGTTCAATACATTTTTCAAGTAGCTTTCCCAACACTGCATATAATAGTGTATAATAGCATTTAACATAAAGCATAATAGTGTGTAATAGCATTTAAAATAAATGCTGCATCACTATTCTGTCTATTTTGGCAGTCCTAAAATGCTGCACAGTGATTTAAAGGAATCAGCTAATTGCTCCTTTCAACCTGATCAGTTCAATTAATCACCAAATGATCTCATTTAGTGAAACAAATCAGAATATGAAGGACAATATTGCGAAATGATGTGCGTAAAACATCAACCATCAACCTGTGAGCAATGACCGTCAGTGTGCATCTTTCAAGAAGCATTGTTGTTTTTTTTCTCTGTAATGTTTGACATGAGAATGTCTTTCTGTTGTTCTCCGTCAGAAGCGCTGTGCTTTTATTTATTTCCACAGCTCTCGGTTCACGATCAGAGTCTTAAACAAGCCGCTGGAAATTAAATGTCGGGCTGGATTTACAGCTCTGATCCCGCATGACCCGAGAGCCGCTCTCTGATTGGGTGATCTGAAGGCGGGGTCTGTTCTGATTGGCTGATGATGTGCGAGGCGGTCAGTGGGGTCAAAAGTCACAGCGAGGAAGAGCTCAGTCATCATCAGGATGAAGACGGACACCTCACACCGACCTCGCATCAGATAAATCTCTTTTACACACCTTTTACAAGGATTTATGGAGGAATATGATACGGTTATCAACTGGCTTGTGCTTCAGGAACAAACACAGTAGCAGCACTATTCGCAGTAGTAGCATACTAAACACTGTTAACATTAACATTATAACACTGATATGTTATCATATGTTTTACACAGCGGATGCCCTTCCAGCTGCAACCTAGTACTGGGAATCATCTATACACACTCATTCACACTTATACGCTGTGGCTTATTCAATTCCGGTGTTGTGCTGGGAGGCACATGGTCAGTGTATCTTCTGGTCATGTGATTTTAATTTCAGAAACGCAAATTAAAAAATTAACCGTTTGTTTGATTTTTATTTTAAAATTCAAAAACAAATATTGAAATATAAGCATGATATATATATATATATATATATATATATATATATATATATATATATATATATATATATATATATATATATATATATATATATATATAAATATATATAGCATGTTTTAAATGAAACAACAACCTTTATTTTGACGTTATATGCAAGCATTAAGTTGAATCTGAAGTTTGACCACGAATCATTTCCAGTGTGGGAGCCATTAATACAGTTGTTCGTTATGTACATTTCATTAAGTCAAAGTATTTTAGAATAAAAATTAACAATTAATTTTATCTATCTATCTATCTATCTATCTATCTATCTATCTATCTATCTATCTATCTATCTATCTATCTATCTATCTATCTATCTATCTATCTATCTATCTATCTATCTATCTATATCAATATATATTTTGAGGTACTAATATGGACCCTTTGAAAAGGTAATACCCCAGTTACAGCTCGTATACCTTTATTTCTGAGAGTGTATTGTCAGTAATGCTATTATTATTATACACAAATATACATGTAATAATAATAGCAGTAGTAGTAGTATTTAAATCATCATCATCATCACAATCATCACTATAATAATAATAATAATAATAATAATAATAATAATTATTATTATTATTATTATTATTATTGTTATTGCCATTAATACCCTTATTAGTGCAAATAAAAATGCAATAATAATAATAAAAAACAACAAATATCCAATAATTAAAATAATAATAATAATAATAATGATAATAATAATAAGTACCATTGTTAATTTTATTATTGATATCATCCTCATCCTCATTAATAATATTACAGCTATAATGAATAATGCTGTAATTACTTATATTCTTATAATTCTTCTTATTATTATTATTTCTATGGAGCATAAACTCTTCTCTGAGCCTATTCTCCATCTGCCGTTCTCCTGTAAAGAGTGCCTCTGTTCAAACATCTGACTGATCTGCTGGAGATTTGCTGACTGTATTAATGTCCTCCTACATGAAGCCTCAGTAAACAAACGTCAAACGCTGCTCATACTGAGATCCTCCTGATAAACCTGAGCTCTTACCGCTGTTTCTGCGCTCCGTGACATTTACTTTACACGTCCAGTCTGAACACTCACGACAGCCAAAGCCACTTACAGACCAAACGCTTACATCAAAACAAACATTAAAGGGGATCTACGATGCAAAAATCACTTTTGTAAGAGGTTTAAATGCAGTTGTGTGTCAGCAGTGTGTGAAGAGCTCCAGCCTCTAAAGGTAAATATGAATTAATTCTATTTGTTATAATCAGGCTTAATAAAACAGAAACACTTTGATTGACATTCTCCCTTTGTACGTGTCATCAGAGGGGGGAAAGCCCAGCTCTCCCTCATTAGCATAAACAGCAGCCCTGAGTGAGAAGCAGCCGTCTGTCCATTAGCCATTAGAGTGTTTGAGCTGCTGAAGATGATGTCAGCATAGACTAAGAGGATTATAGATGTGGAGTTTTAGATGAACAGCGACAGGAGCGACATAGACTGACACAAGCATGACCACACACTCACACTGAAGCACACATGCATACCTGACCAGCACTGACAACCAGGCCCGGCGCCAGGTTGTCAAAACTGAGGGGGCACTTTAAATCCATAGGGGGGCACTAGACCTGGTGACTGATTTTGGTCTCTTGTTTCTTTCATTTAGGCTATTTATTCACATTTATTATTACTTTGCATTACTGCCTAAGTTACTGACCTAAGGCAGTAATATAGGCTACGTTTTAATAGTAATAACAATATAGTTTCGCTATTACGAATTTTATTAATGATGGTAATGCATACCGCTTATTAATGCAGATGGATCATGGCTTCAGAGCCAAACGAGTGCTTTAAATCATATGTTATTCTCCTTATTTCCGTTTTATTTCAAATAACAGGCATATGAATGTTTAAAGTTTTAGGTAAAGATGTCAAATTATGCCCACACATGCAAGCTGACCCATGATCAGACAATTCATTAAACCGGTAGATAAATATAGTGAAATCAGCTTAACCGAGTCATCCCGCTTCACGTAGCCTATTATCCAACCAACATCATTGTTAGGGAAAAGCTAAATGTTACAATTTTATGTCATTTAAAACAATTACTTAGTTACATTTTAAAGCATTAGTGTAGCCAGAAAAATACCTAAAAAAGATACCAAAATTCACAGTTATTACAGTGAAAATTTGTTAAATTTTGGCACGGATAACACGCAACTCAATATGCTATATAACTTTTTTTTTTATCATTTTAAATGTAAAAACAAAGATTTATTTTAGGCTATCATAAGTGTGCTTTTTTCGTGAAATTGTAAACCATCATAAACCATTAGGGTACTAGGCCTACCCTTATTTTATTTATTAATTATTTTATTTATTAAGCCTTTTTTTAATAGCTTGTTTTCAGGTTATTTTCATTTTAGGGCCATGAGCTACAAGTCAAAACAAACTCGATATGTTGTATTTTAGCTCTTAAAATAGATCTACAATATATTTTATGTTGTTTAATTTTGCATGAGCAAATAGCAGTATAGCATAAATGACATATTTTAAAAATATTTCATTCAGCCTACCTACAGCGCACGAGGTTTCTCGGTTGATCCGCGGTAAATCCACTTAAGCACTATATTCCATTTATAACACTGCAAACTTGACTTCGCAGGCCGATCATCTTTAAACCCAAAAGGTATTTATTATGAGTTATAGCTTGACTGCTGCTGCATAATGGGATGTTTCTCTACACAACTGTAAAAGTGCGCTTTTTAGCAAAATGAAAGCAAACTTTCAAAGGGTTCTGCGTTTTGTCAATTTTAGCTTAATTGTAATAATATTAATAATAATATTAATAAATAAATTAAAATATTATTTATAGTGTAGTCTACTGTGGGACTGTGCAGTAAACTATTTATTTTTATTAAAACATTTTTATTAGGCTACATCTTGCCGAATAACTAATAAATGACTGGCAGTTGCGTCTCTGCTAAAATTAATTTAACAGCAAATTTCTTATGTGTTTATTCTTTTAGCGCTCAAGAGAGTTGTGTTTAAATAATTAGTTAACCAAAACATGTAATGAATTAAGCTGCTCCTATCATGTCACCCATTTTCTCTGCGTTCTCCGTGTGCGCGTTTTAAAGGCTATTTACGGGCGCACCTGACCTGACGCGGGACCGGATCTCCGGACTATAGGACTGGCTTTAATCTCACCATTTTCATAATTCAATTGCTATGTCATATAGTTTAAAATATTTAAATGTGTGTTCTGAAGGTTGGAACGACGGGAGTGTTAATAATTAATGACGGAAAGAATTTTGAGTTTGAGTGAACAATCCCTTATGAAAACTGGGGGGGGCACAAACTCTTTCTGAGGGGGCAATGCCACCCTTTGCCCCCCCGTAGCGCCGGGCCTGCTGACAACACAGTTACTAATATTTTACATCTGCCACTATGATGATGCACAAGCGTCTGTAGCTCCGCCCTCTTCTGAAAAGAGCACAATCTCATTTGCATTTAAAGCGACAGTCACCAAAACACCACAATTAGGATCAAAGCCTAAAAGGGTCAGCTTCAGAGGGCAAGAAAACATTATTGGTGTGCTATTTTCAGCTTAAACTTAACACACACACAACTCTAGAGACAGCAGGGACTTATTTCACATCTTGCATAAGCTGTACAGCAAATTACCATACGATTTTAAGTTGAGTCAACTTTATTTATTTATTTTTTGGCAAAAATTATATCACATTTATTGTGTTATTATAATACTACATCCTCATTCATTCCTTTTCAGTCTAATTTTCAGTCTTAGGAGGGAGACTTCCCTCTCTCCAGACGGGGGGATCCCAAGGCGTTCCCAGGCCAGCCGAGAGACATAAGCTGCGTCCCAAATCGCATACTTATGCACTATTCTACGCCATTTTGTAGTATAAATAGTGTAAGTAGTGTGTTCACACTGAAAACACTAAAAATAATATGTGCACTTTAATTACCCGGATGATGCACTCATTCAGCCGGTAAAGTGAAGTGTGTGATGATGGACACTTCACGCACTCAACGACTGCAGGTTTGCTTATGTAGCGGAAGGGGCGGAGCTATCGGGCGCACATGTTGGATAACTTTATTTATTTTGGATGGAGAAAGCAAAATTCTCCAACGAGAGTGATTATAGCGCCTCCCGATGGTGAATGCGGCAATAATCACGGCAGGTAATATTTAATAATTCAGTCGTTTATTTCACTGATTTGGCAACCGTCAAACGTCATCAGGGAAACGGTTTGAATTTCCGCTTAGTAAAAAAACATTAGTGTGCCATTTGAGACAACACTACATACATGTACTATCCTGTTGAGTGTGTAAGTGCATAAGTACATAGTGCATGTGTGCATAGTGTATAGTGTGCCATTTGGGACGCAGCTATAGTCCCTCCAGCGTGTCCTGGGTCTTCCCCGAGACCTCCTCCCGGTGGAACATGCCTGGAACACCCCCCTAGGTAGGCGTTTAGGAGGCATCCAAAACAGATGCCCGAGCCAACTCAGCTGACTTCTCTGGATGTGGAGGAGTAGCGGCTCCACTCCGAGCTCCTCCCAGGTGTCAGCCTGTCTATGAGGGTGCACCTGCCACCATGTGAAGGAAACTCATTTCGGCCGATTGCATCTGAGATTTTGTCCATTCGGTCATGACCCAAAGCTCATGAGCATAGGTGAGAGTAGGAACGTAGATTGATCGGTAGATCGAGAGCTTTGCCTTTCGGCTCAGCTCCTTCTTTACCACAAGTGATCGGTACTTCAACCGCATTACTGCTGCTGCTGCACCAATCCGCCTGTCAACCTCACGCTTCATCCTTCACTCACTCATGAACAAAACACCACATCGTTTTCCATTATTGAACAATTATTAATTGTTTTGTTTAATTATTAGTGGCTAATAATATTTACGTACCAGTTAAAAGTGTTTTGTTTTAGTGTTTTGTTTAAGGGTTTGGCGATGTAACTTAATACGATACTAATTAAGCTATTTACCCTGATTTATATTGTTGAATGGTTATTTATTTTTAAATTTAAGAAATTATGTAATTATTATCCTCATATTTATCTATTGAAAGTAATATCTTTTCAATTTTTTTCCTACAATTTTAGGTTATTTCATTTTTTTTTTTCAGTCTGGAGTGTTTCCCCCGAGTGTGAAGAGCTGCAGAGGTTTTCATCAGTGTGTGAATGTTCTGAGTCTGATCTCTTCAGGTTGTGAAAGATCTTCAGAGGAATTGCTTTCTGTCGGCTGTAAAGGCCATTTAGAGTCAGTTCTGGAGATGGAAATCAATCCTCAGCTCAAATAGCCACTCAGTGTTTGCTTCTGCTTGTGTTTTTCTGCTGTCTTCTGAACTGACATGTGAATCTCCATCAGCTCAGATCAGTGATTGACTTCTGTCTGGATAATCTATCGCATATTATCAATACTACATAAAGAGTAGAAGTCAAAAATATTTGCCTCCTGTGAATTTTTTTTAAATTTCTTTGTATACATATATATATATATATATATATATATATACATACATATATATATATATATATATATATATATATATATATATATATATATATATATATATATATATATATATATATATACATATATATATATATATATATATATATATATATATATATATATATATATATATATATATATATATATATATATATATATATATATGTATACAAAGAAATAAAAAAAATTCACAGGAGGCAAATATTTTCTAAATGATGTTGAACAGATTCAGGAATTTTTCACAGCATTTTCTATTATATTTTTTCATCTGGAGAAAGTCTTATTTTTAATTTTTTTTTCATCTAGAATAAAAGCTGTAAATTATGTTTAATAATTTTTAAACCAATTTTAGGGTCAATATTATTAGCCCCCTTCAGCAATATTAGTTTTGGACTGTCTCCAGAACAAACCACTGTTATACAATGACTTGCCTAATTACCCTAACTTTACCCTAATTACCCTAGTGAAGCCTTTAAATGTCACTTTAAGCTGAATACTAGTGTCTTGAAGAATATCTAGTCAAATATTATGAGCTGTCATCATGGCAAAGAGAACTGATCAATTGGTCCTGGGCCGCACAATATATCATTAATTATTTCCATTTTATTTAATATCGGAGTCTGAACAATCTTTTATTTTGAATAAGTAAAAAAAAAATATTCTCTCTGTTAAAGCCCGATCACTTGAGTGCCCAAATTTAGCTCACAAGCAGCAAAATGAGTAAGAAACAGACGTCTTCGGAAAGTTTCTTTGTGAAGGGGAAAAGGCTCAGAGAAAGATCCAAGAACTCCCAAGGAATAGATCCACAACCCATTTGTCTACAAATCAGGTGAATCCAGCATGTCGGTGCAAGAAGATTAACTGATGGAGATCCAACATGAGGGCGCCCTTTTAGGTGTCGTTCGCATAGTTCGCGTAAGTTCGGACAAGCAGCGTGACGTGCTCGCGCCTTCCAGACCAGACGCACTAAGTTGAATGAATCAGCACCTCAATGTCCGAGGCCATGGTGCTCCACCGGACAAAGGTGGTTTGCCATTTCCAGGTTGGAGGAAAGTTCTTACCCCAGGTGGAGGAGTTCCAGTATCTTAGGGTTTTGTTCACTAGTGAGGGAAGGATGGAGCGTGAGATTAACAGGCGGATCGGTGCAGCGGCAGCAGTAATGCGGTCAATGTACCGGTCCGTTGTGGTAAAGAAGGAGCTGAGCCAAAAAGCAAAGCTCTCGATTTACCTCTCAATCTACAATTTTTACTCTCACCCATGCTCATGAGCTTTGGGTCATGACTGAAAGGACAAGATCTCGGATACAAACGGCCGAAATGAGTTTCCTTTGCAGGGTGGCAGGTGCACCCTTATAAACAGTGTGAGGATCTCTGTCAACTGGGAGGAGCTCCGAGTAGAGCCGCTACTCCTCCACATCGAGAGAAGTCAGCTGAGGTGGCTATGGCATCTGTTTCGGATGCCTCCTAAATGCCTACTTAGGGAGGTGTTCCAGGCATGTTCCACCGGGGGGAGGCCTCGGAGAAGACCCAGGACATGCTGGAATGACTATGTCTCTGGCTGGCCTGGGAACGCCTTGGGAGGAGCTGGAAGAAGTGTCTGGAAGAGGGAAGTCTGGGGTTCTCTCCTAAAACCCGTCCCCGAAAAAAGCGGATGAAAATAATGATGACGATGATGTACTTGCTGAAATATTTCAAAGGATTAAATTGCAATATTTCAAGAGTAATTAATAAAGTGAGCTAAAACCTCATTATTTCATTTACCAGAAACAGGTAATTCTTCAACTACGGGCACTTTTATGTCTTTTGATTATATATCCAAATATATCTGTAATTTTGTTCAAACTCCACTTTCTTTGTCAAACTAACAATAAAACCTACTTAAAAACAAATACTAGCTTTCTATTATATATTTTTTCATATTATTCAACCTCCTTTTAGGTGTCAAAATCATTGTTTTCACCCTGACTCACACCAGAGTTTTAAATTCAACAATGAAAATAATGTTAAAATATTATTTATCCGGTATCTATTAATGTATCTTAATTAAACACTGGTGAAATAATTTAAAATAGTTTATAGTTGTTAAGGTGGGACTATTATCGATAGTATTATTTATACAAAATATAGCTGTCTCAGAGTATCAGTGTCATTTCCAGCACAACACTGTAATGTCGCTTTGAAAAGTGTGTGTGAGAGTTTATTTAGGTGGTTTCTATTAAACTGAATAGTGCCATCTGAGAACATCTTCAAGATGGAGGGAATTTACATTTTTATCAACAACACGAAGAAAATCAAGGTAAATATTGCGGGATAAGGAAATACATTTATTCCACGTCATTTCCAAACATGTTGTACCTTCAATGATGTTTTTAAAAACCAAACAAAATGAAGGAAAATAAGAGTGTTTTGTAGACATAAAAGGCTAGTATCAGTTCAAAGCTAATCGCTGAAGCTATCCTCCATTTTCTTACAATAAATTGTTGAAATGTCATTTCCACCACCACACACATTTAAAAAAAAGTATTTAAAAAGTTCATATCGCACATTAAAAGTGTATTCAATCTATAAGCTCATGCTCTATTTATTATACAAATATTCAGTTTATTTATTTTCTAATAAGCTCTTAACCAAATTTAAATAAAATTTTCGAGTGTGACAGGTGTACAATTTAGCATACAGCTAATTTATTTTATTGACAAATGTATAATTATTATATATAGTGTGGAAAGATTGGTTAAACTAGATACAAAAATGATCTTAGACAATGTTTGTGTCACAACCAGCGATCGCTTCCCAGAGGATCGCTGGTTCTCACATGAACTCTCAGAACTACATTTCCGCATTTCCCAGGACTACATTTTCATACTTGCACTGCTCCCAAACACGCACGTCTGCTCATTCATATATCCTGATTGCAAGCACCAGCTGAGCCTTGTTCACAGATTGATTTAATTCCATTGATAAGCCACTCATTCACGCTTCCAGTTGGCCGAGTCTTGTTTTTCCTGTGTAACATTACAACGCGTTTCCCTGTCTTGTTTCTCCGTGTTTCGATCCTAGCCTAGTACCCTTGTTATCCTGTTTAGCCGCCTGCCTTTTGACCTTTTGCCTGTTTAACGTTTACGATTCTGGACTGCCTTTATATACCCGTTTGCACCTGATGACCACTGCTTGCCTGACTTTGAATAAACTGCATATTGGATCTTACCTCCTGTTGTCTCCTGTCACTCCACCCCAGTCGTGGTAACAGTTTGACTGCCATCATTTATTTCATATTGAAATAAGCTGTATATTGAGATGTGCTAGAATTGACATTTGTTCAGGTCATGATGGAGAACATGTTTCTCTTCTTATCTAAGTCAGTCCTCTTACAGATCTTAAAACTAGACAGATTGTTTAAACTTATAAGGCTTTGTTACGTTAATTTTGAACAACTTTTTTTTACTCAACTTCACAAGTCTAAAAGTGCCCGTTAGGGTTGTAACGGTATGAATTTTTTACGGTATGATAATCGTCTAAAACAACACCACGGCTTGACGGTTTCGCGGTATACGGTATTAAATAGTAATTCTCATAGCAAAGACCCTGAAAAGAATAAGAACACGTTTTCTGACTGAACAAAGGTTTTATTTCAACAAACTTTTGAAAGAACCATTTTAATAGAACTATAGAAGTCTTTTATAAAAATAAACTGAAAAATCTCCCATTTTAATAAATTAAATTAGAAGGAATAAACAAGCAGGGTCTTTTAAGATTAGACAAAAATAAACTTAAACTGTCCTTCCTTATAAGTAGGATAAATGGGAGACCAAAAGTGCAATACCAAGTTTATGGCTGTAAACATGTATGTAAAGCGTTGTTTTTTTCAGTCTAGGTTGTGATGAAGAAATGTAAGCATGTTGAGATTTTCAGGACTTAATCTTGACCGCTGAAGTGAGAGAATGTGTCCACTTGTACAATGAACAAATAAAAAAATAATAAATAATGTGTCAAAGTCCAAATAAACATGGTGCAAATCCTCAGTAAAAAATAGATATAAATATTTACTATACTATAAATAGTTACATAACGAAACTAGATTCAATATGGAACATCCTTAGGTTTTATGTGCCAGCATGGATATGGTTGTCTGTGGATATGGATTTGGATATGGTTGTCTGCAATGCAGACAAACAGCTGCACCTTCATTTGCGTCTTTTGAAAACAGCAAGAGCAGCAGTTCGTCTTTGCTGTGTCACTGTTTTGTCATGTTTCTGTGCTGCTGTGCATGCAAAAGTACTTAGTATGAGAATTATTTCATGCAAAACTTTTTTTTTTTTTTTGCGTTTTATTTAGCCGCGCATAAATGTATGCCTTTCTCTCATTCCGTGTTGTTCAAAAAGCTCATTGTTGGTCCACAAACAAAAGCGAAACCTATGCTTATTGGTTGTGATATAGCGAGTTTGAACCAATCTGGGCATGGAGGAGGGACAATGCATCAATGTATCATGTCTGGTTTGTCCGGAGACACAGTGACGAGCGTTTCTTTGTCAAATCAGCGTTGTCAAATTTTGATGACGTAACCGCACTGATTCCGGAGCCTCTGAAAGTGTGATACAGCACTGGAATGCTGAGATTCTCTTCTTTATGCCAATCTTTGAATTGTATGAATCGGATCAGCGGATCAAAAGTTATTAAACATTTAAGAGCAATACTTATTTTTAGCCGCGGGCGGCTGTCTCGGTCTTTAAGGCTTAAAACCGTTGATATGCAATTGTTCATGGTATGATAATCGTGCACGTTCATATCGTGGTAAACCGTCATACCGGTATATTGTTACAACCCTAGTGCCCGTAGATGAAGAATGGCCCATAACATTACATTGATTTCATTATTTTTTTGTGTGCCATTCCACACAAAAAAAAACATTTGGCATGACCTCTTCTGACCTTGTTAATAATAGAATAATTCTGAGCAATAAAAGTGCTGAGGAGGCAAACGTAACAAACTAATGTTAAGGAGCAAGCTCATTGGCTGCTGGGGCAACATGTAGTCAATGTCATAGGAGCAGATTAGGTAACCTATCAGACTACATGCGCATGGACAGAACTTTGTATCGCTATATTAAATCTAAGTGACATTTGTCTGTGAGGCTTTTCTTCCAGCGCAAATACACCTGAGCTGTTCAATATCAGTATTATCAGCACATTTATCATGAGCGGCGTCTGACCTTTATACCTCACAGTCAGATTTCCTCCTCATTGTTGGTTAAAATCTGCCTCTATACTGCGAGTCTTCAGGGCTGTCAATAATTCAGCTGATCTCTGAAGCCTCTGTTATGATGCAAATGCACCTGAGAGTCTTCAGTCCACTGGAGATCTCGGAGATTTCATTCAGTCTTTGTATTTCTGGACAAATCTCCCACTACAAGCAGCACTCGCCAGCACAAAAGCTGTTTAACGCTAAACCTGTCGCAATAAAAGCCGAGGCAATTTCACAGCTTCCTCTGGAAATGAGTGTCTGTGCTTTAAAGGCTGTTTCTGCTTTATTTGGATCTGTTACTGAAAGGGAAAGCTATTTTAACAAAGATTTTCAGTGTATAATAATGGAACAATGTGGTTCTGCTGCTTGGTGAGTATTAATGGATTCAACCCAGGCTCATTAATGACATGTACCCCTGTATACATTTCTAGAGAGTGAGAAATATGGCATAATGTTGTTTTTTTTGCAGTTTTTGTTTTCGCAAATCCATCAGAGGTCGCCATGAATGCTTTTTCAGATCTCAAATTTTCAGTTGTGCCATTTGCGCCTGCTGTTCTCACGTAAATCCATCAGAGGCAGCTGTTGACTTACTAATTTACAAATCCCTCACCTACCCCTTCCTTAAACCCAACCAAAAGTGTTTTCAAAGCACCGATTGACCCGATCACCCCATCCACAAACCCATTCAAGTGTTTTCAAAAGCAAAGATTGACCTGATCACCCCCTTCCCTAAACCCAACCGATAGTTTTTTCAAAAGTACAGATTGACCGGATCACTGCTTGCCCTAAACCCAACCGATAGTGTTTTCAATCGCACTGACTGACTCACCCACCCACCTTCTTCCCTAAATTCAACCAATAGTTTTCAAAAGCAGTGATTGACCCAATTACCCCCTCCATAAACCCAACCGATAGTGTTTTCAAAGCACTGATTGACCCGATCACCCCATCCCCAAACCCAACCAAGTGTTTTCAAAAGTCCAGATTGACCCGATCATCCCTTCCCTAAACCCAACCGATAGTTTTTTCAAAAGTCCAGATTGACCCGATCACTGCTTTCCCTAAACCCAACCGATAGTGTTTTCAAAAGCACCGATTGACCCACCCACCCACCTCCTTCCCTAAATTCAACCAATAGTGTTTTCAAAAGCAGTGATTGACCCAATCACTCCCTCCATAAAACCAACCGATAGTGTTTTCAAAAGCAGCAATTGACCTGATTACCCCTTCCCTAAACCCAACCGATAGTGTTTTTTAAAAGCACCAATTGACCTGATTACCCCTTCCCTAAACCTGACCGATAGTGTTTTTTAAAGCACAGATTGACCCAATCACTGCCGTCCCTAAACTCAATCGATGGTCTTTTCAAAAGCACAGATTGACCCAATCACTGCCGCCCCTAAACCCAACCAATTGTTTTAAAAAGCACAGATTGACCCAATCCCCCCTTTCCTAAACCCAACCGATAGTATTTTCTAAAGCACAGATTGACCCAATCACTGCCGTCCCTAAACCCAACCCATAGTGTTATGAAAAGCACAGACTGACCCAATCAAGGCAAGTCTTATGTATGTGAGTCTTTTCTATGCATCTTAGACCCAAATGTAAAAAAACTGACCCTTTAAGGGATGTAATAATAAAGTTTTACCCTTTAGCAGTCACAAGACTGGAATCTCAGGTTTAAGGCGGAACTCATGTCTAGGTTCAGACGGAATCTGCGGATGTTTTTTGCTATTTCTGCTGAGAATTTTGGTAAAAGTCTGCGGATTTCTGCTGAAATATTTTGGGATTATCATAACTAAAACCTTAATATATGAAATAAAAAATAATATCTTTTAACTTTCATTTAATTATTAAAATGCAAATCCAGTAAATTTGCAAATCAAATTTAAATATACAGTATGGCAGGAGCGGTCAGGTGCGGAATAAAACCTTGCGGGAGAAGGTGGGAAGGGGACTAAACAACAGTCCCACACAGACCTCTAGTTGGTAGTGCAAAACAATACAAAAGCCAGTGCCGATGTCCACACTGTAGGGTTCGTTTTAAAGATAAAATGCAGCCATATGTACCCCTGGCAGCATAATTTGACTCTCCAGAATTGTATACGGGGGTGTGTTTTCAGAATGAGCCTGTGTTGAATGGATTACATGTAATTTGCATTAAGTAATCAGATTCCAAAAATCAAGTACCTATAATAAGAGCAAACTGCAATTGTAATAATTGATAACTAATAATTAATAATAAACTACTGTTATAATAACTGACTTAAAATGCTGTCATGTAATCTGTAATTAGTTACTGATTACAATTCAAAAGTAATCTACTCTACTCTGCTGCCACGTTTGCTTGTTCAAAATACTAGACCCAAGTTTAGTTTTAATTTTTTATTATTATTATTATTATTATTATTATTTGCATTAAATAAATAAATAAATAAATAAATATTAAGTATTAATTATTTATTATTAATTATTATTATTATATTTATAATAATAACAACAATGCTGATAATAATAATAATAATAATAATAATAATAATAATAATAATAATAATAATAATTATTATTATTATTATTATTGTTGTTATTATTACATTTATTATTATGATTATTATTATGATTGTTATTATATTTATTATTATTATTATTATTTGCTGTAATTAAATAAATAAATAACTAAATTAATTAATTTAATTAATTTAATTTATTTAATTTATTTGTTTTTTAATTATTATAAGAGATTATATAACTGGCTGGCAATGCTGTCATGTAATTTGTAATC
>NC_133190.1:49657500-49675000 GCF_049306965.1 Danio rerio | reverse complement strand
TCATGAGTTTTGATCATTTTAAGTTGAGTGAACTGATACATTCCTGGAATTCAGAGCTGGTTGTAATTACTCATCTATATGGAATGATTCTAAAGATGACATCATCAAATCGAAAGTTGAGTGAATCGTTACATTCTTGCTATTCAGAATGGGTTCTAATCTAGAATGCTTAATGGATGACATCATTGAATCCAAAGTTAAGTGAATTGAATTGTAGTTGAATTGTGAGTTGATGGAATTGGACAGTGAATTGTCACGTTCCAGCTATTTAGAACTGGTTCTAATCCAGAATGCTTTAATGATGACATCATCGAATCGAGAGTTAATGGAATTGTGATTAAATCGTGAGTTGACTGAATTGGACACATTGAATCATTATATTCCTGCTATTCAGAACAGGTTCTAATCCAGAATGCTTTAATGATGACATCATCGAATTGAGAGTTGAGTGAATCATTACATTCCTACTATTCAGAACTGTTTCTAACCATTGGTTAAATGCTAATCAACTCATTATATTCCTGTTATTCAGAATGGGTTATTATGAAGGATGACATCTTTGAATCAAGAGTTGAGTGAATCAAATTGAGGTGGCGTGTATGACGTGATTCAAGCAAATGAAGCAGCTGAGTTGAGCATTTTGCTTGTATGACTTGAGTTGGAAAATCTGAACTTCAGCTGACATTTGCGGTGCGTTAACCAGGAGCTTGCTCTTGTAGGGGAGTGATGATGATGCAGTGCCTGTTGTTGGTGTCTCTTGTCAACACTTAACAACAGTTCATGAAACTGGGCTCATCTCAGTCTGAATTACCACTGAAAGCCTCCATCATCCAGGTATAATTTCTGTATGAGTTGTTGAACTCACAGAGCTAAGTGAACCTCTGAAAGGATCTAATGGACTCAGACATGGCGCCAAACAAATCTACGCTGTTTTTCAGCCTTCCTAAAGCACAAAGCACAGCTACTGTCTCAATAAAATCCATGTTAGCCGTTTAGCAACATAGCTAGAGACACCGGACAGACAGAATCCATGCCTGTGATGTGAATCCACTTCTATTGTGAAGTGAATTTGATGTGCAAATGAAGCGAGCAAACTCAAAATGTTCACGTGTCTATTTACATGCCAGGTCAGGTGTAAACACCAGCATAATGATGACATCAACAAATCGTGAGTTTAGATCATTTTAAGTTGAGTGAACTGATACATTCCTGCAAGTCAAAACTGGTTGTAATTATTCATCTATATAGAATGATTCTGAAGATGACATCATCAAATCGAAAGTTGAGTGAATCGTTACATTCTTGCTATTCAGAATGGGTTCTAATCTAGAATGCTTATAAAAAGATGACATCATCGAATCAAGAGTTAAGTGAATTGAATTGTAGTTGAATTGAGTTGATGGAATTGGATAGTGAATCGTCACGTTCCAGCTATTCAGAACTGGTTCTAATCCAGAATGCTTTAATGATGACATCATCGAATCGAGAGTTAAGTTAATGGAATTGTGATTAAATCGTGAGTTGACTGAATCGGACACATTGAATCATTATATTCCTGCTATTCAGAACAGGTTCTAATCCAGAATGCTTTAATGATGACATTATCGAATTGAGAGTTGAGTGAATCATTACATTCCTACTATTCAGAACTGTTTCTAACCATTGGTTAAATGCTAATCAACTCATTATATTCCTGTTATTCAGAATGGGTTATTATGAAGGATGACATCTTCATCTTCATAGTGAATGACGTGATTCAAGCAAATGAAGCATCTGAGTTGAGCATTTTGCTTGTATGACTTGAGTTGGAAAATCTGAACTTCAGCTGACATTTGCGATGCATTAACCAGGAGCTTGCTCTTGTAGGGGAGTGATGATGATGCAGTGCCTGTTGTTGGTGTCTCTTGTCAACACTTGACAACAGTTCATGAAACTGGGCTCATCTCAGTCTGAGTTACCACTGAAAGCCTCCATCATCCAGGTATAATTTCTGTAAGAGTTGTTGAACTCACAGAGCTAAGTGAACCTCTGAAAGGATCTAATGGACTCAGACATGGCGCCAAACAAATCTACGCTGTTTTTCAGCATTCCTAAAGCAAAAGCACAGCTACTGTCTCAATAAAATCCATGTTAGCCATTTAGCAACATAGCTAGAGACACCGGACAGACAGAATCCATGCCTGTGATGTGAATCCACTTCTATTGTGAAGTCAATTTGACGTGCAAATGAAGCGAATTTGACCCGAGAATGAAGCGAGTAAACACCAGCATAATAATGACATCAATGAATCGTGAGTTCAGATAATCATGAGTTGAATAAATTGATTCAATCCTGCTATACAGAGCTGGTTCTAATCCAGAATTCTTCTGAAGATGACATCATCGGATTAAGAGTTGAATGAATCGGACACAGCAAATTGTTACATTCCTGCTGTTAGAACTGGCTCTAATCACTTATCTATATAGAATGATTCTAAAGATGACATCATCAAATCAAGACTTAAGAGAATCATTACACTCCTGCTGTTGTATTCAGGAAATCGTTACATCATTGATATTCAGAACGGGCTCGTATCCAGAATGCTTTTAATAATGACATCATCGAATCTAGAGGTGAGGAAATTTGAGATGTTATAGTATTCAGTGAATTGTTACATCCCTACTATTCAGAACTAAATATCAGTGTTCTGACCTGGTGTTTGGTGATGAGCGGCGGCTCACAGATGAACTCCTCCTCCTGAATGGACCAGAAGTATTTGTCCATCAGGTGTTCAGGAGAAGCACAAGTCTCCAGATCATCCTCTCGGGTCAGCCGTCTCAGCCATAGCAGCTCGCAGTTACAGTGCAGAGGGTTTCCCCCAAAGCTGACCGTCAGCCTGGACGAGCTGGAAGTCTTGGGCTCGGACAGAACCTGCGCGTGCTGGAAAAGCGTGTCCGGAGGGAGAGTCTGCAGCCTGTTGGAGGTCATGTCCAGACGCACCAGTTTGGTGAGCAGCGTGAACGTGCCCACACCGATGTGGTCGATCAGGTTGTGGTCCAAGGTCAGCGTGTTTATGTTAGTCATTCGAGCGATGGCTTCCCACGGTAAAGTCCGCAGGTTGTTGTAGGATAAATCCAGATCCTCGATGGTGGCGACGAACTCGTCAAAGGAGGACTCTTCAATGTGGTGGATCTGGTTGTTTCCTAATATCAGGTGTCTGAGGTTCATCAGGCCTTTATTGGAAAGAAGATGACATTTGAAAATTAGCACTATAATGATCGACTGGAAATAAATTAAATAAAAAGTGCACAAAATTAAAGTAAAAAAAAAAAACTTGTTTGTAAAGTAAGAATATTGACAAAAGTAATAATGATAAAAACAAATGAATAAACAAAAAAACAACCAGCACATACATGCATATACATAAATAAAATAATGAATAAAAACTGACACTAACAAAAATAAATAAATTTTCATGAAAAATTATTATAATAATCGACTTGAAAATGAAACATTCACTAAAATTAAAGTGAAAATAAAAGAAATGATTTCTACTTTATTAATTTATACTACTATTACTACTACTACTAAAAATATAAATAAATAAATAAATAAATAAATAAATAAATAAATAAATAAATAAATAAATAAATGCCCATATTTGAATACTTTCATATAGTTAATTTTACAAAAATTAAATCAAAACTGAAACAGAAACAAATATACAGTAAAAACTGAATCAAATTATAGAATTTAGATTGGTTTCTAAAAAACAGAAGCAAACACTAAAATAAATCATGAATTGGAAAAGCAAAACTACAAAAGAAAAATGCAAATAAATATTAATAAAATTAGAATTAAGACAATTTTTTAATAAAAAACAAAAACAAAAATTATACACACCCACCACTTTATTAGGTACACTTGTCTAACTGCTCGTTAACGCTAAGTTCTAATCAGCCAATCACATGGCAGCAACTCAATGCATTTAGGCATGTAGACATGGTCAAGACGATCTGCTGCAGTTCAAACTGAGCATCAGAATGGAGAGGAAAGGGGATTTAAGTGACTTTAAACGTGGCATGGTTGTTTGTGTTAGGCGGGCTGGTCTGAGAATTTCAGAAACTGTTGATCTACTGGAATTTTCCCGCACAACCATCTCTAGGTTTTAGAGAGAAAGATCTGAAAAAAAGGATATCCAGTATGGCAGTTCTGTGGGCGCAAATGCCTTGTTAATGCCAGAGGTCAGAGGAGAATGGCCAGACTGGTTCCAGCTGATAGAAAGGCAACAGTAACTACGAATCTATGCCATAAAGGATTAGGGCAGTTCCTTAACCCTTAAAAACCCTATGTTTTTCTTGTCTCATCTGTTTTTCTGTTTTGCTTAGAACCCATCTAATTGGTCACTTCCAGCTTGCTGTTCCTTGATTGGCCTACAGTGTTTTAAAAAGCCATGACACAACTTCCTTTTGTTGAAACTTTTTGTTAAAAACGCTTGTTGAAACTTTTGTTTGTGGTATAGTGCAGAGTTTTTGAATGTGTTAAGAATGTGAATATTGAGATTTGTGAGTACTGTTTGTTTTGTGTGACTACTGAGATTCTGTCGAGATTTGAGAGAACTTTTATTGTTTGTTTTGTTTATGATACTTTGTTCCACTGGCTTGTTTAATCTGTTGCCTGCTGACATTGATTTTTGGATTGTCCTTTAAATATGGTTGCCTGTTTTGTAAATATTATATATATATATATATATATATATATATATATATATATATATATATATATATATATATATATATATATATACATACATACATACATACATACATATATATATATATATATATATATATATATATATATATATATATATATATATATATATATATATATATATATATATATATATATATATATATACATACATACATACATATATATATATAGGGATAATAAGGAGTTTAACGCAACTTTATTTGTAAAACCTTTTGACCTCTGTTTTTGTGTTAGATAGTTAGGGTAGTGAATTTTCCTTTCTTTTCTTTGCGATCAGGTAAGTAAGAGATTTAACATAAATGAATTTTTGGATGTTATGTTGGCCTTGTCAGTTATTTGACCTTCAAACTCCAATAAATCTTATCCTTTATTTCCGTTGTCCTGTCTTTCATGTTGTGCACCATCCCTAGACGGTGCGTAACGAACATTAAAAAGGAATTCAAAATTAAACTGCAATAGCATTATGTAGCATTTTAAAGCTAAAAATAAAACGATTGGAACAAAATAAACCAAAACTGTCAAATATAAATAAGATTAAATAAAAATATATAACTATTTTAATTTAAGTAAACACAAAAGCCCGTAACAAAATGGCTAAAACTACACATCAGGCACACGTCATAAGACATTAATATTAGGTTAGATTTAGGTTGTGACATCAGGTGACCACAATTCAATGTCTAGCCAGCGTCAAAAGACAATGTTACTTTGACATCCAACAATGACGTCAAATGACGTTGATATCTGGTTGATTTTAGGTTGTGTTGGAAAATTAGCTTCAAATACTGACACTTATTCATCATGTATGACAAACAAAATCCAACGTCTGATAGACATCATATTGATAACATCCACACAACGTCAAGCTTTAACCTCATTTGACCTTGATATTTTAATTTTAGGTTGGACGTTGGACATCGACATCAGTCTGACGTTGAGTTCTGACGTCAACCCGATTTTTATTTCCAAACAAAATGCAACGTCCCCATGATGTTGGGGTACAACGTCAATCTGACGTCATGTTGATGTCTTGTGCCTGCCGGGTAGCTGAACATAAGCATTCATTCATTAATTCATTTTCTTTCAGCTTAGTCCCTTTATTCATCAGGGGATGAAACGGCGGAATGAATCGGCAACTTATCCGGCATATGTTTTACGTAGTGGATGCCCTTCCAGCTGCAAGCCAGTACTGGGATAGACCCATACACACTCATACACTACAGCTAATTTAGTTAATTTAATTCACCTATACCCCAAGTGTTTGGACTTGTGTGGGAAACCGGAGCACCTGGAGGAAACCCACGCCAACACGGGGAGAACATGCAAACTCCACACAAAAATGCCACCTGACCCAGGCGGGACTCGAACCAGCAACCTTCTTGCCATGAGGCGAAAGTGCTATCCACTGAGCCACCATGCTGTTTCCAAAACATAAGCATTAGAACTAATTTTAAAAATAATTAAAAGGGAGAGAAAAAACAAGAGAACGAACCTTTGAGTTGGTCGCTGTTGATGACGCTGAGGCGGTTCCCGTCCATGTGCAAAGCGCGCAGGGATTTGAGGCCCATGAAAGCGTGCGGCGCGATCTGGCTGATGGTGTTTCTGGAGAGCGTCAGATGCACTAAACTGGTCATGTTCAGAAAGTCTTTCCTGCGCACGGCTGTGATGAAGTTGTCTGTGAGCCGCAGCTCCACGGTTTTGCGGTCGACGGTGGGCGGCACGAACAGCAGGCCGGTTTTGGCGCACAGGAGGGTGAGTGTGGGGGAGATGGTCTGACAGATGCAGCGGCCTGGACAGAGCTGAGCCTTCGCCAGCGCACCAAACACCAGCACACAAAACACCAGCCTCTCCATGACCAATCAGCTACCGGCACCTGAAAACACACACACACACACCGAGATGTCAGGATTCCAGCTTCACATATTTAACATGACATACCTTACATAACAAATTTTACTTTTGCTAACTAACTAACTAACTGACTAACTGACTAACTGACTAACTAACTAACTAACTAACTAACTGACTGACTGACTGACTAACTAACTAACTGACTAACTGACTGACTAACAAACGAACTAATCATCTAAATAACTAACTAACTGACTGACTAACTGACTGACTAACTGACTGACTAACTAACTAACTGACTAACTAACTGACTAACTAACTAACTAACTAACTGACTGACTAACTGACTAACTAACTAACTGACTAACTAACTAACTAACTAACTGACTGACTAACTGACTAACTAACTAACTGACTAACTAACTGACTGACTAACTGACTAACTAACTAACTGACAGACTGACTGACTGACTGACTGACTAACTGACTAACTGACTGACTAACTAACTAACTAACTAACTGACTGACTGACTGACTGACTAACTAACTGACTAACTGACTAACTGACTAACTGACTGACTGACTGACTAACTAACTAACTAACTGACTGATTAACTAACTAACTAACTAACTAACTGACTGACTGACTAACTAACTGACTAACTGACTAACTGACTAACTGACTGACTGACTGACTAACTAACTAACTAACTGACTGATTAACTAACTAACTAACTAACTAACTGACTGACTGACTAACTAACTGACTAACTGACTAACTGACTGACTAACTAACTACCTCACTAACTGACTAACTGACTAACTAACTAACTAACTAACTAACTAACTAACTGACTGACTGACTGACTGACTGACTGACTGACTAACTAACTAACTAACTAACTAACTGACTGACTAACTGACTAACTAACTAACTAACTAACTAACTAACTAACTAACTAACTGACTGACTGACTGACTGACTGACTGACTGACTAACTAACTAACTAACTAACTAACTGACTGACTAACTGACTAACTAACTAACTGACTAACTGACTAACTAACTAACTAACTGACTAACTGACTGACTAACTAACTAACTGACTAACTGACTGACTAACTAACTAACTAACTAACTAACTAACTAACTGACTGACTGACTGACTAACTGATAGACTGACTGACTGACTGACTGACTAACTAACTAACTAACTAACAAAGTAAAATGAATGAATAAATGAATACATACATACATACATACTTACATACATACATACATACATACATACATACTAGGGATGCCACGGTTCTCAATATAATATTGAACCGTACGGTACGACCTCCACAGTTCAATTTGCTCTTGTGAATTGCGGTTTTCTCTGTTTTGCATTTAAATAATTTATGTGCATTTTATATTCCCCTGAATTGACTGTGTGTGCCTGTAACTCCATGAGCTGAGATGAGGAAACTCCTCCCCGTGAATAAATATCCAATCACTATGCTCTAAAGTTAGGGGGCGCTTGACCATCATTCCACACTTTAACATGGCGAGCGGCGGTGAAGTGAAGCCGAGGCAACAGTACCAGGAAGCGCCGGCGAAGTGAGGCAACAGTATGGGAAGTGTCGACGTCTTTCAAATCTGCAGTGTGAGGACATTTCGGTTTTGCCAGTAAGTATAATGCCAATAAAAGAAAAAACGGTGAACAAAAAACAAGTGTGTGCAAGCATTGATTTAAATGTATAACCATGACTGCACATCAGCAGCGCCATCACCCAGTAATATCACTGTCTGAAGGCAGGACAGCAGAGTATAAAGTCCTCCAAATAGCAACAATCCCTCGCTGAATCTTTCCAGCAAACAAACCCAACTGGTTCTGGGAGACACAAAATAACAAAGGCAGTGCGGGTGTTTACTGCTGAAGATTTGCATCCGTTTTCGGTGATTGGAGATGTGGGCGTTTGTCATCTTATAAAAGCACTCGATCCGCGTTACAGACTACAGTCTCACATTTATTCAGCACCGAGATAATAAAGATGGTTTATTTATGTTTACTGAAGTACAAATATGTTTATTCGAAATGGTCAATTCATCTTTATTAACTCCACATGTGTGTTTATTTTCAGAGTGGAGGATTTCATGTGTTCCCCAGTTTGTACATGGCCTACCAGCAGCTGTGAGATTTCAGTGTTCATTTTTTTATACAGTACACTAGGAACTAGAGTACTTTTCTTGGCTTTAAAGTAAAACAAAATGAGTATTGCAATAAATCGTTTTTATTTTATTCTCCTTAACCTCTTACT
This sequence comes from Danio rerio, assembly GCF_049306965.1. Taxonomy (NCBI): domain Eukaryota; kingdom Metazoa; phylum Chordata; class Actinopteri; order Cypriniformes; family Danionidae; genus Danio; species Danio rerio. Next base: position 49,666,089 of record NC_133190.1, on the reverse strand, counting down.
GTTCCTATTGCCTATAGAATAAAAAAAAACATGTCAAGCCATGAGAACCGAACCGAAAACCGTGTTAAAAAACCAAAGTATGTATTGAACTGTGGGCTAACTGTATTGTAGCATCCCTAATACACACACACACACACACACACACACACACTTGATTCATTTTATTTGGAATGACTATTGCTAATTAAAGCAACACAGCATCCAAATAATCGTAAGAAGCCCATGATGTTTCACAGTACAAGCAGCATACAACCATTGATGATCTTTTGCGTGGCACTATTAAACACTCAATCCGTTCTACGCGTAGTATTAAGTAAATGGATTAATGATAGCGATGGCATCGTCTTCTCCACACATGAAGACTGCCTATTGTTGCAGATACAGAACAACACTTTGCAATTTGTTTAGAGTCTTTTTTACTGAGTCCGGCTATTTGTAGTCCCCTCACACACAGTGTATGAACGTGCCCTAGGCTACCGTAAATTAAAGCCACCAACTTTGTGTTGAAGCCACACACTTTTAGGGCATTCGTTAATGGTTGATATTTCAGCATTGTTTCTGAATAGCACAGATACATGTATGCGTCAAAAAACACACACACACACACACACACACACACACACACACACACACACACACACACACACACACACACACACACACACACACACACACACACAGTTAAAGTCAAAATTATTCTCCCTCCTGTGAATTGTCTTTCCTTGGTCAGACATTTCTCAAATGATGTTGAAGAAATTCAGGAATTTTTCACAGTATTTCCCATAATATTTTTTCTTCTGGAGAAAGTCTTATTTGTTTTATTACGGCTAGAAAAAAAGCAGTTTATTCTATCCCATTTTACCGTTACTGCAAACTGTATTGTCCCTTTTGGGGCGATTTGTTCTGCAGTGAAATAGTTCTACAACACATACCACACACTTAAGACAAACATTAAACAACTATAATAGTACTAAAAAACAGCAACTCATTCTTCCAGTTAAAATTCAGCATATTGAATGCACAAGGAAAACAAATGAAAGTTTAAATGTGTTGGTCCTTGCAAAAGGGACCCTATACCGAGATCCAGAGGGAAGGATTTAAAATGATTCAAAAGGAGGATGGGATATATCAGATGTAATGTAATGTAATGTAACATTCGGCTTTCATACAAATAGGATGATCTGGCACTTTGACACCGAGTACTTAGACATCGAGTTTTTCTGTTTTACCTTTAAAGAAGCAAACCAACAAATCAATAAAAGGTTAAAATAAATTCTCTATTGGCCCAATTGCACTGAGTGGTATGGTTTGGTTTAGTACACTTTTATGGCGGTACCGTACCACTTTTTGAGACCACTAGCACAACACAAGGGTACCAAAAGGCGGAGCAAGAGGCGCAGCTGAACGCTAATGGTTTACTGAGATGCATCAGTCACTCGTGCAACAAGCTTCTGGCTTAAAAACAATGAAAACAAAAGAACTGCCATTTTTAAATACACACATCGTAATAATATATACATATAATAGCAAGTCATGGTCAACCCGAGCTTAAACAAACCTTGTCTTCGACATGATGAACAAGAGCATCTACCCTCGTAGTTGTTTACAAGGCTGTCTAAAGAGAAATCGGTTTCGCTTTCTCCAGAGAGCTCGCCGCACGTCTATGTTTGAAATGAGGAACTTCTTGAGCTGATGATAATAATGTGCGCGTGATTATTGAAGTGCTTCTGACATCTGATCCTTTCAGAAACGGACAAACGTGAGAGTGATGCATGAAAAAACAGAAGAGAAGCAGAGAAAAAAAAATAAGGGGGCAAATGATTCTTCAGCAAACATGAACAAACTGCCATGTTTAACTATTATCATCACCTTTTGGACTATTATGAACTCTGGATGACGGAATTGCTCTCTAACAGAGGCTTCATGTGCTGCTGAAGATTACACACACGGATGAGAGGATTATACTGACTGTGGGCTATATTTTGTGTTGTTTTTGAACCCAAATAAGGATTAAATGTATGTTGTTTGTATTTCTTCTGTAATTGGTAATATATCAGAGATTGTAAGGGTTTGTATGTATTTATATGTTTATTTATTTATTTTATATAACTGCAGACGTTACAGTAGGCTAATTCACACTGTCATTGATCTGCAGTGTAGTTTAAGATTAGTAATAAACATTTATGCAGTGTTTATGTGTACTAAGCATCTGTTTTTGAGAAGTGCTTCTCATATGATATGTGAGCGACCCGTTCAGCTTTACTGTAGACATTTTTTTGAGTGAGCACGACGTCGACTGAAACTTTCTGTTAGAGATCTGTGCGGGGCTAAATTTTGAATCCCTCTCACACCCACTCGATCCCGCTTATATTCAGCATTTCCTGTCCCACTGCCCGACCCATTTTCCACCCGCTGCGCCCGTTCCCAAAAGGGGGAGGGGTGGGGGAGTGGATGGGTCGGGTGGGGCAAAAACCACCCAACAACAACAAGCTGTCTGTATAAACACACACATATACAGTACGAAGCTCTCGCTCTTAATCAGACAGATACACACACACATAGACACCAACAAATAAGCTAAACAAAGCATCACGCTCTCTCATTCACACACATACATATGAGTGCTCGCTCGCTCGGGAGTCTGGAACAACTTTGTTAGACCGCCCGCTCCTGTTCAATTTACACCAGAGTTAGCGACCGCCCCCGCGCTTTATTCGGAAATTTATTCCAGCGGCACAAGAAATCTAGTCGGGTCCCATGGTACAGCCATGGAAATGCAGACTTCTACTTTCTGTCGTACACCACGCCCACCAAAACCAGCACTGGTACCCTTTTGGCAGTGGAAACAAAAGCCTGATAAAGGTGACCCTTAATGACTTGTACTGTACTGTACCACTCAGTGGATAAAGACCTTATAAAATGCCACCATAAATATTAAACGTTGCTAATTTAATAACATCTTTTTTGGCCTGTCCTACATAGCCCTTCAGTATTTTCATTAAAATTTTTAATTAACAATAATAGCACCGAGGTGCTTATAACTTTCGACTAATTCAATCTGGTGGTTATCAACCATATTACCTAAAAGGTCAATATTATTCGCCCCTGTTTAGCACTATTAGGTTTGAATAGTCTACAGAACAAACCACTGTTTTACAACAATGACTGTAAAAAATATGGACGACGCGACAGCCCCTTTTCCCATTGAACGCTTTGAGGGCAAAACGCCTGCTTGACGGGCACAAACTGTCGCAAAAGACTGCTGAAATTGGAGCCTTGACATGCGCAGAAGGACTGTCTGATGGAGCCAGAGGAGGAGCCGCGAAAATGAGTCGAGCTTCCAACCAAACGCTTTATGTAAAATCAACCACGCCCCCCGAACTTCTCAGCATGCGTTTGCTGTTATATCAACACAAATGGATGTAATAACATTTACAAATATGAGGGTTTTATTTATTCAATCGCGCTAGCTCCGGGCGCATAACCTACTCGCGGCGTCGCGGGCTGATTCCGGCTCACATGCGGCAGCGCCGGCTCGCTCGGCCGCCGCATCTGGCTCGATTGACTCGGGCTGGATTCGGGCAGTGAGTCCAGGCATCCGGAGTAGGTCCAGCAGAGGTAGTCAGTCTGAGCTCTGAGGGGTAAGTCTCCGGCTGGAATCTAGCCGGAACTGGCCCGAGTGTATTTTGCTATCTGGGTGGCTAGGCGTACGTGTATCAGCAAACTAATAAAGCCCGAAAAAAGCCCTGACCTCAGCGAATAAACAGTGTTCCACCAGGATCATGTATATCAGAAACTATAGTTTACTGCTGAACTCATTTTGTCATGGTAAAATAACACAGAAGTCGAGTAATAACACTTCAGTCTCCTGCCGAAGCTCAGACGCGCTGCTTTGAGAAACTGTCAATCACAACTGTCAATCACGATGACACGCCCAGCATTAAATTACTGCTAAAAACAAACTGTTTACAAAAATGAAGATCTGCACCTATTTCAGCACAATAACCAGTGCCTTAATCCACCAGAACCATATTTCGGGACAGTTTATTGCAAGTGTAATTAATTTTTTTATTTGGGCTGAAGTCTCCTTCATTAACACGGAGGAGGCGGGCTTTATGACTTGTACTGCAGCCAGCCCCCAGGGGGCGATCTAGCGGCCGAGACCTTCACTCAAACGCAGGCTTGCGGCACACTTGTTTTACAATGACTTGCCAAACTACCCTAACTTCACACTTATTAACCTAGTTTAAACTTTAAATGTCACTTTAAGCTGAATACTAGTGTCCTGAAGAATATCTAGTCAAATATTATGTGCTGTCATCATGGCAAAGAGAAAATTGATCAGAAATGAGTTATTAAATCAGAAATGAGTTATTAAAACGATTATGATTAGAAATGTGCTGAAAAAAAATCTGCCCTGTTAAACAGAAATTGGGGGAAAATATATCTACAACTTCAACTGTATGTAGGCCGAGGCTTATATTTTCAATGAGGCTGGATTATTATGAGGAAAGAAAGGTCTGTGTTGTGTGGAATATTCAGAGATCAAGGCTGCTGTTTTTGAGCGAGAGGTCAGGAAAACTCTTGATAAACTATAGCAGGATTGAGGGTCACTGACCGCACTACAGCCTCTCAGAGGATTACTGCTTTAATACTGCTCTGGATCACTTCTTTCTAAAGGCGGTGAATATGTTTTTCATGTAGCGGTGATTTGTAACCTGACTTTCCTTTTCAGCTGATTTCATCTTCTGATGTGGCAGCTATAGTTTTTATATAGAGCATAAAATAAATCCTGCCCTGCGTTAATATCTCAGAAATATATTGCATTGAGAATGTACTTTTAATAGTATTGTTTATTTTATTATTTAAATTGTGTTAATTTTACCTGCAAACCACAGTCAAACATGCATTTACTTTGCTTTTTTGCCATTTCAGAAATATACAGACTGAAGCATGTATTTCCAATGAGCCTGTGTTGTAATAATGGCTCTTTGGAGAATTTGAGTGTGATCTGCACCGATCTTAAACCCAAAAGTAACGCTGCGGAAAATGACACCGTGGTAGGAGATGCTTAATTGTCCAATAAATGGAGTCAGTAAAGCTGCGGGAGGACTAAAGCGGCTGTGATCTGATCCGTCAGGTTGTGATGTGCTCTGATGGCTCCATGTGCTGCTTTCTCATCCACATTTAGCCCTATTGATCCTCCGTTCTGGGGTTTGGCTTTGTGCTCATAGGGTGGAGAGAAATAATAAAAGAAGACATAAAATGTTCTTTTTGAAATAAGCACAGACCCCTGATTTATCTTTAAAACACATGTGTGACAACCTTAATAACACTTTACATTGGTCTTTCTTCAACCATTTTCCATTCAACTGGACAAACAGGTCTTACACACTATTTATTTATTTAATCTATTTAATGTACCCTCTCTCTTATACACCCTTTTGTGACAAATTAGTATGAGAGATTTTATATCAGGATATAATAAAATAAGATCATGTGTATGAAATTGAATGATTGAAATACTCTCTCTAGTGTGAAAAAGTCTAGGTGGCTTTTTAAGTTTAAGGCTTCTTTATGAAAGCAACAAAACACAAACTATTTATTTTGAATTGATGCTATAATCAGGATGATTGCGTTCGGAATGTTAAATAAAGCTACACACTATGTGCATTACATATACAGTGAAAAGGACTTTACTTTAACACTTGCCAAACTGCCAAATGCGGGAAGATTTCAGCTGTGGCGGGTTACGCCTGTTTCACACCGCAAGCGTCAGCGGCGCGTGAGCAGCGCGTGTGTTTTCGGCGTCCATGTTAACAGATTAGAGCTTTCATACCGCACGCAGCAGCACCGCGTCAGAGCGAGGCGTGAGCGTCGCCGAAGCAGCAGTGCAGCGATAGTTTCGGCGCTGGGTCTATTTTTGCCGCCCTGCTCACGCTCAATTAAAGTGACAGTGCATTGATAATGACCAAAACACATTAAATGACAGTAAAAAGTAGAAATTTTACCCAATAAATGCGTTAATAATTGCTAATGGTTTATATATAGTCATTCAAATGAACTTAAAACGATTAAAAACAGCAACAAACATTTATTTAGGCCCGAACTACAAAACCAAATGTAAAACAATTTTAGTATCAGTTTTGCTTAAGTTGCACACTAGTGTTGTAGGAGAGGGGAAATATAATATTTACGGGATTTGTAGTCCATAGCGAAGTGTATTGTGGGTAGTGTAGTTCGACACGCATGCTGGATGATGTGAGCTCGCTGTGTGCTGTGCAGCTAAGCAGAGCAAGAAAGTTTTAATCGGCTTTGTTTTATGTTCACTCGAGTTATTCCTACCGGGAGCTGTTTGCTCTGTGAATCTGACAACACGAAAATAAGTAAAAGAATGGCATGCATTGGTTACTTTTGTCCGTCTCATCATCTGCACGAGCATGAATTAACGAGCTGTTATTCTGCCGCTGGACATCACTGAAGCGGAGAAAGTAACACTAGTTTGATCATGTATAAATATCATTATAACTATATTGTATAAATATGATAACTAGGTCTACAGCAACCTGATAATCAAAAAACAAATGACATGATATCACAGGCGATTGTCTCCTGACTGTAGACGCTTCTCATATAAGTTAGCTTTAGAAGCATACATCACTATTTGATCTATAAAATTTGTAAAATAAACATTTGCAGGTTAATGAAACAGCATAGGAGGGGCCTTGGTGCAGATGAAAAGTTTAAAGAGTGTATTTGCATATAGAGGGACATGGGTAACTAGATAGAATCGATAGAGATAGGTTGATCTCTGCAGCAGCTGCCGAAGAGCTGCGCGCTGCAGACGCAGCTGGTGAGAAAGGCAAACGCCTGCGTGCTGCTACTGCTCGACAAACGCGCTGCTCACGCGCCGCTGACGCTTGCGGTGTGAAACAGGCGTTAGACAGCCTTTTCCGCTAGCCACTTTAGCTGGTTGAAAAAGATTTTATATGGTAGTTTTCGTAAAAGCAAGGTTCGACAATATGGACGGCCCAATATGCGTGCACATCTTACAATCGTGAAGCAGCACGACTGACAAAAACTGTGTCCGTGCAAGCAAAACAAAACAAAACAAATCAAAACAGGTGAACACTGAACAAAAGGATGATGACTCGAATGCACAAAATATGTGATTTACGTGACATTTTAAACAACAACAACAACAAAAAATAGACAAAACAGAACTAGACAAAACAAAACAAAAAATAGACAAAATGACAAAGCAAAACTAGACAAAACAAAACTAGACAATACAAAAAATAGACAAAACTAAAAGCAAAAATAAACAAAACAAAACTAGATAAAACTAAAAGCAAAACTAGACAAAACAAAATAGACTAAACTAAAAGCAAAACTAAACAAAACAAAAATTAGACAAAACTAAAAGCAAAACAAGACAAAACAAAACTAAAAAAACAAAACTAGACAAAACAAATATACAAAACTAAAAGCAAAACTAAACAAAACAAAACAAAATAGACTAAACTAAAAGCAAAACTAAACAAAACAAAAATTAGACAAAACTAAAAGCAAAACAAGACAAAACAAAACTAAAAAAACAAAACTAGACAAAACAAAAATATACAAAACTAAAAGCAAAACTAGACAAAACAAAACAAAATAGACTAAACTAAAAGCAAAACTAAACAAAACAAAAATTAGACAAAACTAAAAGCAAAACAAGACAAAACAAAACTAAAAAAACAAAACTAGACAAAACAAAAAAATATACAAAACTAAAAGCAAAACTAGACAAAACAAAACAAAATAGACTAAACTAAAAGCAAAACTAAACAAAACAAAAATTAAACGAAACTGCATAGAGCAAAACTAGACAAAACAAAACAAAACTAGACGAAACTACATAAAGCAAAACTAGACAAAACAAAACTAGGCAAAACAAAAAAGACAAAACTAAAAGCAAAACTAGACAAAACAAAACAAAAATTAGACAAAACTACACAAAGCAAAATTATACAAAACAAAACTAGACAAAACTACACATAGCAAAACTAGACAAAACAAAAACTAGACAAAACTACACATAGCAAAACTAGACAAAACAAAAACTAGACAAAACTACACATAGCAAAACTAGACAAAACAAAAACTAGATAAAACTACACATAGCAAAACTAGACAAAACAAAAACTAGACAACTACACATAGCAAAATTAGACAAAACAAATAAAAAATAGACAAAACTACACAAATCAAAACTAGACAAAACAAAACTAGACCAAACAAAACAAAAACTAGACAAAACTACACATAGCAAAACTAGACAAAACAAAACAAAAAATAGACCAAACTAAAAGCAAAACTAAACAAAACAAAAATAGACAAAACTAAACTAATCAAAACAAAAAAAATAGACAAAACTACACATAGCAAAACTACACAAAACAAAACTAGAGAAAACTAAATAAAACTAGTCAAGCCCAAACTGCCGGCTTTAACAGACAGAATATCAAACTAATTTTTAAATTGTTTAAATGAACGGAATTAAATACAACCCAGTTTTTAAGTGATTAAAATTCTTATGGGTAA
>NC_133190.1:49622500-49655000 GCF_049306965.1 Danio rerio | reverse complement strand
GGAGCAGCCGGTATTTGTATTTGTATTTGTTGAGGGGGGAAAAGTATTTGTATTTGTATTTGTATTTGTATTTGTATTCGAGTAAAATTCAAAATGGCGCAAACATATATATTTTTTCTATTACAATTCTTATTTACGTTATAGTGAAAGTATTGTTTAATTATACCCATTATATAAATTATAGATATGCAATATTGGTTGTTGTTTTTGAACATGTGACAAGAAATGTCATTGAAAAGAAAATAACATAGAAGCCATTATCTCATCCATGGTTAAACCAACAACTAATAAAATACCATTGTGAATATTATGAACCCCACCACCACCGTTCTTGTTGAAGGACACTGAATAGACAGAATAAAAACAAATAATACTTCAAAAAACTGTTCTTCTTCTGAAAGAACTTTTTTTCCAATCCACAGAATTCCAAATACTAAAATTAACTAAATAAATCTTAATAAACCCCTGCCTGGGGGATCTGGCAGAACAAAAGTATTCTATATAATACTAAAAGATACAGCCCTGCTATTGTCATCTGCCTGCCACAAAACAGACACAAAGTTTTTATTTTTTTATGTTTGAAACTGACTTGCTGGGGCAGAATGTGGCTGTGTTGATGGTTTGGTGCTAGTGGAGGATTTAGCAGAACATAGCTGTGCTGATTGAGGGGATTGATGCTTGTGGGGGGTTCACAGACAGTATCAGGAGAGGATGCTTTTAGTACATAGGATAATACATTACATAGAAGGTTGCGCCGTGGCACAGTGAGTAGCACTGACAGCAAGAAGGTTGCTGGTTCGAGCCCCGACTGGGTTCTCCCCATGTTGGCGTGGGTTTCCTCCGGGTGCTCCGGTTTCCACCACAGTCCAAACACATGCAATACAGGTGAATTGGGTAAGCTAAATTGTCCCTATTGTATGTGTGTGAAAGAGAGTGTATGGATGTTTCCCAGTGCTGGGTAGCAGCTGGAAGGGCAGCCACTGCATAAAACATATGCTGGATAAATTGGTGGTTTATTCCACTGTGGCAACCCCAGATTGATAAAGGGATTTAGCCGGAAATAAATTAATTAATGATTATGGATAGAAGATGTTGACAGATGTTTAATATCTCTGCCTCTGCTGATTTCACTTTTGCACACATTATACAGTATCACTTTGTTTTATCTGCAGCACCACTGACTGTAAAATGCTTCCACACAGAACCTGAAGGTTTTTTTCTTTTGACTGGTGGAGGACCAAGAAATGGCTCAGCAGCAGTCTCATTTTTTCATAGTGCCAAAATGTATTTGAGGAGTTTTAAGTTAATAAAAAGTGACGGGAAGCTATGCTAAGGTTAACTAGCCTATAGCATATATCTTGCTGTCTGCAAAAGAGTTATTTAGACGTACCATATAACTCCCATAGGTGCATACTATTCGACACAACTGCAAAAGCATCGTTTTAACCTTTATAAACGAACGTTAACATTACTCTGTCAACAGCCTATTGTCTAAATTACCTTGCTAACAGAGCTAACGTTGCGTAAACAGAGCACCCGGTTGCAGACGTCCGATCAAACTCCACTTCAACTCCGCTACAAGTTTATAAACTGCCTTTGGAACCCAATTAAGGTACAAAAATCTATTTAACAAAAATAATGATGCAGTGAAGTATTTTTTTCGCTCAGCCGAGCCTTCTGTCTGTTGCTGTGGAGAAGCGCCCTCCGACTTCTGACTGAGCGTCTTTCTCTCTCTCTCTCTCTCTTACTCACTCACTCACTCACACGGGCATGCACTGTGGTCTCATGAGGAAACGCTGCTTTTTGATGTAGTGTTTTTCTTGCTCCCGAATACAAATAATTTTTCAAGTATTTGTTCGAATTAAGTATTCGTAAAAACAAGCTATTCGTGCCTTTCCGAATACCGTATTCGGCTCCACCCTTACTAACTAACTAACTAACTAACTAACTAACTAACTAACTATCTATCTATCTATCTATCTATCTATCTATCTATCTATCTATCTATCTATCTATCTATCTATCTATCTATCTATCTATCTATCTATCTATCTATCTATCTATCTATCTATCTATCTATCTATCTATCTATCTATCTATCTATCTATCTTTCTGTCGTTCTATCTATCTATCTATCTATCTATCTATCTATCTATCTATCTATCTATCTATCTATCTATCTATCTATCTATCTATCTATCTATCTATCTATCTATCTATCTATCTATCTATCTATCTATCTATCTGTCTGTCTGTCTATCTATCTATCTATCTATCTATCTATCTATCTATCTATCTATCTGTCTGTCTGTCTGTCTATCTATCTATCCTTCTGTCGTTCGGTCGTTCTATCTATCGGTCGGTCGGTCGGTCGGTCGGTCGGTCGGTCGGCCGGCCGGCCTGCCTGCCTGCCTACCTGCCTACCTCCCTCCCTGTCTGTCTGTCTGTCTGTCTATCTATCTATCTATCTATCCGTCCGTCCGATCTATCTATCTTTCTATCATATATGCACATATATATATTAAATATAATAAATATATACACACACGTTTCTCCCTGTTGGCAATTGAACAGATTTTAATTAGTTTTACTGCTATGAATTATATTTTGAAACGGTTCGGCTTTATTCATGGAAATGTCACTATGAAAGTTCATCATTTAATGGCTTCAGCGGTTTTGACCTGCAGAACTCTTGACAATATCTGACCTTCAGTACAACACAAAACTCTGTCAATCCTGCAGCCGCCACGAATTAACCCTGAAGATGAGTTCTGAACTCATATTGATTTGGTGACGCGCGCTTCTGACCGAGTGGAATAAAAAAATGACCTTTTCCTATTCAACTCAGAAAGGCATCATTCCTGACTTGGAGAAGTGAAAAACACAGTTTGAAGGCAGAGTGACAACAGATACAGATGAAGTCGAACATCGATGAGAAATCTACAGAAAGTCTGAGAATGAAGGTGTGATGATGGCTTAAGAACTGAAGTTATATTAACACCTTTAGGTTAACACGGTTTTAAATGTATCAATAGTATTTTACAACAATGGCTCTATTTTAGCTACCTAGGCACAAAGTCTAAAGCATTAAGGTTGTGTCTGAATTCACTTTTGTTATTTTAAGGATGGATAAATCCGCTTTGCACACAGCGCATGGTCTAACAGGGTTGTGCTGATTCTCTTAATGAGTACTGGGTGTGTTTTGAGCATAACCAAAACAATCGGAGTCTCTGTACTGGTACTGAACCACACAGAAATGCCAACTGACCCAGCTGGGACTCAAACCATCAACCTTCTTGCCGTGAGGCGATTGTGCTACCCAGCCCTTGACACCCCGGACAACAAATATAAATAATAATAATAACCTGTTAACAGAAATAAAACAAAATACAGTATATAAAAATTAAATAAAATAATAATAAAAAATAATCATTTCCAAGAAAAACATTTTCACTTAATATACACTGAAAAAAAGTGTTGCAAGCAATTTATTTTTGTTGAGTTTAAAAACAAATTAAGTTTAATAATGTTCAACATAGTTTGTTTGTTTAAATTCAAGACAAATAAAGTGTTTACAAACGCTTAACGTAAAACAATTTAGTAAATCCAAGGAATCAACTTTGAATACTTTTTTTCAGTGTATATTTTAAATACCAAACATAATTGATGAAGAAAACTAGAATATACATGACAAGAAAACACACAGACACAATACAATTTTAACCCAAAGTACAACTTAAATATAATATTACAACAAAGACAAATAAAAACTGCTGATTTCCTCTTAACAATACTAAAAAAAAACAGCAAGCAACATATACCCTATTTCAAGAGTTCACACTTAGCTGATGATTTACAAAGCTTATTTGGCATGCTGTCCCGGGAGAGAGCCCCGAGCTCAAGGGCTCCTCGAGCCCGGGGCTTCCTCCCGTTGGCAGAGCAAGAAGGGAGCCCGAGCTCGGTGGATCTCAGAACTCCCCTGCTGCTGTAGCTAAGGGATTGTAAGGGATTAGACAAGCTTAATTGTTATGTATGTTGAATGTCTTTGGATGGTGGGAGGAAACCGGAGAACCTGGGGAAAACCCACGCGGACACGGGGAGAACATGCAAACTCCTCACAGAAACACCCACCGGTCCTGTGGAACTAGGGGAACTAGTGTTCTTGCTGTGTGGCTCGCAGTGCTAACCACTGGACCGCCGTGCCACCCAATCACAGGTAAAGGAGGAGAATAGGGGAGGAGGGGGGTTTCTTCCAAACGAAGATAAAGTGAACTGAAAACTGAGGCTATTTATAGTAGCTTAGGGCTCATATGATTGGAAGATTAGTGATTAGCAAATGCGAGACCGGCCGTGATAAATCATAAGCACGTGATCCTCTCGAAATTAGTTTATGAATAAACTTCACTCAAACACACAAAGTCCATTAACTGATTTTATTAACATCAATACTTAACCCTTTGACTGCCCCTATACCAAACGGTTGAGCAAGTGTTTACTGTTTTAACTAAAGACAGTTTAAGTAAGTGGTCACCAAACTTGTTCCTGGAGGGCCGGTGTCCTGCACATTTTAGCTCCAACCCTAATCAAACACACCTGAACAAGCTAATCAAGCTCTTACTAGGTATACTTGAAACATCCAGGCAGGCGTGTTGAGGCAAGTTGGAGCTAAACCCTGCAGGGACACCGGCCCTCCTGGACCGAGATTGGTGACGCCTGGTTTAAGTCATTTAAATAATGACTAATTCAAATAATGGTTTACACACAGCATTGTTGGTTTACCAAAAAATAAAAAATAAAAAGTCAAACAAACATCCGGTTTCATGTTAAAGTGAAGTTTAATTTTAAACTAATTTCGAGAGGAGCATGTGCTCATGATTGACCCAGCTGGTCTTCATAAGCTGATTATGATACTCCAATCAAAGGATCCCATATCACTATATATATCCTCATTTCCTTTCTACAACTATCTTCGTTTGAAGGAAGCCCCCCTCCTCCCCTCTTCCTCCTTTATCCAGAATGGGCGGCGCGGTGGCTCAGTGACTAGCACTGTTGCCTCACAGCAAGAATACCAATGGTGTTGGGTCCTCGCTGAGCCATCTGGTATTTCTGTGTGGAGTTTGCATGTTCTCCCAGTGTCCGTGTGGGTTTCCCCCGGGTTCCCCGGTTTCCTCCCACCATCCAAATATGCTCTATATTATAGACAAAACAAGCCTAAACCTTTTTTATAATGTCTTACTCTCAGGAAGTTCGCCTTGGCCTCAGCAGCGGGCAAGTTTGAAATAGACCTGAGCTCAATCTCCACTCGCCCTGCAAAAGGGGGGGGAGCCCTGGGCTCGAGGATCCCTTGAGCTCAGGGCTCTCTCCCGGGACAGCATGCCAAACAAGCTATGTATAAATCATGAGCTAAGTGTGAACTCTTGAAAGACAATTTAAAATATTTAATGGCGTACTTCAAAAAATAATGATTTAGTATTCAAAAATGTTTTATTTTGAATATTTGTTTTAATAAATTGGTCTTAGACTTCATATTTTCAGATATTTCATAGAATATATCCATTCTGTAAACTCTGTTACTTGTACCATAACCAACATATCAACCAAATCTACCTTCGGGTATAAATAAAGTAACCTACCTATATGTTAAAGAGCACCTAGGTTACCCCTTTTTTCAGATTTAATATAAGTCTTTTGCGTCTCTAGAATGTGTGTATAAAGTTTCAGATCAAAATACCCATCAGATTTTTCATTATACCTTTTACAAGATGCTGTTTTATACTGATTTCCAGCAAGGGGTGGTTTTGTCGTACTGCGCCTTTAAGACGAGTTTTTCCCGCCTACTGTTTCTACATGCCTCCTCCCTCAGCTGCGTCAGACAACAGACAGACTTAAAGGAAGAAGGTCTCACGTAGCGTTTGTGAGATACTACAGTAAGAACTAACCTTTACTAATCAGCATTGTGAAGTTGCATTGATGAGTCACACACAATATCGTTACAAAGTTAACGCGCGCGCACACACACACACACACACACACACACACACACACACACACACACACACACACACACACACACACACACACACACACACACACACACACACACACACACACACACACACACACACACGCAAGCAGGCAGGCAGACAGACAGAGCGTGCTTAGCTTAGTTAAGGCTAACCTCAAGTACTGTGTGGATATCTGTTATGCTAATGTACAAAATAAACCTGATTTAACTTCCACAAACCGGGATTGAAGCGTCTACTTTTATAATTGTTCTGACACGCGGCTGTGCTGATGAAGTAAAGCTGGAGTAAATTGCTGTAATTAATTACACACATACTCTGTTTTAAAACACTTTAAACATGTGAAACTCACTCTTAATCACATGTGATGATGATTGCTGATCCTAGCGAACAGAACAGAGCTTTTATTCCTGGTTGCTTTGCGTATGTCTGCCTGGTCTTGTTGACATATACAAGTGACTACCGCAACATGTTAATGCACGCAGCTGTCAATCAATTCGGTGGGCGGGGGAATCGCACACCTACATAATGGTGCGATCGATTTGAAAACAGCTCCAATTGGCCGACCCTTTTTTTGTAGTTAAATTGAAAAAAAAGGACTGGGTGTGTTCATATCACCCCAGTATGACGGTCTATACACTATACCAACACACAGATCTGTCCAAACAGCTTGAAAGGTAGATTTTTTACCATAGGTGCCCTTTAAAGCAGGGGTTCCCAAACTTTTCAAGGAGCAACCCCAAAAATACAATGCCAGTGACTCGCGACCCCCAATATCCTCTGAGGTAGTTATAAATATATAAACCTTACAGACTGGCGCACACATACCAATAGGCCCAAGTTTATTCATTGTTTAATTTTGAAGAACAGGCCACTCGGAGACCATCCTCCATGTTCAGTTGTGGCCTGTATTTATCTTTGATATACAGTACATGAGTGCCGTCAAGCTGTTAGAAAGCTATAAGTGGTGCCATAAAATCAATATGCTGTGTCTTTAATATAACGTATTCACCCCAGAGGTCGCATAAAATTAACTAATATTTCAATTAACTGCTATAACTATTATTAATATTAGTATCTTCTGTGGGTTATGGATAAAATATAATAGTTTAGTAAAATGAATTAGACTTTTGAAAATCCCCAAGTGACCCGGCGAGGCAGTGGCGCAGTAGGTAGTGCTGTCGCCTCACAGCAAGAAGGTCACTGGGTCGCTGGTTCGAACCTTGTCTCAGTTGGTGTTTCTGTGTGGAGTTTGCATGTTCTCCCTGCCTTCGCGTGGGGCTGCTCCGGTTTCCCCCACAGTCCAAAGACATGCGATACAGGTGAATTGGGTAGGCTAAATTGTCCATAATGTATGACTTGTGTGAATTTGTGTGATTGTGTGTGTGGATGTTTCACAGAGATGGGTTGCGGCTGGAAGGGCATCCGCTGTGTAAAAACTTGCTGGATAAGTTGGCAGTTCATTCCGCTAAACATTGTGTTAGAGGCTGTATTTTAGAAATTATGGGATGTGTTATATTAAAAAAAATAATAATAAATAATAATAATAATAATAGTGAGATCAGGGGTCTGTTCTTCGTACGTGGATTACTCAGTTAGCTGGATTTGGATATTGACGATTTGACACGATCCAGGATCGTTTTGTTCTTCAAAGATGATCTGAGAGTTGTTGTCATGGCAACAGTTCTGCTAGGTAAAACCTGATCGGGAGCAGGCTCAATTCATATAAACAGGATTAGATCGGCTCAGTTTAAGCAAAGATAATACAGAAAGTATGTTCTGAATTCTGATATTTTCTTACAGTAGTAGTTATATACACTTGGGAAAATGGTACATATTTTTTAACTATATATATATAAAGTTATGGTTATTAATAAAATAAATAAAGTTATACATATTAATAAAACTTATGCAATCTGCACCCTCGAAATGAAAGTACAAAGACTGCCACCTGGTGGTGCAAAGAGAAAACTTATTGATATGAACGTTTTAGATCGCTTTAGTACAAATTGTGTATAATAGAAATGTACAATATGTGACTTTTTTTTAAAGCAATAATACATTTATGCAGTCATAAACATGTTTTGATAGTTAATATGCCAGTGTTTTGATGCTTCACAAAAGTTGCAGACGCCTTTACCAATATTAAAATGCTTTTGTAAACATCCAGTTATTCTTTACACCGATTAAAAAACAGCTACTATAATAAAGAAAATATTTTCTAAATGTAGAACTAAATACACTGATTTGCACTGAAATACATGATGAATACTCTTGACACATGAAAGTGTAAAGCCTGCAGCTCACAACAAATGTGGAAGGTTATTGCGTGTCATATTTAACAAGCCGTTTACTGCTAATTTGATGTAATTTTGCTCACATGGATAATTGAATATTAATCAGATGATGTCATTACGCTGCTGTGCCGTCAGCCAATCGTTGCATTGCAGATCATGATTTCGAGGATCGATAGATCTGTCCTTCACAACACACGCAGCGATCTCAGATCAGTTTATTCAGACATTCTAATCTGATTCGCGAACTTGTTTGAAGAACCAAATTAGCGATAGATCAGTTATCAAGATTAAAAGATCCAGGATCTGCCAAATCATCTTAGATCATTTAAGCGAGGTACGAAGAACAGACCCCAGGAGTTAAGAATTGCAATCCAAACATTTTTTTCTTGGTGGGGTAGTTACACCTGCACATGTACAAAATGTATCCTAAGTAACATACTTCAGACTCCCCAAAAATGTAGAGAGTTCCTTCCAATGGATTTGTCATCTGCAATGTGCAACAAAATGTACCCCAATAGGGTATATCAGATTTGCTTATTAGTAGACAACACCCTCTAGTGGATTGGATATCTGAAATGTACAACAAAAAGCACCCTAAGTAATTTATTTTAAAACCACTAGCGCCCCCTACTATTTTTTTTCAATTAAAATTGAATTAAGAAATTCAGAATTGCAATCAAAACATTTTTTATTTATTTTTTGTGGGGTAGTTAAAGGGTTAATCTGTTCATGTTTATGACAATGCTAAAAACAACAGCATTTATCACCATAATAACATCTGCATCCATTATTCGCCATTTGATTTGAAACGTTCCCACAGTGTGAAAATCACATCATCCTCTGTAGTCTCTCAATTTATAAATCAATAACAAGAAAAGAAAACTAGTGGTTTCCCCAATGCAAACTTCTGCTGATTCGCTAATCTGCTTTCTGTCTGCTGATGAACATGTTCATTCGGATAAATTAGCAAATCTATTTGCAAAAAGCTACAGTGTTATCGATGTGTGTGTGCTGAGATTGTGCGGTTCTGCTGATCGATCGCTCAAACCATGCCTGAGCTCAGTTCAATAGCAGTCCAACTGGAGGAATACATGCAGCACAGGCACATTTTATATGTAGAACAATATACTTCACTGTACATTTGACTGCAGATTGAAGGTAAAATGCACACTAGGGGGCAGTATAATGACAACAACTTGTGTTCCTTTTCACACTTGATGAATGAAGGATTATTTATGAGCAGTTCTTTGCACAACATCAAATACCCAACAAATCAGCCTAAAGTTTTTGTATTGAACATGTTTGCATCTCCTATTTATCTCCATAAGGACACTTTTCTGGCGTTGCTCACTTTGTATGGTGCTGTGCTTGCGTTGCTGAGTGCTCTGGTTCATGTCTGGAGAAGCACTCTTTCACAAAGGAGATAAAAGCAATGTAAAATCAAGGTAAATCTATGTGGTCGCAGTGCATTTTTTTCACATTTGCTTTTGAAAACACTTGGGTTTAGGGAAGGGTTGTCAATTTCTAAATGACATCAAGGAGATATATCTGAAATGTACAACAAAACACCATAAGTAACGTATTTCAGATTCGCAAAAATCTACCTAGTGCGTTCTAGTATATTTGTCACCTGAAATGTACAACAAAACATATTTTAAAGTATTTCAGATTTGCAAATTAGTAGACGGCACCCTCTAGTGGATTTGTCATCTGAAACAGGTAGAAAATGTACACTAAGTGACGTATTAAAAAATCTCAAAAATTTAGACAGCATCTTCTACATTTACATTTACATTTACATTTAGTCATTTAGCAGACGCTTTTATCCAAAGCGACTTACAAATGAGGACAAGGAAGCAATTTACACAACTAAGAGCAACAATGAATAAGTACTATAGGCAAGTTTCAGGTCTGTAAAGTCTAAGAAGGGAAGTATTAGTAGTATTAGTTTTTTTTTTTTTTTTTTTTTGTACAGTTAGTGTGATATTCAAAGAGGCAATTGCAGATTAGGAAGTGAAGTGGAGACTAAATAGTTGAGTTTTTAGTGGTTTCTTGAAAGTAGCGAGTGACTCTGCTGTTCTGATGCAGTTAGGGAGTTCATTCCACCAACTGGGCAGATTGAGCGTGAGCGTTCGCGAAAGTGATTTTTTCCCTCTTTGGGATGGAACCACGAGGCGACGTTCATTCACAGAACGCAAGTTTCTGGAGGGCACATACATCTGCAGAAGTGAGAGCAGATAAGAAGGAGCAAGGCCAGAAGTCACTTTGTAGGCAAACATCAGAGTTTTGAATTTGATGCGAGCAGCAACTGGCAGCCAGTGCAAACGGACTAGCAGCGGAGTGACATGTGCTCGTTTAGGTTCATTGAAGACAACTCGTGCTGCTGCGTTCTGGAGCAGCTGAAGAGGTTTGATAGAGTTAGCTGGAAGCCCAGCTAGTAGAGAGTTGCAATAGTCCAGTCTGGAGAGAACAAGAGCTTGAACCAGGAGTTGAGCTGCATGTTCAGATAAGAAGGGTCGGATCTTTCTGATGTTATAGAGTGCGAATCTGCACGATCGAGCAGTTCTAGAAATGTGGTCAGAGAAGTTTAGTTGGTCATCAATCGTTACTCCAAGGCTTTTCACCATTTTGGATGCAGTAATGGTTGCCCCATCCATCTGGATTGAAAAGTTATGGTGTAGAGTCGAGTTGGCAGAAACTACAAGCATTTCCGTTTTTGCGAGGTTCAGTGGATTTGTCGTTTAAAATGTGCAACAAAATGTATTTCTGATTCGCAAAAATCGAGACAGAACCCTCTGATGGATTTCTCATCTGAAATGTGCAACAAAAATGTACCCTAAATAACATGCTTTAGATTCCCGAAAAGTAGACAGCGCTCCAGCCGCCTTTCCACTGCACACAACATTTGGACACGACTGTCGGAATACGCCCCCTTGTGGCAGCCGCACAGTATTTTCAGTGTTGTCGTGCACCACGGGGAAGAAGCTGATTCTCACGGTGTCCGAAATAAAGGAGGGCAAAAGCAAGAGCCTTTATTCTCTGAGCGTTTACATGGTTTAATGAATGAATGAATGAATACTAGAAACTCATAGACCGCTAAAATATTGGAGGGAATGTGGAGACAACATTAAAAATATAGATTTTTATTACTTTCTTACTTACATTTATAAACAGAAAAGTTAATTTTTTTTTAATATAGACTTTTTATAATTCAAAAAATAACCAAATATTTCTCATCTCGCGCGCAGGGATCTGCTTGCACAACACTGGAATACATCATATCCGGTCGGCAAGTTGCATACAGTCTAGTCGCAGGAGTTCAAATATTTCAACGTATATGCAGCTCAATTCGGATCCGAATTTTACGCATACGGAGATGATCGGAACTTAACGCAGCTCCTGGACTGCTCTCCATTGGAAATGAATGACTTCCGGTCACTGTCACTTGTCGTTTGTCGTGTGCAGTGGCTTCATCTGTAATTTACAGCTAGACCTACCCTAATTAACATACTTCAAATTCACAAAAATCTAGATAGAACCCTCTAGTGGATTTCTCATCTGAAATGTGCAACAAAATGTACCCGAAGTAAGGTATTTCAGATTTGCAAATGAGTAAACAACGCCCTCTAATTGTGATTTGTGGTTTAAAACGTACAACAAAATATGCCCCAATTGACGCATTTCAACATAAAAAAATCTAGACTGCACCCTCTAATAGATTTGTCATCTGAAACGTGCAACAAATCATCCCTAAACGATGTATTTAAAAATAGCAAAAATCTAGACAGCACCCTCCAGTGGTTTTCTCATTTAAAATGTGTAATTTAACCCTAGGTAACATACTTCAGAATCCAAAAATGTAGACAGCACCCTCTAGTTGATTTATCATCTGAAGTAAACAACAAACGCACCCTAGGTAACGCATTTCAGATTTTCAAATCAGAAGGCAGTGCCCTCAAGTGGATTTGTCATCTGAAACGTACAACAAACATAACATAGCACCCTCTACTGGATTTGTAATCCAAAATGTAAAAGTAGCATCTTTGAAGTTCTGTCACCGACTCTGTCCCAGTCATTCCCCTCGCTGGCCAGCAGAGGCCGCCATCTACAGATTTCTAGCATTACATCATCCACTTACACTGATCACACCAGATTCAGATTCCAGTTAACGACCCACGTACCCTTTATAAGCCGCACTCAAACATTCACTCAGTGCGAAGTCTTGTTCAGCCCCGGCCAGCATTACTGAGCGTTATATCCTGCCTGATCTCCTGTGCATTACTCCAGCCCGTTTCTGACTCTGCTTTGCCTTCTGCCTGCCCACGACCCAAGCCTGATACACAGACTCTGATACTCGCTGCCTGCCTTTGACCCATGCCTGGTAAATCAGTCTGTGTCTGTCTACCTCCAGCCTTTAGACCATTGTTGCTACTGTTGATGTGTGTTTGCACCTTTGTGCATACTGAATGTTTGAGTAAGAGTGTGATTAATAAATACTGCATAATGGATCCCTCCGTGTCAGTCTCCTCGTTACAAGTTCACAAAAAACGAAGACAGTGCCCCATTTTCTTTTATTTGAAATTTTAGATTAACAAAAATTTAGTGCGTGCCCTCTAGTGGATTTTTCATTTATCAAGTTGTGTATTTAATGTCAAAAATCTAGACAGCGGCTTCTAGTGGGTTTGCCATCTAAATTATGCAACCAAACATTTGCTAAGTAGCATATTTGAGGTTCACAAAAATCTAAACAGTGGCCTGAAGTGGATTTGTCATCTGAAACATACAACAAAACATAACCCAAGTGACGCATTTTAAATCGCAAAAATCCAGACAGCACCCTCTAGTGGATTTCTCATCTGAAATGTACAAATTAAACCCTAAGTGACATACTTCAGATTCCCAAAAATCCAGACAGCACCCTCTAGTGAATTTCTCATCTAAAATGTGCAACAAAACATACCCTAAGTTGTAAATTAGTAAACAGTGCCCTCTAGTTGACTTGTCATTTAAAACGTACAAAAAAATATGCCCCAATTGACGTATTTCAAAATAAAATAAAAAAATCTAAACAGTGCCCTCTAGTGAATTGGTTATCTAAAACTTGTAAAAAATAAATAAATAAATAAATAGTAAAAATAAAACAACATACCCCAAGTAACAAATTTTAGATTTGCAACAATGTAGACAGCACCCTCTAGTTGATTTGTCATCTGAGATGTACAACAAATTATACCCAAAGTAAGGTATTTCAGATTTGCAAATTTGTTGACAGTGAATTTGTCATCTGAAACGTGCAACAAAACATACTCCTAGTGTTTTATATTAAAGTTGCACAGATCTAGACAGCACCCTCTACTGGATTTCTCATAAAAAATGCACAACAAAATGTAAGTAATGTATTTTAGAGAGTGCCCTCTAGTCGTACCGCATTTCAGATTTGGAAAAACATAGCACCCTCAAGTGGATTTGTCGAATGAACTGTACAACAAAATGTACTCTAAGTAGCATATTTGAGGTTCACAAAAACATAGACAGTGGCCCCTAGTTGACTTTCTTTTATTTGAAATGTACAACAAAATGCATTTCAGAACAACAAAAATGTAGACAGCGCCCTCTAGTGGACTTCTCATCATACCCCAAGTCATGCATTAAATGACAAAAATCTAGACCGAGCCTTCTAGTGGGAACGCCATATAAATTATACAACAATAAATAACCCTACCCGTAACCAAGTAAAAAAATCGAATAATCAAAACAAAGCAGACAGCGCCCTCTAGTGGATTGCTCATCTGAAACGGGTAACAAATCATGCCATCAACATATTTCAGGTTTCTTGAAAATGTAGTCTGAGCAATATATTTCCAATGAGCCTGGGCTGAATAAAAGTGTGTGTGTTTAATTACTAACTACGACTCGACTGTGGTGGAGCATCTCCGCTCTGCCTCAGAGGAGTCGCTCCATTGATCTGCTGAATCTCCGGTAACACGCAGAAAAGGAGGAGGAGGGAAAAAAAACAAACAGCCTGGAGATGTTCATTTGTAATGCAGCTCTGTGGAAGTATGTAGGTCTGTGAATTGCATTAAGCTGCAGGAGGAGAGCAGGTCTTGATAGAGACGGGATAGATATTGAATATTTACGAGTGCCTTAACCAGGCTTTTAAAGAGCAGGCGAACACACATGCACATTTGTCTTGTGTAAAAACATCAGCCATTAGGCTGAGAGTGCAGCGGTGAGTTTCTGAAAGAGCACATTAACACAACTCTGCTGTTCATCATGAGTTCAGCAATGCATCAGTGCTAACATGATCCTGTGCACAACTTTCATATCTTTATCATGTGTCATAATTTATTCATTCATTCATTTTCTTTTCGGCTTAGTCCCTTTATTAATCAGGGGTCGCCACAGCGGAATGAACCACCAACTTATTCAGCACATGTTTTACACAATGGATGCCCTTCCAGCTGCAACCCAACTTTGGGAAGCACCCATACACTCTCATTCATACACATACACTACAGATAATTTAGCTTACCCAAATCCTCTATAGCACATATGTTTAAACCGTGGGGGAAACCGGAGCACCTGAAGGAAACACACATCAGCACGGGAAGAACATGCAGACTCCACATAGAAATGCCAACTGACCCAGTTGGGATTCAAACTAGCAACCTTCTTGCTGTGAGGTGACAGAACTACCCACTGCGCCGCTCCATGTGTTATATTTTATTCATTAATTCTCCTTCAGTTTAATCCCTTATTTATCAGGGGTTGACGCTACAGAATGAACCACCAACTATTCTGGCATACATTTTACACAGCAGATGCCCTTCCAGCCACAACCCAGTACTCAGAAAATGTGGTATTATAATAATAATAATAATAATAATAATAATAATAATTAAATAATTAATATACATTTTAGAGAAGAATATATATATATATATATATATATATATATATATATATATATATATATATATATATATATATATATATATATATATATATATATTTTTTTTTTTTTTTTTTTTTTTCACAGCCCATAGTGAGCCAACAAATCAGATAAAAAAAATGTAAATCATATTAAATGATTTGGTTTACTATATTAAACTACAAGTATATAAAAAAAATAAATTAACAGGTTGCATGATGATGGCCATGAAAAAAAAATATGTTAGAATGTTAATAAATAATAAAAACATTAACTGAGAAGAAAACAATGAAATAAAATATAACAATAAGTTAACAATAAATAAAGTAACAAATTTGATGAATAATTTCCCATTTTCAACAATTAATAAAACCTAAAATAATTTTTTTAAAACAATACAGACATTAAATAATTAGTATTTAGTCTACATCTGAAGTCAGAATTATTAACCCCATTTATTTTTTCCCCCCCAATTTCTGTTTAACAGAGAGAAGATTTCTTCAGCACATTTCTAATCATAATAGTTTTAATAACTCATCTTTAATAGCTGATTTATTTTATCTTTGTCATGATGACAGTAAATAACATTAGACTAGATATTCTTCAAGACACTTCTATACAGCTTAAAGTGATATTTAAAGGCTTAACTAGGGTAATTAGAGTAACTAGGCAGGTTAGGGTAATTAGGCAAGTTATTGTATAATGATGGTTTGTTCTGTAGACTATTGAGAATAAATATAGCTTCAATGGGCTAATAATATTGACCTTAAAATGGCTTTTAAAAAATTAAAAACTGCTTTTATTCCAGCCGAAATAAAACAAATAAGACTTTCTCCAGAAGCAAAAATATTACAGACATACTGTGAACATTTCCTTGCTCTGTTTAACATAATTTGGGAAATATTTAAAAAGAAGAAAAAAATAAAAAAGGGGGCTAATAATTCTGACCTCAACTATATATAAATGGTGTTTAATAATTAATTCATTAATTTTTCTCCGGCTTAGTCTCTTATTCATCAGAGGTCACCACAGCAGAATTAAACCACAAACTTGTCCAGCTTGTGTTTTACGCAGCGGATGCCCTTCCACCTGCAACCCAGTACTGAGAAATACCCATATACGCTCAGATTCACGCTCACACACTACAGAAACAGGCAGCTCAAATTTCCCAGATTTAGAAAGGTATAATAAATAATTCAAATCAATTCGGCTTTATTTGTATAGCGCTTTTACAATGTAAATTGTGTCAAAGCAGCTGCACAGAAATGGTCATAGTAAATTGGAACAGTGTAGTTCAGTTTTTAGTGTTTAAGTTCAGTTCAGTTCATAATCTGATGGATGTTTTGAGCTGAAACTTTACAGACACATTCTGGAGACACAAAACACTTATTTTAAATCTTGAAAAAGGGGTAAAATAGTTGCCCTTTAAATAGGTTAATTAGGCCAATCATTGGACAACAATGGTTGGTTCTGTAGCCAATTAGAGAAAAAAAAACATGTTGAAGGGTCTAAGTCACACCATGTACAGTTGCCTTTGAACCGGGCCAAAGGACCATTGTCCCCCCTCCGGTCTCCCCCGACGGCCCACACTCACATTACATTTGTGCCTGGGCACGCTTACGTCATCGATGATGCGCTGTTCAGTAAGCGCTCTCGCTCAGCACTGTAGGGATTTCTTTAGTTACGTCGTTTGACATGCGGTGACATGCAGTAAAAATACTTTGCAGAACAGATCCGCCACTTTTGACGCTCATAAACAATCATAAAGTCCTGGTGCTGCAGGAATGAGGAGGTTTGCTGAAGGTGCACAGCTTTCGTGCCTGGTGAGGGGTTTGTGTCTTTAATAAACTACGGCAGTTTGCGTTCAGGGTGAAGCAGTGGCACAGTAGTGCTTTCGCCTCACAGCAAGAAGGTCGCTGGTTCGAGCCTCGGCTCAGTTGGTGTTTCTGTGTGGAGTTTGCATGTTCTCCCTGCATTCTCGGGTGCTCCGGTTTCCCCCACACTGAAAACCCTAATAAGTTGACTGAACTAAATTAATTGAGTAAACTCATTGCCTCAATTTAATTAAGTAATGGAGTCTCCCAAAGCTTGCTTATTTAAGTTCATTTAACTTGCCAGTTTTGTAGACTATACTTAAATTGTTCAGTTCACCAAACTTAGTGCTATTTAATTTTTTTATATGGAAAATATGTTGAATCAGTGACCAGTTTTCAATTTTTTTTTTGGCATATATATATATATATATATATATATATATATATATATATATATAGTTAAGAAACCCCCAATATCTTTGAAACTTCTCTCAAAATATAAAGAAAATTTTATAAAAAAATCTGGTGTGCATCTGTGTGTGTAATAATATACTATGAAAAAATGTTTAAATGAATTTTAAACAAAACAAGTAGCCATTTATTGACATTATGGTAAATAATTACACTTGAAGCCATTTGTTTTCTAATTTAAAATAGACCTTGCATTTAAAAGGCTGCACATATAAGAATGTTACAGACAAGACTACATTTGTGAAAATGACCTATTTATTTTCAAAGGATCAATTATGATTTTGAGCTCATTACACTTGAAATCTTAATTTCATGCA
This sequence comes from Danio rerio, assembly GCF_049306965.1. Lineage (NCBI taxonomy): Eukaryota > Metazoa > Chordata > Actinopteri > Cypriniformes > Danionidae > Danio > Danio rerio. The sequence goes on along the minus strand of NC_133190.1, from coordinate 49,637,147 downwards.
GTTTCATGGTACATAAGTTAGATTAACTCATATTTTTAAGTGACAGGACCAAAATGCAAAACTTAAAGTTATGTTCAGTCAACTTTACTTAAGTGTTTAAGTAAAGACAACATTAGGGTTTTCAGTGCACAGTCCAAAGACATGTGGTACAGGTGAATTGGGTAGGCTAAATTGTCTGTTGTGAATGAGTGGGTATGGATGTTTCCCAGAGATGGGTTGCACCTGGAAGGGCATCCGCTGCCCAAAAACTTGCTGGATAAGTTGGCGGTTCATTCCGCTGTGGCGACACAGATTATTAAAGGGACTAAGCCGACAAGAAAATGAATGAATGAAAGTTTTCGTTCATTGAACAGTAAGATTGAATAATAAATCCATATGAAACAGTTACATCTCATCTTCAGTTTCGGGCTCTGGCGGCTGAGGCCAAGTGAAGCGCACTCTGGCACACCTCTTTTAACCGGGCCAGGGCCGGCCAAGTGAACAGTGCCTGAGCCCTGACCCTGGGAAACGAGTATGGTTTGGATAGCATAGTGTGAGAGCGTCCTAATATTATTGACCTTAGCTCTTTTAACCAAACTAAAACACATGAGACTTTTTCCAGAAGAAAAAACTAATAGGAAGTCCTGTGAAACATGTCCTTGCTCTGTTAAACAGCACTTGGGAAATGTTTGAAATATAATAATTTCACAGAAAGCCTGATATTTAATCATTTTGCCTTCAACTGAACGCTTTATAAAATACCAAGCTTCACATTTTTACTTCAAATTCCTCCACTCCGTTGTTCGTGTCTCACTGTGACCTGCATGACTGATTCCTTTCTCATAGAAAGCAAGCTCAAAGTATTGTTTGTGCAAATCAAACGTGAGCTTCCCTCCACTCAACTCTGAATATTCCTCCTGCGTTTGCTCCTGTGTAAATCTTAAGTGCGAGTCTGCTGTGCTCTTTCAGAGGAAATCCTCCTTCAAACACAACACAAACTCATGCATTTTTAAAAACGCTGCAGAGTTCAAAAGGTTTGACACGCAGTTCATCAAACTTTCTGCAAATCTGCTCACTTTTCCTTCAGTTCACCTTGAGACAACGGCATGCTGTCATTTGCAGACAGGTGATGTGGGGTAAACATCTGCTTATTATTAAACACCACACCACGAACAAGCCAAAGCCCATGTGCTGAAATATCAGGTGAAGAGCTTTGAAATGTGCAGTTTTTTATTTTACTTTAATCTCAAGTGAAACACGAAATGAGGGCGGGGCAGATAGTAGCTCCTCCCCTTTAAAAAATACAGCCAATAGCGTTTAGTTTTCTCACAGCTACAGTGAAGAGTAGTCCGGGAGATACGTGAAGTTCCGATCATCTCCGTATACAAAACATTTGGATCTGATTTGAGCTGCGGATCATAGTTCAATATATTTGAAGTCCTGCAACTAGACCACATGTGACCGGCCGACGGGATGTGATGTATTTTGTTATACAAGCAGGTCCGTGCATGCGAGATGAGAAATTGGAGCATTTCATTATTTTTAAATGAGAAAAGTTCTATATTATATATATATATATATATATATATATATATATATATATATATATATATATATATATATATATATATATATATATATATATATATATAAATGAAAAATAAAAATATTAATATTCCACAGTAGTGCAATTACCCCACAGCAAGAAGTTCGCTGTTTTGAGCCTCGGCTAGGTCAGTTGGTGTTTCTGTGTGGAGTTTATATGTGATACAGGTGAACTGGGTAGGCTAAATTGTCTGTAGTGTATGAGTGTGAATGAGTGTGTGTGGATGTTTCCCAGAGATGGGTTGCACCTAGAAGGGCATCCGCTGCGTAAAACATATGCTGGATAAGTTGGCGGTTCATTCCGCTGTGGTGACCCAAGATTAATAAAGGGACTAAGCTGACAAAAAATGAATAAATGAATGAATAAACAAAAACAACAACAACAACAATAGTAATAATATTAATAATAATAATAACAACAACAATGATAATAATAATAATGATAATAATACAAATAATAATAATAATAATAATACAAATAATAACAATAATAGTAATAAAAATAATATTAATAATAATAATAATAATAATAATAATAATAATACAAATAATAATAATAATAATATAATAACACAATAATAATAATAACAATAATAGTAATAATAATAATAATAATAATAATAATAATAATAATAATAATAATAATAATATAAAATAATAATAATAACAATAATAGTAATAATAATAATAATAATACAAATAATACAAATAATAATAATAACAATAATAGCAATAATAATAATAATAATAATAATAATAATAATACAAATAATAACAATAATAATAATAATAATAATAATAATAATAATAATAATAATAATAATAATAAATATTCGAGTGATTACTGAAGGATCATGTAACTAAAGACTGGAGTACTGAAGCTGTAAATTCATCTTTAAAATCATTGGAATAAATGATTAAATTCAATGATAAACTACCTTTGAGCAGTTATTTTATAGTGCAATAACATTTCACAGTTTTACAATGTGTTCTGTATGTTTGATGAAATAAATGCTGCCTTGGTGAGCAGGAACATTTAAAAATCACACGGACCCCAAACTTTTGACCGGTAGAGTATATATAAACAATAAACATAATACATACAAACATATTTAAATAAATAAATAAATAAATAAATAAATAAATAAATAAATAAATAAATAAATAAAGTATGCTTAAAGCCCTCCTGTGAACTTATTTAATTTTCAAATTAAATAAAGTATTGTTTAATAGTAAATAAAAAAATAATGATTAGAAATGACATTTCTAACTGCACGATATTGAAATAACTGAATTAAATCCACTTTTACGTTGGAGAAAATACTCATTTGAATAAATAAGTCATATTGTTAACACTGAAAATAAATGTAAAATTCCATGTTAGCACACTTTGCTCACGACAGCTAAAGTTGTGTAAAAATAAACTGCAGAATTATTATTTTGGGAGTACAGTAACGAAAAAATAAAACATTAAATAAAAAATAAGGACGGCACGGTGGCTCATTAGTTAGCACATTTGCCTCACAGCAAGAAGGTCGCTCGTTTCAGTCCTGACTGGGTCAGTTAGGTTGTTTCTGTGTGGAGTTTGCATGTTCTCCCAGTGTTGGCGTGGGTTTCCTCCGGGTGCTCCGGTTTCCCCCTCAGTCAAACACAGGCGCTATAGGGGAATTGATGAACTAAATTGGCTTTAGTGTATGAGTGTGTATGGGTGTTTTCCATTACTGGGTTGCAGCTGTAAGGGCATCGCAGTTTAAAACATATGCTGGATAAGTTGGCAGTTCATTCCGCTCTGGCAACCCCTGATAAATAAGGGATTAAGCTGAATAAAAACGAGTGAAAAATAAAAATCAAACTAAAATAAATATTTTATTATATTGAATATTATTTATAATATTTACTTTTACAGTGCAAATACAAGTAGATCTATTTGTTTGGTGAACAAAGCAACTCTCTCAGATAATAATACATCTACTACAACACAAACAAAATATGATTGCATTTTATTTCATTGCATTGTAAATAAATCAATGTAAACGTGCATATTAGTTAATAAAATTACTGAAATTATTATAAAAAACACACATTTACACAAGTAAATAAATAGACTTAATAACAGGCAAAATAAATCAGCCTAAATCTCATGTAAAACGTAAGTAAAATTAAAGTGAATGCATTTGTTTTTCTTTGCTGGCTCAGAGATTTTGTAATTCTGCCGTTTACCAGAGCGAGGGTTTAAGAAAATCGTAATAGGCCTGCCATGTTTCCATACCCATAATTCAGTGTGAAATGCACTTTTAAAGCGTAAGAGCTTCAGATTGAAACGGCACACAAAAGCGCTCCTCATCATTGCGGGAGAAGAGGAAGAAAACAGCGTGGAGAAGCGATTTCTCCACTCATTACCGGAGCTGTGAAGAGTTTGTTCTCTCCTCGATAGCGTCACGTCATGAATAATCACGTCTGGCCAAAGAAAGCCAGTTCTCCGTGGGGTCAGTCGTGACGTTTTGATTCGCGAACGCGTCTTTGTGTTAAATTTCACAGCAGTGTTTGTCTGGATGTGAAGTGCAGCTTATTAAAATGCTCATTACAGTTTGGGGAGTGATTCATCTCGTTAAATTTCCCATCTTAATAATCCGTGACTGAGTTATTAGAGCGCACTCGGACACAAACACGCCGAGGAGAAAACTCTGTTTACAAGAGCATGTGAAGGATTCGGGAAATGAAGCCAGAGTCTTTGTGTTTGCATGTGTGAAAATGCTGTTGTTCTGCGTATTGTAAATATATATATATATATATATATATATATATATACACTCACCGGCCACTTTATTAGGTACACCTGTCCAACTGCTCGTTAATGCAAATTTCTAATCAGCCAATCACATGACAGCTCAATTTAGGCATTTAGACATGGTCAAGACGATCTGCTGCAGTTCAAACTGAGCATCAGAATGGGGAAGAAAGGGGATTTAAGTGACTTTGAACGTGGCATGGTTGTTGGCGCCAGACGGGCTGGTCTGAGTATTTCAGAAACTGCTGATCTACTGGAATTTTCATGCACAACCATCTCCAGGGTATACAGAGAATGAAAAAGAGGAAATATCCAGTGAGCGGCAGTTCTGTGGGCGCAAATGCCTTGTTGACGCCAGAGGTCAGAGGAGAATGGCCAGACTGGTTCCAGCTGATAGAAAGGCAACAGTAACTCAAATAAGCACTCGTTACAACTGAGCTCTGCAGAAGAGCATCTCTGAACACACAACACGTCCAACCTTGAGGCGGATGGGCTACAGCAGCAGAAGGCATCAACAACCTGAAAGCATTGATCCATCCTGCCTTGTATTAGCGGTTCAGGCTGCGGTTTTTTTGGCACACTTTGGGCTCATTAGTTTAAATTGAGCATCGTGTGAACACCACAGCCTAACCCTAGCTGCAGGAAAAAAAAAAAAGTAAAATAATGGATTTTTTTTCAGTGTACGGTAGACTAATCATCTCAGACAGACACTTCTTAATTTTGTCCATAAATAAAACTTGTATATTGTATAAGAAAACGGTTGATGGTCTTATACAATATACAAGTAAAATTGACAAGCATTAACCAGTCAGTCCGCGGTGATGAAAATGTTGGGGATCACTGCTATAGTGTGTTTGAACTTCTATAAAGTACTTTAATGTATTGGTGATTATACAGTGCTAACACAGCAACTACAGCAATATTGTTATTCAATGGTTTAGATCTTACCTCTCTGACAGGTCATTCAGGGTGTCTTGGAGGGGAGAGGTGTCCAACCTACAGCATCTAAACACTGGGGTACCTGAAGGCTCTGTTCTTGGGCCAATTCTCTTCTCCATCTACACAACATCTCTGGAACCAATCATCCAGAAACATGGGTTTTCCTACCACTGCTATGCTGATGATACCCAGCTATACCTCTCTTTTCACCCTGATGATCCCTCATGTCCAGCTTGCATCTCAGTCTCTCTGACCACATTTCTAGAACTGCTCGATCTTGCAGATTCGCACTCTTTAACATCAGAAAGGTCAGACTCTTCCTATCTGAACATGCAGCTCAACTCCTTGTTCAAGCTCTTGTTCTCTCCAGATTGGACCATTGCAACTCTCTACTAGCCGGGCTTCAACTCTATCAAACCTCTTCAGCTGCTCCAGAACGCAGCAGCACGAGTGGTCTTTAATGAACCTAAAAGAGCACATGTCACTCCGCTGCTCATCTGTTTGCACTGGCTGCCAGTTGCTGCTCGCATCAAATTCAAAGCTCTAATGTTTGCTTACAAAGCGACTTCTGGCTTTGCTCCTTCTTATCTGCTCTCCTTCTGCAGATGTATGTGCCCTCCAGAAACTTGCGTTCTGTGAATGAACGTCGCCTCGTGGTTCCATCCCAAAGGGGGAAGAAATCACTTTCGCGAACTCTCGCGTTCAATCTGCCCAGTTGGTGGAATGAACTCCCTAACTGCATCAGAACGGCAGAGTCACTCGCTGTCTTCAAGAAACGACTAAAAACTCAACTATTTACTCTCCACTTCACTTCCTAATCTGCAACTGCCTCTCTGACTCCACCGCTGACTGTACTAAAAAATAATAATAAAAATAATTATTACCAGTGGTAAAGTGTACGCTTCTTACACTTTACATACCTGTCACTTGCCTACAGCACTTATTCATTGTTACTCTTATAGTTGAGTAAATTGCTTCCTTGTCCTCATTTGTAAGTCGCTCTAGATGAAAGCGTCTGCTAAATGACTAAATGTAAATGTAATTTAAACAAATGACTCAATACTGTAGTTTTCTACAGTACTAAACAATACTACAGTATTTATCACAGCTTATCAGTTCAGTATAGCTAATATTACAATATGCTGGAGCATTCATTAACAAAGAGTGTTAAATGCTATAATATATACAGTATAATACACTTTAACATAGTATGATTAAAAAACTAAAGTATTTAGTATTTCTCATGTGGCAGGTTAGAAGAAATTATGATAATGTAAAATTTTCAGTCTGATGTTCACATAGACCTCCGCATATATTTTACAAACCATAAGAATAATTTTTTTGTGTATTCAAATGTCTAAAACGCAAACAAAATGTGTTCAGTGAATACAATCGTAAGTTTATCATTGACAGGTAATTAGCTTTAGCTCAGTGCTATCCTCAGCTGAACAGACAAGCTTTAGGAAGGGGCGTGGCTTCACTGAAACACTGTCTTTGTAAGCCAATCACAACACACTGGGAAAGCTAACCCATCACAAAGTATTTGTATTTTAGAAAGGCAGGTCTTCATAAAAACTCGAGCTGCGTCCAAAATCACATATTTCCATACTATATAGTACACTAAAAACAATATGCGAGTCGAGAAGTGTGTCCAAAGTCTGGGAATTAGAAAAACAGTATGTGAGGTGTACCCGGATGACCTACTATGTTCAGCGAGATTCATAAGTGTGCGATACGCTATCACATCATGCACTGCAAGAGAATTCATGAATGGTAGTAAAGTGACGCAACTGACTCAGTTAGGTCACTTGATGATGACAAAATGGCGCATGTAGTATGCTCGAATTCCATTCATACTGTATAAAACGTACTTTTCTAATGGCCGAGTAGAACATTTAAATTCAAATGTAGTACCTACTGAGTAGCAGATGATTTGAGATGCAGTCCAGAACTAATTGAGCCGTTTGTGCCAGACTGGGAAGGAAGTTGCTATAAAAATGTAAATTATGTGAAAAATAGCATGTTTTTCAAACTAACAAGCATGAGACTGGTGCAAAATAGCATAATAGGACCCCTTTAGATTTTTATTGCATTGCATCAAAGCATAAAGCCTTGTTGGTGCCAAATGCAGAGATTTAAGTGTGAAACCGCACACTCTCTGCTGCTCTTTTCTGCAAAACAACACAATAAGAGCTAATTCAGCAATATAAAAACAGTACAGACGTACAGTAGAAACACACAGTTGCTGGATTTTATATTTATACTCCACTCAGGTCAACGTAGTGGACAAAACAGCAAGCAGAACAAGCCAAGAGTCTTATCTATTCTCATTATACATGCGCATAGTTTTATGAAAACACTAAATACTGCTGACAAAAATTGAATTTGCCCACAAGAATCGACCGAACAGAATTAAATCCACCTAGAAATAGAGTTTTGTCTTAGGACATTTTAATAATATATAGTCAATAAGTGAGGCTTTTAAACTCTCCAGACCTCATCAAAACAGCTTCATTAGAAGTGGATTTAATGGCAAACATGATGAAATGACAGCTGCAGAGTTTGAAAAACAACACACATATGTGCACACACACAAAGCACACGCATGTATATTAACAATTCACTGGCAGACACGAGTGCAATTAATAAACAAAACAAAAAGCAAAAAAAAGCAAGAAAATAAATAAATAAACAAAAGTAAAATAAAAACAAACATAAAAGCAAAACAAAAGCAAAGCAAAGCAAAACAAAAGCAAAACAAAATGCAAAAAACAAAAAATACAAAAAAAAAACAAAACAAAGGAAAGCAAAACAAAAAGCAAAGCAAAACAAAAAGCATAACAAAGGAAAGCAAAACAAAAAGCAATGCAAAGCAATGCAAAGTAAAGCAAAAAAAACCGCAAAACAAAACTAAACTAAAACCAAAACAAAGCAAGGCAAAACAAAAAGCAAAGCAAAAGCAATGCAAAAGCAAAGCAAAGCAAAACAAAAAGCAAAACAAAGCAAAACAAAGCAAAGAAAAGCAAAGCAAAGCAAAGCAAAGCAAAGCAAAGCAAAGCAAAGCAAAGCAAAGCAAAGCAAAGCAAAGCAAAGCAAAACAAAACGCAAAACAAAACGCAAAACAAAACTAAACTAAAAGCAAAACAAAGCAAGGCAAAATAAAAAGCAAAGCAAAAGCAAAGCAAAAGCAAAGCAAAGCAAAGCAAAGCAAAGCAAAGCAAAACAAAACGCAAAACAAAACAAAACGCAAAACAAAACTAAACTAAAAGCAAAACAAAGCAAGGCAAAATAAAAAGCAAAGCAAAAGCAAAGCAAAGCAAAGCAAAGCAAAGCAAAACAAAATGCAAAACAAAATGCAAAACAAAACAAAACTAAAAGCAAAACAAAGCCAAGCAAAACAAAAAGCAAGCAAAGCAAAGCAAAGCAAAACAAAGCAAAACAAAACAGAAAACAAAACAAAGCAAAAAGCAAAACACAACAAAAAAAGCAAAAAAAAAGCAAACAAATTAAAACAAAAAGCCAAACAAAACAAAAAAAAAACTAAACAAAAAAACAAAAAACAAAAAGCAAAACAAAACAAAAAAACAAAACAAAACAAAAAGCTAAACAAAACATGTCCTCATTTGTAAGTCGTTTGTCCTCATTTGTAAGTCGCTTTGGATAAAAGCGTCTGCTAAATTACTAAATGTAAATGTAAAACATGTGCTGGATAAGTTGGCGGTTCATTCCACTGAGACGACCCCTGATTAATAAAGGGACTAAGCCGAAAAGAAAATGCATGAATGAATAAATACATATATACAGTATAATGGTTTGCAACCACTTACCTTAAAAAATGTGGTCAATCCAATACATTTTTTTTCAGTGCACGGATGAGCTGAACCAATAGTGTTATAAATGAGGTTTAATTTATAACACTAATACCTGAGAAATGGCATCTTGCATTTGTAAATATTAACATTATGAACAGAATAATCTAACACAATCATTTTAGTTGAATTGGGATTTTATTTAGTTTCTTTTGGAATGATCATCATTTCTGGTGTTTTGCTTTATTAAATGTGTTTTATTGGATCTGTTTTTCCTTGTGTTTCTGTGTCTACATATCACCACATGTGTTTTATTAGCTTGTTTTACTTTAAAATAAAGTTTAAAAGTCAAATGTCATACATGTGAATGTCATATCAATGTAGATTTGTATATTACAAAAACGTTTCTGAGTACTGAAAAATAACAAATAAAATCTCCAAATCAATATAATATAATGATCTGATTCCGTATTCCATGTCGTTCATGTCAAATTTCATTAGCAGGATGATCTGTAAATGAGCAGTTTTCCAGTGTCATTTCTGAACGGAGTGCTTGAAAGTAACACGCATCGGTTTAGATGTATCCTGCATGACGTGTGTTTGTCGCTCCTCAAATAGCTTAATCAGACGCTGACAGAGATCTCAGCAGGTACATTACAGCTGTAAACGCATGATCACACATGCATTCAGAGATCTACAAACAAACCATAGCAATGAGCTGCACCGCAGGACACCATTATCCCTGAATAATCATCTGCATTCACAAAACAGACCATTTCTGTCACTTTGAGACTCAGGCCCTGTTTACACTAGTGCGTTTTAATTTTAACTCGCATAAGTTTTTCGAGCGCCGAAAACGGAGCGTTCTGGAAACGCTGGAGAGGCTGTTTTCATTCTAAAACACTGCTGCTCCGTCTCAGTGTGGATGGGGGAAAATGGAAAATGGAGACATCTGAAAATGGAGGCGGGGCTGCTGAGATTTGCTATCTGATTGGGGCTTTTGTGTCATTGCGTATCCTTCCCGTATTCGCCAAGCCCCCATCACATGACTATAACACATGGCTTTAACGCTACCGGAAAACAGCAGACCAGCCTTCACTGTAAACAACAACACGGATACAGAAATGGGAGCGCTGTTTGCACTATTGTCTGTTTTACATGCCATTGTGCATTTATTCGTTACGTTTAGTAACAACTCGACCTCGTCGTCTGTCCACAAAACTACCTCTCTTGCTTTCTTTGCCATGGCGTTCTTTATTCAACCGGCGTTTGTTGACTAACAATAACCGAATGCCGAGCGAGACGCATGCTTCCTGTTCATACTAGAATGCGCATTCCCAGAGTGCGAGAATGGTCACGTGATATACGTTTTTGGTTGCGTAGTGTGGACGGAGATATGTTCAGAAACGCTAGGTGAAACGCTAGTGTGGACGCGGATCATTTTTGATCTAAAACACTGTTTTAAAGCTAAAATGCACTAGTGTAAACAGGGCCTTAAGCAGGTCGCATACCAGAAGCGCCGCTCGGCGCACATGACAGTTTAAAGTATCGCACTTCAGACGTGCACATTCGAATGATATTTAACATGAAACTAATCAGTGGCACTCGTGGCGCGGCTGAAAAATGAACTGCGTCCTGAGCCGAATTGCGCGCCTGTAAGTGTATCCTGATAGAAACCGATGTTTAGAATTTTAAAATGCATGGCGCTGCGTGGCGCTTCTGGTGTGCTTTAATGTTATACCATTTTTTGGGCTTTGTGTGTGTGTGTGTGTGTAAGGGGGGAGGGCGGCAGCAATCCATTAAAACACTAAAACAGAACATGAGTTTCCATTTCCAAGTCAGCTTTTGAACTAAACTGTAAAAAAAATCTGTAATATTACAGTTTAATTCCGGCAGCTGGGGTGCTGAAAAAAAAAAACTTAAAATAACGGCCGTTAAATTACAGAAATATACCATAAAATAACGCCCATTAAATGACAAGAATTTACTGTAAAAGAACATATTATATCACAGAAATTTACCAGAAATTTGAATTTAAATTTCTGTGATTTAACAGCCATTATTTAACTTTTTTCCCAGCACTGCAGCTGCCAGAAATAAACAGTAAAATTATGGATTTTTTTTTACTGTGTACATGAGCGTGAGTAACTGTTTTATTTGTTTATTTATTTATTTATTTATTTATTTATTTATTTATTTATATATTTATTTATTTATTTATTTATTTATTTTTTATTTATTCATTTATTCATTTGTTTATTTATTTTAATTTTTTGTTAGTTTGTTTGTTTGTTTGCTTGCTAATTTATTTATTTATTTATTTGTTTGTTTGTTTGTGTGTGTATTTATCTATTTATTTGTTTGTTTGTTTGTTTGTTTGTTTGTTTGTTTGTTTGTTTGTTTGTTTGTGTATTTATTTATGTATTTGTTTGATTGTTTGCTTGTTTTTTTGTTTATTTATTTATTTATTTATTTGTTTTTTGTTTGTTTATTTATTTATTTATTTATTTATTTATTTATTTGTTTATTTGTTTGTTTGTTTGTGTATTTATTTATTTATTTATTTGTTTGATTGTTTGCTTGTTATTTATTTATTTATTTATTTGTTTGTTTGTTTGTTTGTTTGTTTGTTTATCTATTTATCTATTTATTTATTTGTTTGATTGTTTGTTTATTTATTTATTTTGTTTGTTTGTTTATTTTATAGTTGTTGTTTTTTTGCTAGTTTATTGTAAGTTTCATTCTAAAATTTCAATTTCTAGCTGGTGATTGATTGATTTTGATGTTATTTGACAGAAGTTCTCAGTTGTTTCTTGTTGTTTCTTCAGTAAATCTCTTTGGGAGTAGAACTGAGGTGAAAGAAATTAATAAGCTGCCAAAGTGTTTGACAGAATGATTGACAGATAGAGAGCTGACGCTGGCTAAAAACACTTCATCAGCACTAGCTGGAAAAATTGAGTTCACTTTATGGTAACTTACAGTGTACTGAATAAAATAAAATCAATACATAATAAAGACTAAGTTCAGAGGTAGTTACTGTAGTTGTTATGTACGGAGACCCAAGAGAGACGTGATGGTGGGGAGGGAAAAACAGGTGGAAGAAAGCTCTAGTGTGCATAATAATACTTCTGTACACATTCTCATTGTTATTATGGGGGATTGTGTGTAGAATGTGGAGGAAATAAATCCATTTTGGAATAAGGCTAACATAAACAAATGTGGAAAAAGTGACGCGCTATCAATACTATCCGCATGCACTGTATGTATAAAGAGTAAACTTGCAGTTTCATAGCATGTTGGTGATGTCTGTGTATGTTTAATGAGGTGCATTTGTGTATTGAAGTGTATAGTTAAGTGTCCTTGAAGTCCTCGAAGGGTGGCATCGTCTGTTATAAATCGCAAACACAGAACCATTGCAATCAGCTTCATGTCAGTATCGCTTCAGTACAGTAGGTCAGTCTGTGCTCAGACAAACAACCTGAACCAATCAAGCAGCCAAAAAATCAATATCTGTCAACAGAAACATGACGTCTAATCAACAGCGACAGGAGAAAAGAATGCAGGAGATCCTGAAAAGCATTGAGTGAGAACTTCTAGGAACTGCCTGGGGAATGAGGATCTCCTTTATGCTTGTTTATTTGGTGTGTGTGTGTGTGAAATCTTGCTTTAGGCAAAAGACAGAAGTCACGAAGCAGGTGTTTTAACCGTGTATAGCAAACAAACAAACAAACATTAGAGGCGTCATTCAGAGACAGACGAATGTGAAGCGCTGCGGGTTACAAACACACCGGTCTAATGTCACACAACATCACTCTGTGCACGAAAACACTTTTTTTTTTAAGGTAAGTGGTTGCAAACTATTAATATATAAGCTGAATTTAAACACACTAAGTTGAACATTGCTTGATTTAATTTGTTTGTTTAAAATCAGCCCATACACTCACTGGCCACTTTATTAGGTACACCTTACTAGTACCAGGTTTGACTCTCTTTTGCCTTCAGAACTGCCTTAATGCTGTCAAAGTTCTGGAAATATTGTGAGGTTTAGGGGGGTGAGTGTAATGAAGGTCAGCTAGAGAAGTGCTGTGCAGGTAAACCTCACTCCTTTGACCTCTAAATGTGCTCTAGTCACAGACACTAAAGGCGATGGTCTTTACCCTCCTTCTTACAGCAAGTGACTCCCATACAAAGAATCACCAGTTCAATCCCAGGCCAGATTGGGTTGGGTGCAGCAGGACCAGTGGGTTACAGTAAAAGGATGAAAACAATTGGTAAAAAAAAGTCACTAAATATAATTGGGTGGCTATGAATATAACTCAGTGGCCCGCCCAAGTAAAGTCGATGTGTGCGAAGCACTGATAAATAGATTTTATTTTTTAATTTTAATTTATGCTTTAATAAAAATAAAATATTAAAAATGCACATGATTAAAACCGAATGAATTAAAAGGATACAATTAAAGCCACAAACAACTATAGAAACATAAAAGATAAATAAATGAAAGCTGAATAATCATCTTTCTCGAAAATAAAACTGAAATGAGCTCACAAAATAACTATGAAAATGAAGAAAAACAAAACAAAAATTTAGTTATTATAGAAATTTGTAGCAGATTGACTTTTACCATGAATTTGACCACATAATAATAAAACAAGATTAATAAAATGGATAATAAAATATATATATATATATATATATATATATATATATATATATATAAATTTTGTTATTATTGCAATTTTATTATTATTGTTATTATTTTATACTAATTTGTTTATATTTTCACAAAAATAATTACAAAAAAAAAAAATGCACCAATGATTAAAACTGCATATTAAAATGATACAATTAAAGCTAATTCAGTCACAAACAACTATAGAATAATAAAAGATAAATACATAACAGCTGAATAGATATCTTACTTAAAAACAAAAATAAGCTCACAATATAACTATTCAAATAAATAATAAATACATAAATTAATAAAGTTATTTAAGACATTTTTATTAAATTTAATTTTTATATATATATTATATATTATATATAATATTTTTATTGAAAATATTTTAATACAATTATTATTATTATTATTATTATTATTATTATTATTATTATTATTATTATTATTATTATTATTATTATTATTATTATTATTATTATTATTTATTTATTTATTTATTTATTTTTATTATTATTTTAAAATGTACCAATGAATAAAACTGCATATAAAAATTATACAATTAAATCTAATTCGGTCACAAACTATAGAAACATAAGATAAATAAATGAAAGCTAAATAGACATCTTTCAAAACAAACAAAACCAAAATGAGCTCACAATAACTATTAAAATATTAATATAAAAAAAATAGTTATTGTAGACGATTTTAACCACAGAGTAATGAAATAAAAGCTTATATAAATATAAAAGCAATATTTTATTTCTACTTTTATGTGCACAAAATAAAATAAATACACATATATATTTACGAAGCAGTGGCCAGGGCCGGAGAAAGCTGAACTGCCGC
>NC_133190.1:49615000-49617500 GCF_049306965.1 Danio rerio | reverse complement strand
ACGCAAAGCATCATGGGTAATTTTGCGTTCCAAGAAAAAGGTCTATAGACAACAAACAAGCACACATGCATTTAATAGCAGCCGCAGAGAAGAGGAAGAAAAGAGATGAGAAGCTGAAACTGTTGATCAGAACACGCTGCACTGAAAAACATAAACAACAGGCGGAAACACCGTGAGAAAAGCACACGACCTCTGAGTGACCTGAGAAGCACACAATAAACACATCTCAGTGCTCATATCCTGATGCTCTCAGTAAGGTTTCATGGCACTTCATCAAAAAATGAAGACAAACAACAAGAGAAAAGTAAAAAAAAACCTGAGGTCTAAAACCTCTGCTCCACACGCAGAGCAACACACCGCTGAAGCAGGGCTAATACAGACAACTGCACTTAGCGTTATTATTAATAAAATGATGATTGATATAAAACACACTCTATTAGGCACACCTATGATTTCTAATCGGCCAATCGCATGGCAGCAGCTCAATGCATTCAGGCATGTAGATGGTGAAGACGATCTGCTGCAGTTCAAACTGAGCATCAGAATGGGGAAGAAAGGGGATTTAAGTGACTTTGAACGTGGCATGGTTGTTGCTGCCAGATGGGCTGCTCTGAGTATTTCAGAAACTGCTCATCTACTGGGATTTTCATGCACAACCATCTCTAGGGATTACAGAGAATGACAAAGAGGAAATATCCAGTGAGCGGCAGTTCTGTGGGCGGAAATACCTTGCTGATGGCAGATGTCAGAGGAGAATGGCCAGACTGGTTCCAGCTGATAGAAAGGCAACAGTAACTCAAATAAGCACTCGTTACAACCGAGCTCTGCAGAAGAGCATCTCTGAACACACAACACGTCCAACCTTGAGGCGGATGGGCTACAGCAGCAGAAGAGCACACCGGGTGTCGCTCCTGTCAGCTAAGAACAGGAAACTGAGGCTACAATTCACACAGACTTACCAAAACTGGACAATAGAAGATTGGAGAAACGTTGCCTGCTCTGATGAGTCTCCATTTCTGCTGACACATTCAGATGCTCGGCTCACAATTTGGCGTCAACAACATGAAAGCATGGATCCATCCTGCCTTGTATCAGCGGTTCAGGCGGGTGGTGGTGGTGTAATGGTGTGGGGGAGATTTTCTTTGGGTCCATTAGTACCAATTGAGCATCAACGCCACAGCCTACCTGAGTATTGCTGCTGACCATGTCCATCCCTTTATGAGCACAGTGTCTCCATCTTCTGATGGCTACTTCCAGCAGGATAACGCAGCATGTTATAAAGCTCAATCATCTCAGACTGGTGAACATGACGATGAGTTCACTGTACTCAAATGGCCTCCACAGTCAGCAGATCTCAATCCAATAGAGCAGCTTTGGGATGTGGTGGAGCGGGAGATTGGCATCATGGATGTTCAGCCGACAAATCTGCAGCAACTGTGTGATGCTATCATGTCAATATGGAGCAAAATCTCTGAGGAATATTTGCAGTAGCTTGTTGAATCTACGCCACCAAGGATTAAAGCAGTTCTGAAGGTAAAAGAGGGTCCAACCTGGTACTAGTAAGGTGTACCTAATAAAGTGGCCAGTGAGTATATATATACATATTTAACTTTTCAGAGATGCTCTAATTTTCCAGAAAGATCTGTATGTGTGAAAGGGGTCAATTTCAGAGGCCGAAAGATTTAGACTTTAATTGCATACAGCATCAGCAGTAATGATTGAGGTCGTATCGCGAATAGTGTCGATATATTGTCCTACATAAGAGACGTGTGGAGCTGCTGGTCTGTCCTGCACTGTTGACTGGTGGAGCTGGAGTTTGTTTGGCAGCTCATTATGGACTGGTGGAGGAGGTGAAATAAAGCTGTGCTGATCTGGCATTGTGTGGAGAGACTGCTGACTCCAGCCTGACAGACAGCTGTGCACGCCAGCCAAACGCACACACACACACACACACACACACACACACGCATACACACAAACGCATACACACACACACTCTGTTTCTGGACAAATGATTAAGGCTATTTTTACTCCTCTGAGACACGAACACCGCTGCGCTCCTTGAAGATTTTCCATCAACGTGTTGTAAAACTAACGAGAAGCTCTGGAGAAGGAGCCGCTCAGAGCTGCTGACAGATTCTCTGCTTCATTCCTTCAGTCTGATGGTGGCAGAGAGACGGCCCTCTGTCTCATTTACACACACACACACACTCTCTCTCTCTCTTTCACTGTCACACACACAGTTTAGACACATATTCACACACAGTACATACACACACTTTCTCTCTCAATCACACACTTGCACAAATTACAAATACAATCTTACACACCTACATACCCAGTATAGACACAAACACACACTACAGACACAACTAACACACACAACAGACATATACATGCAAGCAGATCGATAAAACAGAGAATACACACACACACACACTACTGTACACTAACTCTTGCTGCTGTCGAGACAGGCAAACACACACAGTCATATACACAC
>NC_133190.1:49585000-49610000 GCF_049306965.1 Danio rerio | reverse complement strand
AATGACTGATTGCTACATCCTAAAGGATTGATAGCACCACCCTAAATGAAAACTCTGCCCTTAATGAATGAAAGCTCTGCCCTAAATGACTGATAGCTCTGCTCCAGCTGAATGATAGCTCCACCCTAAATTAATGATAGCTCCGCCCTAAATGTTTGATAGCTCCACCCTAAATTAACGATAGCTCTGCTCCAAATGACTGATAGCTCCGCCCTAAATTAATGATAGCTTCGCCCTAAATCACTGATAGCTCTGACCAAAATAACTGATAGCCCTGCCCAAAAGCATTGACAGCCACACAAAATAACTGATAGCCCCGCCCCAAATGACTGATGACCTCACCTCAAATGTCTAATAGCACTAAATGACTGATAGCCCCGCCCCAAATGAATGATAGCTCTGCCCTAAATTAATGATAGCTCCACCCTAAATGACTGATATCCTCACCCTAAATGACTGATAGCCCCGCCCCAAATGAATGATAGCTCTGTCCTAAATTAATGATAGCTCCGCCCTAAATGACTGATATCCTCACCCTAAATGACTGATAGCCCCGCCCCAAATGAATGATAGCTCTGTCCTAAATTAATGATAGCTCCGCCCTAAATGACTGATATCCTCACCCTAAATGACTGATAGCCCCGCCCCAAATGAATGAAAGCTCTGCCCTAAATTAATGATAGCTCCACCCTAAATGACTGATATCCTCACCCTAAATGACTGATAGCCCCGCCCCAAATGAATGATAGCTCTGCCCTAAATTAATGATAGCTCCACCCTAAATGACTGATATCCTTACCCTAAATGACTGATAGCCCCGCCCCAAATTAATGATAGCTCTGCCCTAAATTAATGATAGCTCCACCCTAAATGACTGATATCCTCACCCTAAATGACTGATAGCCCCGCCCCAAATGAATGATAGCTCTGCCCTAAATTAATGATAGCTCCACCCTAAATGACTGATATCCTCACCCTAAATGACTGATAGCCCCGCCCCAAATGAATGATAGCTCTGCCCTAAATTAATGATAGCTCCACCCTAAATGACTGATATCCTCACCCTAAATGACTGATAGCCCCGCCCCAAATGACTGATTGCTACATCCTAAAGGATTGATAGCTCCACCTTAAATGAAAACTCTGCCCTTAATGAATGAAAGCTCTGCCCTAAATGACTGATAGCTCTGCTCCAGCTGAATGATAGCTCCACCCTAAATTAATGATAGCTCCGCCCAAATGTTCGATAGCTCCACCCTAAATTAACGATAGCTCTGCTCCAAATGACTGATAGCTCCACCCTAAATTAATGATAGCTTCGCCCTAAATCACTGATAGCTCTGACCAAAATAACTGATAGCCCTGCCCAAAAGCATTGACAGCCCCCCAAAATAACTGATAGCCCCGCCCCAAATGACTGATGACCTTACCTCAAATGTCTAATAGCACTAAATGACTGATAGCCCCGCCCCAAATGAATGATAGCTCTGCCCTAAATTAATGATAGCTCCACCCTAAATGACTGATATCCTCACCCTAAATGACTGATAGCCCCGCCCCAAATGAATGATAGCTCCACCCTAAATGACTGATATCCTCACCCTAAATGATTGGTAGCACCGCCATAAATAACTAATAGCTCTGCCCTAAATGACAAACAGCTCTGCCCTGAATAACTTACAGCCCCACCCTAAATTAACTGATAGCTCCACCCTAAAGGCATTCCATGTGACCAGGAAATGTAAAAAATCTTTTCGAGGAGAGATAAGGGTGTTGTGGTGTTTGATTAACAAGATTTTGAGGGCAAATTACTTCCCTGAACAGATACATCAGATACACATATACAAGAAGAGAGTTTGATTTCACGGTGACTTTATCAGGTTTTAACTACATTTACTTTCTCTATTGAGCATTATAATTGTCAAGTTGGGCAGACGCCCTCCCATTCTGATCACGTCTTGAACTCCATAAAAAAATAATCATCATTAAATGAACATTCCACTTGGTCTTAAGACCCACTTTGTCCTGCTATCATAAATTGTGAAAGCAGCTGTTTAAAGGAGCTCATGCAGAGGACATAACAATGGACAAATTTGATTCAGGTCGATCAAACTACCCAAAACCTCCTGGCTCTGGGCCTGGAACTATAGATAAAACTCCTGACAGATGGAGTGATACAGAACTCGAGCAATCCTCAAGATCGGTGCGTCACATGTTCACTAATAAACAAAGCGAAAAACAGGAAGAGCAAAGCCCAAAACTGCTCCCATCGCAATTAACAGCTCCTCTCCTTCTGCCAGAACTCTGTCTGTTCACGTCCAAACTCTGTGTGTGTGTGTTTTCTAAAGGTGTGGATCCGACGGACACACAAATTGTGCAACACACACACACTTCTAGGACACTTTTAAGTGGTTAGCACTGTGGCCTCACAGCAAGGAGGTTGCTAGTTTGAGACCCGGCTGGGTCAGTTGGCGTTTCTATGTGGAGTTTGCATGTTCTCTCCGTGTTCTTGTGGGTTCCCTCCGGGTGCTCCGGTTTGCCCCACAGTCCAAACACATGCGCTATAGCGGAATTGATGAAAAAAGCACTGGGTTTATTCCCCGTTTTTATGTTAACTAATCACCTTTAACAGTGTTTCAATAGTTCACGCTTAGCATCATAGCAGGTTTGGCATGCTGTCCCGGGAGAGAACCCTGAGCTCGGAGATATTTGAGCCCAGGGCTCCCGCCCGGTCAATAAGCATATCAGAGGATCCGAGATCAGGAAGGTCTCGATATTTCCCCCTTTTAGAAGAGGGAAAGAAAGGAGGAGATGGGGTGGAAGGGGGGATTCTTCCAAAATGAAGATAGGGGAAAAAGTTAGGGAGTGATCTATTTATAGTAGGCTAGGATCACTCGGATTGGATTATTACTGATTACAAATGAGTGGCCAGCTGTGCTCAATCATATCACGTGCTCCTCTCGAAATTAGTTTATGAAACTTCACTTGGTGTTATTTTACATTTGATCATTCAATTTCTGTTTGAATAAACTTTAAGACTCTAGAAAACCCTAAACCACTGTTATTTGTGTTTTTGTTTTGGTGTATGTATCTATGTGTCTAATTTGTTTATTATACAGTGCTTCCGGAAAGTATTCATAGCGCTTCCACGTTTATTTATGTCACAGCTTTATTCCAAAATGGATTAAATTAATTTATTTCCTCACCATTCTACACACAATCCCCCATAATGACAATGAGAAAAAAAAAGAGTTTTGGAAATTGTTTCAAATTTATTACAAATAAAAAAGCTGTAAAATCCAGCCTGATCTCACGAGAAAACGTAAGTATTTTACGTTTTGCCAGTTTAGTGGCTAATTCGTACAAATTCGTACGAGTTCAGTCGTACGAAATGGTACGATTTTAAAAAGGAGGCGTGGCACCTGACCCCACCCCTAACCCCAACCGTCATTGGGGGATAAGCAAATCGTACTAAATTGTACGAATGAGATTGCACGAATTCATACGAATTAGCCACTAAATTAAAAAGTTACGAATTGCCGTGAGATTGTGTTGGTAAAATCACATGTACATCAGCATTCACAGCCTTTGGCATTTGAGCTCAGGAACATTCTGTCTCCACTGATCATTCTTGAGAGGTTTGAGCAGCTTCATTGGAGCTCATCTGTGGTTAGTCCAGTTGTTTGGACATGATTGGAAAAGGTATACACCTGTCTACATAAGCTCCCAGGGTTGACAGTGCATGTCAAAGCACAAACCAAGCATGAAGACAAAGTAACTTTCTGTAGACCTCCGAGACAGGATTGTCTGGAGGCACAAGGCTGGGGAAGGTAACAGAAACATTTCTGCTGCTGTGAAAGTTCCAATGAGGACAGCGGTCGCCATCATCCTTTAGTGGAAGATGTCCAGGACTCTTCCTAGAGCTCAATCAATAACCCGATGGTCACTCTGTCTGAGCTCCAGCGTTCTTCTGTGAAGAGAGGAGAACCTTACAGAAAAACAACCATCTGTGCAGCAATCCACCAATCAGGCCTGTATGGTAGAGTGGCCAGACGGAAGACACTCCCCACCTGGAATTTTCCAAAAGGCATCTGAAGGACACTCAGACTACAAGAAACTAAACTCTCTGCTCTGATGAGACTCAAACTGAACTGTTTGGAGTGAACGCCAGGCGTTACGTTTGGAGAAAAGCAGGCAGCGCTCATCACCAGGCTAATAGCATCCCTACAGTGAAGCACGGTGGTGTTGGCATCATGCTGTGGGATGTGTTTCAGCAGCAGGAACTGGAAGACTAGTCAGGATAGAGGGAAAGATGAATGCAGCAATGTACAGAGACATCCTGAATGAAGACCTGCACAAGAGTGCTCTTGACCTCAGACTGGGGCGACGCTTCATCTTCCAGCAGGACAATGACCCAAAGCACACCACCAGAATATCAATGAAGCAGCACAACAACAACTCGGTGAATGTGCTTGAGTGGCCCAGCCAGAGCCCAGACCTAAATCCTATTGAACATCTCTGGAGAGATCTGAAAATGGCTGTACACCGTTGCTTCCCATCCAACCTGAAAGAGGTACTGCAAAGAGGAATGGGCAGAAATTCCCAAAGACAGGTGTGCAGAGCTTGTGGCATCATATTCAAAAAGACTTGAGGCTGTAATCGCTGCCAAAGGTGCGTCAATAAAGTATTAAACAAAGGCTGTGAATGCTGATGTACATCTGATTCTTTAGATTTTTTATTTTTAATAAATTTGCAACAATTTCTAAAACTCTTTCTTCACATTGTCATTATGGGGGATTGTGTGTAGAATGTTGAGGAAATTAATTCATTTTGGAATAAGGCTGTAACATAAACAAATGTGGAAAAATGAAGCGCTATCAATACTTTCCACATGCACTGTACATTACATATTTTTATACTCTCCCCTACAAAGTCATCCCAATCAATTTAAAATGATTTATTCTTACCAAAGAGTGTAATTCTGTTCACAAGATACATCATAGAGAAACCAAATATTGCAATGCACGTCACACAATATTTTGCATCCCCTACACCAAACCACAGACAAAAACCCAAGCTGAGCTGCAGTATCTGCATCAGTGCACACAATTCAACTCATGCATCTGGCTTAAAAACTAACTCGCACAGAACGGGAAGCCCAGCAGGTAAAAATCACAGGCTTTTTTCAATGCATAATCATGAAGCCTGAAAAACACAAGTATGTGAATGCAAGCGCTCCTGGCCACCGGCTCCATTTCATGTTTTGCATTTAAAATGTGTCAGAATGTGATTCATGATGCGCTGTAGGGGAGTTATGGTGGTTATTAGCATATACTGTCTTCTTCTACGCTCCGCTTTCTCTTTCAGGTCAACGTGTGAAACACTGACAGCAGCAAACATCAGAAGGAAAAACTCATTTAGCTCCCAGCGCTGCACAAATGCTTTTTACAGCATTACATTTAAAAAGTGGGATGCATTGTTTCTGATAGATGTTTTCACTGGTGTAATTTAGTAGTATTTAGAATTGTCAGTATCTATCACACTCGCTGGCTTTAGTAAATTACAAAAAAGGAGAATATTCAAGCAAATATACTTAAATAATCCACTAAGGATATCACAAAAACACCCAGATAACATCTAAATAAGGCAAATACAGTAAGAACAGGTGAAAATGATGAGTAATGACTGACAACCAGTAACTAAAGGAAGTAATAGTGAGCAAAATAAATAAATAAATAAACAATGATAACTAGGTAAAACTAAACTCAAGAGCAAGAAAAATAAGAGATAAAATGTAATAAGATAAATTAATATTTTTTTTATTAACAAAATAATCAAATTTAAACAAATAAAGCAAATTACAAAAAAAAAACAATAAAACAAAAGGAAATGGCACAAAAAGAATTAAAAATGAAGCAAAACCAAAAGCAATGCAAATAACAAAACTAACCTAATGTAAACCTAATGTAAAACCTAATGTAAACAAATGAACCAAATCACAAAAACATAAAACAAAAAGCAAAAGGAACCAAAGGAAATTTAACTAAACTAAAAGCAAAAAACAAAACAAACACAAAACATGAAACAAAAAAGTAAAAAATAAAAGCAAAGCAAATAATAAAACTAATCAAATCGAAACAACTTAAGCAAAACACAAAAAACAAACAAAACAAAAACAACATAACAAAAGGAAACAAAACAAAACAGAAAAACAAACTAAAACATAACAAAAGGAAACAAAAACATAACAAAATGAAACAAAACAAAAACATAACAAAAGGAAACTGAGCAAGGAAATGAAACAAATCATAAAAGCAATGCAAATAACAAAACTAATCTAATCGAAACAACTAAAGCAAAACAATAAAAAACAAACTGAACAAAAACAACATAACAAAACAAAACAAAACAAAAAACAAACTAAAACATAACAAAAGGAAACAAGAACATAACAAAAGGAAACAAAACAAAAACATAACAAAGAAAACGAAATGAAACAAAACTAAAGGCAATGCAAATAACATGACTAATCTAATTGAAACAAATAAAGTAAATAAAAATAAAAAATAAACAAAAACACAAAACAAAACAAAATAAACTAAAAACAAACTAAACAAAACAAACTAAACAAAAACAACAAAGCAAAGTAAGGCAAGGCAAAGCAAAGCAAAAACAACATGACAAATGGAAACGGAACAAAACTAAACTAAAAACTAATCTAATCAACAAAACAAAACACAAAAAACAAAACAAAAACAAAACAAAACAAAACAAAATTAAAACAAAACAAATCAAAACACAAACCACAAAACAAAAATAAAAACAAAATCGCAAAGCAAATAAAAAAACTGATTAACTTAAACAAGCAAAACACAAAAAACAAACTAATCTAAACAAAAACAATATAACAAAAGAAAAGAAAACAAAAATAAATGAATAAACTATAACATCAACAGCTAACATCAGAGCGGCACATGTAAGATGTAACTACCCATACAGTAGTGTTTACTCTGCGCTCATTGCAGCCCACAGGAATTACATCAGTAACACACAGGCAGACGTTCATCCATCCAGAATCTGCGCTACGCCTCCTCTGTGTGTGAGTGTGTGTGTGTGTGTGTGTGTGTGTGTGTGTGTGTGTAAGACCTGCTGCCACTGATCTCAGAGCTGTAATTAGGAGGAGTCGACAGCTGCTGAAGGAGCCGCTGCACATTTAACACATTTGTTTTGGGTTAGTTAGCGCATGACATTTGGAAATGCGAGCCGGACCACCTCCTAAAACACACACACTCAGCACTAACGCCAGCGTGATGAAACACCGCTGCAAGAGTGTGAAATAAAAACCTGTTAAATGACACCCAGAAAGTGAGACGTCTCTAATGATGTGGGCTTCGATTCTTTTCTGGAGAACATTCAGGCAAACAAACGCTCTTCGTCTGCACTGCAGACACTATAGAAACTGATGGCATGGGAGGGTAACCAGTTTCAAGATTTACCGCGCTTTGGAAAAGTCAAGGTTTGAAAAGCGCTACCATTTTCTGTTATACTGTTCCTAAAGTATATAAAGAAAATAAGTTTGTATATGAATCAAAAACAAAAACAAACAAACAAACAAACAAAAAAAAAAAAAACAGCAAAACTAAACTTAACTTAACAGGGGTCCGTTCTTCGTACATGGATTTCCCAGTTAGCTGGATTTGGTTATTGATGATTTGACATGACCCAGGATTGTTTCAATCTTCAAAACTCATCTGAGAGTTGTTGTCATAGCAACTGTCCTGGTAGCTCAAGCCTGCTTGGGAGCAGGTCAATTTCATATAAACAGAATTAGATTGGGTCAGATAATAAGTAAAATAATACTGAAAGTATGTAATGAATGCTGATATATTCTCACAGTAGTCATATACTGTACACTTGGGAAAATAGTAAATATATATATTGTTTAATTATAAATATAAAGTAAAAAAAAAAAAAAAAAAAAAAAAAAATATATATATATATATATATATATATATATATATATATATATATATTATTATTATTATTATTATTAAAATGTATGCAATCTGCACTCCAAAATAAAAATAAAAGACTGCCACCTGGTGGTTCAGAAAGAAAATGTATTGACATGGACTTATTAGATACAAATGTGTAGATGCACAATATTCTTTTTTTTTTTTTTTTTTAAAAGGACATTAATTTATGCAGTCATGCAGGTGTTTTGATCACTAATATGCCAGTGATTGACAACTTTACTGATATTAAAAGTTTTTTTGATGCAAAAGTCATTTATACAGTTATTTCTTACGCGTATTAAAAAAACTTATTAAAATTTATGCAATCTGCACTCCAAAATAAAAGTAAAAGACTGCCACCTGGTGGTTCAAAGAGAAAATGTATTGATATGGACTTTTTAAATACAAATGTGTAGATGCAAAATATTCAATTTTTTTTTTTTTAAAGGACATTATTTATGCAGTCATGCACGTGTTTTGATCACTAATATGCCAGTGATTGACAACTTTACCGATATCAAAACGCTTTTTTGATGCAAAACTAATTTATACAATTATTCCTTACGAGGATTAAAAAACTTGAGTAGGCCTATAGGCTACAATAAAGAAAATATTCTCTAAATGTAGAACTAAATACACTGATATTCATTGAAACATATGATGAATACTCTTGACAGATGAAAGTGAAAAGCTCACAACAAATGTGGATTTTTATTGCGTATCATATTTAACAAACCGTTTACTGCTAATTGATGTAATTTTGCTCACATGGATTATTGAATATTAATCAGATGCTGTCCCTACGCTGCTGTGCCGTCAGCCAATCATTGCATTGCTGATCAGGATTTCGACAATCGATAGATCAGTCCTTCACAACACACACAGCGCTCAGATCAGTTCATCCAGACAATTTAATCTGATTCACAAACTTGTTTAAGGAACCGAGACAAGTACAAAGAACCGAAATTAGACTGCCGCTCACTGGATATTTGTCTTTGTCGGATCATTCTCTGTAAACCCTAGAGATGGTTGTGCGTGAAAATCCCAGTAAATCAGCAGTTTCTGAAATGCTCAGACCAGCCCGTCTGGCACCAACAACCATGCCACATTCAAAGTCACTTAAATCCCCTTTCTTCCCCATTCTGATGCTCGCTTTAAACTGCAGCAGATCGTCTTGACCATGTCTACATGCCTGAATGCATTGAGCTGCTGCCATGTGATTGGCTGATTAGAAATGTGCATTAACAAGCAGTTAAACAGGTGTACCTAATAAAGTGGCCGGTGGGTGTAAAAGCTAACAATCAGCCCACAATTAATCAGCAAATATCTAAAAAACAAACGGCATATATACCAACATACAATCATGCTACAGACCTGAACAGCGCAGAGGCTTTACTTTATAAATGTTTCTCAAATTAAAATATATTGTGTTTAATGTGGAATAAAGTTGGTGATTTTTTTACCCAGACATTTATACAGAACTTAATTTAGAGCAGTGATCACAAAACCGCTATATATTTATAATCCAAGGTTATCATACCGCCAGGATCTTATGCCTAGAAACTGCAGGACTTGAGTGAAATCAATGGCTGCGCTTTTGAAATGACATCTGACTCCTGCTATCGGACATATTTCGCAGTCAAACGAACTACTCGAGGAGAGAGAATTGAAGGCTGAGACATAATTCCGTCCACCGGGAGCTGATAAGACAGTCAGAAGTGTCTGTGCATGGCAGAATGTTGGAGGAGAGCTAAATTAAAGTCTATTAAAGTCTTTTTTTCTATCCAGGCAAAAAAGAGGCCAATTTCAACTGCACCAAAAGTCTCAAGTCTGGGAAAACTCTACTGCTTACCAAGGATGGACTGAGTTGATGAAGAATATTGAACTGTAATTATTGTGAGATATTATTACAATTAATTTAAGCGTTTTCTATTGAAATAGATTTTAAACTGTAATTTATTGAAAATAAATGAATGAAAATGAATGAATGAATGATGTGACTTTTTAGGACACATGAAATCAATCATTCATGTAAGTTCCGATGTTATTATTTGTTTATATTAACATGATTTTTTCTTCTTTCTACCCTTTAAAAGACATAAAAATAAAATATAAAAAGCGAGTTTTTGTATCAGACAGAATGATTCACAATTGTTGACATTGGTGGCCTAGTGGTTGGCTGCACTGACATGTGGTGCACACGGCGACCTGAGTTTGAATCCCGGCTTGAGGTTATGGACTAATATTTTCCCTTTCTCTGCTCCCAATGCTTACCCGTCTGTCCTCTTATCCCAATAAAAGGTGAAAAAACCCTAAAAAATTATAATTTGAAATTGAATCAACAATACACTATCACTCTATATTTCATATATTTTGTAGAATTATATATGTTTTAATGTAACTTTTTAATCAGATTATTGAGGTGAAGTGTACAGTTATAAAATATCAATAAATCTAAAAACAATTCTCAAATTTTACAAAATAAACAAAACAAACATTAAAGCTAAAATTGTTTTAAACTGATGGATTTACATCACTCATTTACATCTTACTGGACATTATTATTGTTATTACAACTACTTGTTGTTGCCGTTGTGTTTGTTGTTGTTGTTTTTGTTATTGTTGTTGTGGTTTTTATTATTATTATAATTTGTATTATTATTATTTTTATTGTTGTTGTTGTTGTTTTAATTAATATTATTATTATTGTTGTATTATTATTTTTTATTAATATTCTTATTGCTGTTATTAATATTATTATTATTAATAATGTTGTTGTTGTTTTTATTGTTATTATTAGTAATATTATTAATGTTGTTGTTGTTTTTATTATTATTATTACTTTTATTACAATTATTTTTATTGTTATTGTTTTATTATTTTTTTATTATTATTTATTATTATTATTATTAATGTTTTTGTTGTAGTTTTTATTATTATTGTTGTTTTTGTTGTTGTTGTTTTATTATTATACTTATTATTATTATTAGTAGTAGTAGTAGTAGTAGTAGTAGTATTTGCATTAGTATTATTATTATTATTATTATTATTATTATTATTATTACTATTATTTGTATTATTATTATTATTATTACTATTATTAGTAGTAGTAGTAGTAGTAATAGTAGTAGTATTTGCATTAGTATTATTATTATTATTACTATTATTTGTATTATTATTATTATTATTATTAGTAGTAGTAGTAGTAGTAGTAGTAGTAGTAGTAGAAGTATTACTTTTTGTAATGATTTAAAGTTTGTTTTTATGTTGTCATTAACTAAAATGTTAACTAAACCAAAACTAATAATGTTAACCGAAATAAAGTTGTAAAATATCCAAACAAAATTACAAGAGATGTAGGAAAGATAAAGAAATAAAATATCATATGCAAAAGTAATTAAGGTAAATAAGTAAATAAAGTTTAATCTGCAGAAACTAAATTAAATAAGAAAAATATTTTAAAAATGCAACAAAAATAAAAGAAAATGTAAAAAAAATTTAATTGTGTATGCAAAACTAAGCTAAAAAGAATAAAGAAAATAAATAAATAATAACTTATCTAGGCACAAAGTATAAAGTGCATGGGGCAAAACAATAGTATATGCAAAACTAAACTAAAAAAGAAAAGGTTTGCTGTCTGAAATTAAATGTTTAATCTTAAGAAACAAAATTAGATGAACAAAAATAAGAGATGCACATAAAAACATATGTATTAAAACCCAAACTAAAATGTAAAGAAGCAAATATTTACAATATGAATAAATGCTTTATTAAAATAATGCTGATTTCTAATGAGCAGCATGCTTTCTCACACTGACTTTTCTATGAATGTAAAATCTCATTTCATTACAGTTTTCAGCATAATAAAACACATTAGTGAAATCCAGCTGTTCTGGAAAATGAAGCAGCTCCTTCAGTATTTTCCACGGCACACAAACACACATCAGTCGCTCCACTCTCATCTTTTATTTTGCAGAGCCTTGCTGTAGATTGCGTTACATCAGAAGACCTTATAAATTATGAATTATAATCAAGATCAATGTTTTAAAACAATGTTTTTCAAGGCCATTCTTCTGACAGTTTCAGGACACAGTTCTGCTACAAACTATCAGCGGAAACTTTCTAGAAATGTCTGGTGAAATAGTTCAGTGAGATCACTCAAATAAAAAGAGCTGTTTTCCCAAATATCATTCATTATATATGACAGTTCAATAAACAAGAATACAACACTGAGTGAATCTCATTTTAGATACATTATTGACAATTTTCTTCCTGTTTCTTCAATGAAAATACGTCAAACAAAGCCTGAGCGCATTCCTGAATGAATCTGCTTCAGAACAAATCATTTGAGTCAACTATATAAATAAGCAAATAAAAATAAATTAATGTTCACCTATGGTCATGAGCTTTGGGTCATGACTGAAAGGACAAGATCTTGGATACAAGTGGCCGAAATGAGTTTTCTTCGAAGGGTGGCAGGGTGCACTCTAATGGATAGAGTGAGGAGCTCTGACACCCGGGAGGAGCTCAGAGTAGAGCCGCTGCTCCTCCACATTGAGAGAAGTCAGCTGAGGTGGCTTTGGCATCTGTTTCGAATGCCTCCTGGACACCTAGCTAGGGAGGTGTTCCAGGCCTTTCCCAGTGGGAGGAGGCATCGGGGAGGACCCAGGACACGCTGGAGGGACTATGTCTCTCGGCTGGCCTGGGAATGCCTCGGGATCCCCCTAGAGGAGTTGGAGGAAGTGTCTGGGGAGAGGGAAGTATATATATATATATATATATATATATATATATATATATATATATATATATATAGTTTTGTTTGTGTTTGTTTTCTTTAGTATTCCCTTTTTAAATTGAGATTGCCCTATTTATGAGATGTTTAACTAGTAACTGGTTTTGTACTTTATAATAAAACTTTTTGAATAAGTCATAAAGTTCTGATTAGGTTTTGTGGCTTGTTATTCACTCATCATTATATGATGGGTTACAATATATATATATATATATATATATATATATATATATATATATATATATATATATATATATATATATATATATATATATATATTAGGGCTGTCAAAATTAGTGCATTAACGCACGTGATTAATTTGAAATATTTAACGCATAAAAAAAAAATACGCAAATAACGTTATAATTACACACAATGAAATAATTCCTGTTGTGTGTTCAGGGATGGCGCATGCATAAAGGCGATCTAGGCGGCCGCCTTGGGCAACAGAATAGTGAGCGAACCCCCCAGTCCTCACTTTCATCCACTACACCCTACCCCTCCCTCACAGTCCTTACTTTCATCTGTGAACCGGTCACTTTCAGGTTGAGGGCGGCGTGATTGGCGTTTGCCTAGAGAGCCAGTTCAGCTTGCGCTGGCCATGCGTGTGTTTAACGTGCAAAGAAATTTGCATAAGACCAAGCCGCTTTTAGATGGAAAGTTTCAGTAAAAAACAATTAATGTGGCATCACTAGGCCCACACGGAATCTGCGCGCGCAGAATTCCGCAGGTTTTCTGCAGATTCTCCGCAGATTTTTGGCCCATTATGAATTCTGTTTATTTACTTGAGAAAATGTGTAAATCTGAATTGATTCAGTTTTTATTCAGTAATTTATTACTTTTTATTTAATATATTACGGTTTTAGTTATGATACTCTGCTGGATACTCCCAAAATAATTCCGCAGAAATCCACAGATTTTTACCAAAACTCTCCGCAGAAATAGAAAAAACGTCCGCAGATTCCGAATGGCCCTGGGCATCATCAGGATATCCAGCGTTTCCTCCAGAGTTTCATGCAGTTTTGGGTGTTTCATTTTTAATTTTTAGACTTTAACTGCAGTTCAGCAGTTCACTCTCAGTCAGCTGATGTTCATTCAGGATGTTTTGGTGGAAAATGCACAGCAACCTTGCAAAATCTGTCTGTTTTAATCTCAAAATCCCAGAGAGATGGTTTACTGCACACTAACAAGTACAATGTTAGTAGATAAATAACATTATTTGTCTGCTCAGTCCCTCCTGGATTTTTCAAGGACTTATTTTTTAATAATTGCAGCCTAAAATGACTGATTTTGTGATGACTTTACTCAAAATGTTATTTTGCTTTTATTTGCTTTAACTGTTGTGTTTTATTCTGAAAATGCAAAACCACCTTGCAAAATCTGTCTTTTTTTAATCTCAAAGTCCCGGAGAGATGGTTTAATTGTTGTATTTTATAGGGAAAATGCACAGCAACCTTGCAAAATCTATCTTTTTTTTTTTATCTCACAATCCCAGAGAGATGAGCTGCGTCCCAAATGGCACACTATACACTATGCACTCATGCACTATGTACTTATGCACTTACACACTCAACAGGATAGTACATGTATGTAGTGTTGTCCCAAATGGCACACTAATGTTTTTTTACTAAACGGAAATTCAAACCGTTTCCCTGATGACGTTTGACGGTTGCCAAATTAGTGAAATAAACGACCGAATTATCAAATAATACCTATCGTGAATATTGCCGCATTCACCATCGAGAGGTGCTATAATCACTCTCGTAGGAGAATTTTGCTTTCTCCATCCAAAATAAATAAAGTTATCCAACATGTGCGCCCGATAGCTCCGCCCCTTCCGCTACGTAAGCAAACCTGCGGTCGTTGAGTGCGTGAAGTGTCCATCATTACACACTTCATTTTAGCGGCTGAATGAGTGCACCATCCGGGTAATTAAAGTGCTCTTAATGTTTTTAGAGTTTTCAGTGTGAACACACTACTTACACTATTTATACTACAAAATGGCGTAGAATAGTGCATAAGTATGCGATTTGGGACGCAGCTATGGTTTAATTGTTGTGTTTTATAGGGAAAATGCAAAACCACATTGCAAAATCTCTTTTTTATCTCAAAAATCCAGGAGAGTTGGTTTAATTGTTGTATTTTATAGGAAAAATGCACAGTAACCTTGCAAAATCTATCTTTTTTTTTAATATCAACATCCCAGAGAGATGGTTTAATTGTGTTTTATAAGGGAAAATGCACAACCACCTTGCAAAATCTGTTTTTTTTTTTTTTTTTTTAATCTTAAAATCCTGGAGAGTTGGTTTTATTGTTGTGTTTTATTCTAAAAATGCACAAAAACCTTGCAAAATCTTTCTTTTTTTAATCTCAAAATCCCGGTTTAATTGTTGTATTTTATAGGGAAAATGCAAAACCACATTGCAAAATTTCTCTTTTTAATCTCAAATCCTGGAGAGTTGGTTTAATTGTTGTATTTTATAGGAAAAATGCACAGTAACCTTGCAAAATCTATCTTTTTTTTTTAATCTCAAAATCCCAGAGAGATGGTTTAATTGTGTTTTATGAGGGAAAATGCACAACCACCTTGCAAAATCTTTTTTTTTTTAATCTCAAAATCCCGGTTTAATTGTTGTATTTTATAGGGAAAATGCAAAACCACATTGCAAAATTTCTCTTTTTAATCTCAAATCCTGGAGAGTTGGTTTAATTGTTGTATTTTATAGGAAAAATGCACAGTAACCTTGCAAAATCTATCTTTTTTTTAAATCTCAAAATCCCAGAGAGATGGTTTAATTGTGTTTTATGAGGGAAAATGCACAACCACCTTGCAAAATCTTTTTTTTTTTAATCTCAAAATCCCGGTTTAATTGTTGTATTTTATAGGGAAAATGCAAAACCACATTGCAAAATTTCTCTTTTTAATCTCAAATCCTGGAGAGTTGGTTTAATTGTTGTATTTTATAGGAAAAATGCACAGTAACCTTGCAAAATCTATCTTTTTTTTTAATCTCAAAATCCCAGAGAGATGGTTTAATTGTGTTTTATGAGGGAAAATGCACAACCACCTTGCAAAATCTTTTTTTTTTTAATCTCAAAATCCCGGTTTAATTGTTGTATTTTATAGGGAAAATGCAAAACCACATTGCAAAATTTCTCTTTTTAATCTCAAATCCTGGAGAGTTGGTTTAATTGTTGTATTTTATAGGAAAAATGCACAGTAACCTTGCAAAATCTATCTTTTTTTTTAATCTCAAAATCCCAGAGAGATGGTTTAATTGTGTTTTATGAGGGAAAATGCACAACCACCTTGCAAAATCTTTTTTTTTTTAATCTCAAAATCCCGGTTTAATTGTTGTATTTTATAGGGAAAATGCAAAACCACATTGCAAAATTTCTCTTTTTAATCTCAAATCCTGGAGAGTTGGTTTAATTGTTGTATTTTATAGGAAAAATGCACAGTAACCTTGCAAAATCTATCTTTTTTTTTAATCTCAAAATCCCAGAGAGATGGTTTAATTGTGTTTTATGAGGGAAAATGCACAACCACCTTGCAAAATCTTTTTTTTTTTAATCTCAAAATCCCGGTTTAATTGTTGTATTTTATAGGGAAAATGCAAAACCACATTGCAAAATTTCTCTTTTTAATCTCAAATCCTGGAGAGTTGGTTTAATTGTTGTATTTTATAGGAAAAATGCACAGTAACCTTGCAAAATCTATCTTTTTTTTTAATCTCAAAATCCCAGAGAGATGGTTTAATTGTGTTTTATGAGGGAAAATGCACAACCACCTTGCAAAATCTTTTTTTTTTTAATCTCAAAATCCCGGTTTAATTGTTGTATTTTATAGGGAAAATGCAAAACCACATTGCAAAATTTCTCTTTTTAATCTCAAATCCTGGAGAGTTGGTTTAATTGTTGTATTTTATAGGAAAAATGCACAGTAACCTTGCAAAATCTATCTTTTTTTTTAATCTCAAAATCCCAGAGAGATGGTTTAATTGTGTTTTATGAGGGAAAATGCACAACCACCTTGCAAAATCTTTTTTTTTTTTTTTTTTTTTAATCTCAAAATCCCGGAGAGTTGGTTTAATTGATGTATTTAATAGGAAAAATGCACAGTAACCTTGCAAAATCAGTTTTTTTTTTTTTTATCTCAAAATCCTGGAGAGATGGTTTAATTATTTAATATTATAGGGAAAATGCTCAATCACCTTGCAAAGTCTGTCTTTTGTAATCTTTTGTAAAATCCTGGAGAGATGAATTACCCCACACTAACAAGCAAACAAAATCCACAGCAAACATTAATAGTGGATAAAAGTTTACACTGGGTGAGGCACTGCCGCAGTAGGTAGTGCTGTCGCCTCACAGCAAGAAGGTCGCTGGGTCGCTGGTTCGAACCTCGATTCAGTTGGCGTTTCTGTGTGGAGTTTGCATGTTCTCCCTGCCTTCGCGTGGGTTTCCTCCGGGTGCTCCGGTTTCCCCCACAGTCCAAAGACATGCGGTACAGGTGAATTGGGTAGGCTAAATTGTCCAAAGTGTGTGTGTGTGTAAATGTGTGTGTGGATGTTTCCCAGAGATGGGTTGCGGCTGGAAGGGCATCCGCTGCGTAAAATCTTGCTGGATAAGTTGGTGGTTTATTCCGCTGTGGCGACCCCGGATTAATAAAGGGGCTAAGCCGACAAGAAGATGAATGAATGAATGAATGAAAAGTTCACACTATTTGTTATGGAATAACATATATGCTCACATATTTCTATTTTATTATATCTATGTTTTTAGGACCAGGGATGCTACAACATAACAGCAGCTACCGCTCATGTTTTTTTTTTTTTTTTTTTTATACAACAACAAAAAGCTTTAACGAATGAAAATACATATTTAAAACATAATTAAAAACAGAACAAAAACATCCCTGCCAAATCAAAGTGAAGATTGATGACAGCGAGCGAGTCAGTAGGTGATAATTATCCATTTTCCTCATGCGTGGTTAATTCTGATTGTCTGGTAATGAAGACGGCGGGCTTGAAACTGTGACCCCTACAGGGACAGACAGAAAGAGCCCTGAAATGTGCATAATCAGGACGCAAATTACACCGCGTTAATCAGACACTGATGATTTCTGACTTTTATTAGTGATGAAAACTGTATTTCCAACATTAAATGCGCTCTGATTGATATAATGAGCCAGTGATTCGCTGCTGGTGTGTTTGATTGACAGCTGCACACGCTCTTGTTTAACCTTTGTTACAGATTCACCACGGCAAGCAGAGTTTCAGCTTCAACTCCCTGTGAATAATGTTTTATAGATGTGTTAATATCAGTATGTTAGGGTTAAAGATACGTCTTTAAGCCAGTGTACTCCAAAACAGTGGATTTAATAGAGGATTTAAGCCTGATGTTTACTTCCAAAGATTGTAGTTTGTCACTTCCGCCTAAATCAGACGTCACCAATCTCGGTCCAGGAGGGCCGGTGTCCCTGCAGGGTTTAGCTCCAACTTGCCTCAACACACCTGCCAGGATGTTTTAAGTATACCTAGTAAGACATTGATTAGCTTGTTCAGGTGTGTTTGATTAGGGTTGGAGGTCAAATCTGCAGGACACCGGCCCTCCAGGAACAAGTTTGGTGACCACTGGTCTAAATAATACCTGCCATTTGTCTCTGAAAATCTTGGAGAGAGAGAGAGGGGGTGAGGTGTCTGAATAACACTGTTGGGAACCGGATTAGTAACTGTACTGTTGTGTTTGTAACTGTGTGCACTAGATTTCAAGAGGCCACTGCAATCGGACACTACCAAAATTGGCAACCCAGGGTGTTACAAACTGTACCAAAACGCTGAGGACCAGGGGTGGTGAAATTACTGAAGTTTTCTGGGAGAAAATAACAAAACGGGAGGGTGGAGGGAGATGGGTCTGAAATACGAGAGACTCCTGGGAAAATGAGAGCGTTGGCAGGTTTGGCCTAAATCAGTGGTGCTCAGTCCTGGAAGTCCTGCAGATTTTAGCTCCAGCCCCAATCAGACACTCCTGGGCTAGCTAACCAAACTCGTACTAGTCTTTCTAGAAACCTCCTTGCAGGTGTGTTAAGGCAAGCTGAAGCTAAAATCTGCATTATTCAATTTATGATTCACCAATCAGGCCCCATGGGGTTCCCTTGCCCTCCACCTAGGGGCCTCTGACCCCAGCAAGCTACCCAGGAGTCCGCCTCTCTCCCTGGACTTGCAGTATAGGCCCCAGGATGCCCCCTTGCCCTCCACCTAGGGGCCTCTGACCCCAGCAAGCTACCCAGGAGTCCACCTCTCTCCCTGGACTAGCAGTATAGGCCCCAGGGTGCTCCCTTGCCCACCACCTAGGGGCCTCTGACCCCAGCAAACTACCCAGGAGTCCGCCTCTCTGCCTGGACTTGCAGTATAGGCCCCAGGATGCCCCCTTGCCCTCCACCTAGGGGCCTCTGACCCCAGCAAGCTACCCAGGGGTCCACCATTCTCCCTGGACTTGCAGTATAGGCCCCAGGATGCCCCCTTGCCCTCCACCTAGGGGCCTCTGACCCCAGCAAGCTACCCAGGAGTCCACCTCTCTCCCTGGACTAGCAGTATAGGCCCCAGGGTGCTCCCTTGACCTCCACCTAGGGGCCTCTGACCCCAACAAACTACCCAGGAGTCCGCCTCTCTCCCTGGATATGCAGTATAGGCCCCAGGATGCCCCCTTGCCCTCCACCTAGGGGCCTCTGACTCCAGCAAGCTACCCAGGAGTCCGCCTCTCTCCCTGGACTTGCAGTATAGGCCCCAGGATGCCCCCTTGCCCTCCACCTAGGGGCCTCTGACCCCAGCAAGCAGGAGTCCACCTCTCTCCCTGGACTAGCAGTATAGGCCCCAGGGTGCTCCCTTGCCCTCCACCTAGGGGCCTCTGACCCCAGCAAACTACCCAGGAGTCCGATTCTCTCCCTGGACTAGCAGTATAGGCCCCAGGGTGCTCCCTTGCCCACCACCTAGGGGCCTCTGACCCCAGCAAACTACCCAGGAGTCCGCCTCTCTGCCTGGACTTGCAGTATAGGCCCCAGGATGCCCCCTTGCCCTCCACCTAGGGGCCTCTGACCCCAGCAAGCTACCCAGGGGTCCACCATTCTCCCTGGACTTGCAGTATAGGCCCCAGGATGCCCCCTTGCCCTCCACCTAGGGGCCTCTGACCCCAGCAAGCTACCCAGGAGTCCACCTCTCTCCCTGGACTAGCAGTATAGGCCCCAGGGTGCTCCCTTGACCTCCACCTAGGGGCCTCTGACCCCAACAAACTACCCAGGAGTCCGCCTCTCTCCCTGGATATGCAGTATAGGCCCCAGGATGCCCCCCTGCCCTCCACCTAGGGGCCTCTGACTCCAGCAAGCTACCCAGGAGTCCGCCTCTCTCCCTGGACTTGCAGTATAGGCCCCAGGATGCCCCCTTGCCCTCCACCTAGGGGCCTCTGACCCCAGCAAGCAGGAGTCCACCTCTCTCCCTGGACTAGCAGTATAGGCCCCAGGGTGCTCCCTTGCCCTCCACCTAGGGGCCTCTGACCCCAGCAAACTACCCAGGAGTCCGCCTCTCTCCCTGGACTTGCAGTATAGGCCCCAGGATGCCCCCTCGCCCTCCACCTAGGGGCCTCTGACCCCAGCAAGCTACCCAGGGGCCACCTCTCTGCCTGGACTAGCAGTATAGGCCCCAGGGTGCTCCCTTGCCCTCCACCTAGGGGCCTCTGACCCCAGCAAACTACCCAGGAGTCCGCCTCTCTCCCTGGACTTGCAGTATAGGCCCCAGGATGCCCCCTTGCCCTCCACCTAGGGGCCTCTGACCCCAGCAAGCTACCCAGGGACCACCTCTCTGTCTGGACTTGCAGTATAGGCCCCAGGGTGCCTCCTTGCCCTCCACCCAGGGGCTTCTGACCCCAGCAAGCTTCCTAAGCTCAAGAATTCCCCCTTCCACCCCTACTCCTCCTCCTTTCCTAGATGGTTGGCACAGTGGTTGGCACTGTTGCCTCACAGCAAGAACGTCACTGGTTCTAGTCCTTACCAAGCCAGCTGACGTTTCTGTGTGGAGTTTACACATTCCCATGTGCTCATGTGGGTTTCCCCCGGGTTCCCCGGTTTCCTCCCACCATCCAAAAACATGCAACTGAAATTAATTGACTAATCCAAATCAGCACCATAGACATGCTAGTAAGTAGTTATCTCTTAAGAGCAATCGCTATCTGTTCATTAGCTACTACAGCAGAGGAGTTCTCCAGATCTTAGCTCAAACTCCCCTCTCGCCTAGCAAACGGGAGGTAGCCCCGGGCTCGAATGAGCTCAGGACTCTCTCCCGGGACAGCATGCCAAACAAGCTTTATAATCAATCATCAGCTAAGTGTGAACTCTTGAAATACTGTTATACAGAAAAAAACATAGGAATATTAATGCGTTCATATTTCATTGTGTCACTAGCTATTTCTTTGTAAGTGTTTGTTAAATTCGCTGACAATTTGAGAGTGAAACGATGCTCCATAACAGCTCAAATCCAGTCAAGATAAAAGCACAACACTCTCCAGGAAACAATTGCAGGGAATATGGTGAAAGCTGCTCATCTGTGATCTACTGGAAATAAAGTGCTGCTCCTGGAGGACTGGAGCTGCTCAGACTGAAACAGAGTTTATCTCTGGATGATGACGGAGGATTTGTGGAGACAGCAGACCATCTGAAGAGATCACATCTGAGAGGAACACTGGTGAGGCTCTGAGATAAGGAGTCCACACACACACACACACACACACACACACACACACAAGAGAAAAAGAGCTCCTATGGCTGAGGGAAAAGCTGCTCTATTGTCAGGAACGGTGTTGTAACAGGACAACAGTAACTCATTTGATTACTCGTTATTGAGTACTAAGTATCGCCGTTAGTAACACTGTTTACTTAT
This sequence comes from Danio rerio, assembly GCF_049306965.1. Classification (NCBI taxonomy): domain Eukaryota; kingdom Metazoa; phylum Chordata; class Actinopteri; order Cypriniformes; family Danionidae; genus Danio; species Danio rerio. Next base: position 49,588,263 of record NC_133190.1, on the reverse strand, counting down.
AGTGCTGTTATTTCCATTATTGAAAACAAGTGACTCTCATGACACATGCTGCGTCTTTTCTGAGCTGATGAGCAGTGCTGGTGATTCTGAGAGGGTTTGTTTGGTGATAATGACCAGCAGACTCTCAATTTTCCAGCCGGTTACATCATGTTTTTTTAAAAGGAATCGTGTTTACAAGATTAGCATAATCCTGTCAAAACCCGATCAAATTTCTCAGTATAAGCAGCAATAGATTACTTGTAGTGCATACACAGGCCAAATATGAGGATTTATGCAGTTGGATTTCACCTGAAATATCCATGCATTTGGATTTATGATTCATGCATTTGAATTGCATATACATTTACGCACAGTGGAATGTAGGCATCTGAATTGCACACACTGTGCCATGCATTTAGATTCACGCCTTATAAATGCATTTGAATTGTATCTAATTCCCATGCATTTAAATGGATTACAGTGTTTGCACTCAAACCAAAGCATCATTTCATTCATAAATTCATTCATTCATTCATTCATTCATTCATCCAATCATTCATCCATCCAATCATTCGTCCATCCATCCAATCATCCATCCATCCATCCATCCATCCATCCATCCATCCATCCATCCATCCATCCATTCAATCATTCATTCATTCAGCTTAGTCCCTTATTTATCAGGGGTCACCACAGCAAAATGAACTGCCAACTATTCCAGCATATTGTCACCTTAGAATTATAAGGTTCTATCTGACATTTTTTGTCAAAATTGACTTATTGACATATTCTTATTAAATGACATCTTATTTACATTATGTGATTTTTTTTATCAGTTGTGTTCTAAACAAAATTAACGGCACGTAATACAATAAATATTTCCTATATTAATAGGAGTTTTTTTACGGGGTTAAAATGATCACCTGCTTACCTAATGATTACACTCGTAATGTTTATATTATTTGCTAATTAATAACGTCCTCATGTGGAACTTTGAATCTGCGTCTCATTTCAGAGTCTGCTACTGTCCACCAGAGGTCGCTTTTCAGTCACAGACGCACACTTTGAGAGTCCTCCTGACTAAATGAATGAATTACGCTGTTTTCCACCAAGGCAACCCGGGGTGCTGAAATATAATTGGCTAAAGAGGCAGTGGGCGAGTTAAATGACCAATAAAAGACAGTCATTCCAGCTTGTAGGGTACATTTTCAAAGCAGAATATCTGACTTTCCTGACTTTGAATATCTGGCATTGTTTTTCAGATAAACAAGTATGTCATTTAGCATGTTTCTGAAATATCTGCAGACCTATTTTTAAGCTTTAGGAGAGTCAAAAACTCACATACAGCAAATATGAATGAACTTCATTGTTTTTAGAAGCAGACTGAACAAAACAATTAGGTTGTCCCAAAAAAAATAAATAAATAAAAAACAGAAGAATTGTATTGGCTCAACTCAAATAAGTAGTTTGAACAAGCAGACAATTAGCTCATATTAAATAAGTAAGGGATAATCAATGACTTGCCGTGCGTTAAAGGAATTTAGTGAAGTTCATTTATAAACAAATTTCGAGAGAATCACGTGCTTACGATTGTTCACAGCTGTTCCAACTTTAGCTAATGACTAACTATCCTATCAGACGATCCTTAACTCACTATAAATAACCAGACTTTTCTCATCTCAATAGCTTCGTCTTGATAAAAGCCCCCACCCAACCCTACTTTCCCTCCTTTCAAACGGGCGACACGGTGGCTGGTAATTAGCCCTGTTGCCTCACAGCAAGAAAGTCCCAGGTTTAATCACTTCTAAACCAGGCGACATTTCTGTGCGGAGTTTTGCTCGTTCTCCCCGTGATTGCATGGGTTTTCCCCGGGTCCTCCGGTTTCCTCCCACAGTTCAAAAACAAGCACCCTAAACAACTAATCCAAAATATTTTAGCCAAACTCTAAGTACACCTTCTCAGCATCCATTTCTGACACTTAGCTACAATAAGCAGGAGGGGGAGTTATAGAGATCAACCTGAGCTCAAACTCCCCTCTTGCCTTGCAACAGGAGGGAGCCCACTGCTCGAGGATCTTATAAGCTCAGGGGTCTCTCCCGGGACAGCACGCCAAACAAGCTTTATTATCAATCATCAGCTAAGCGTGAACTCTTGAAATGCACGCCATGGATATGGACCACACAACACACAGTGGAGTATGATCACCTCCACAAAGTGCATTAAAAGCTCAAAAGTCCCAAGACTGACCAGGTAGATACACCAAACATTAATTATATATCACGTTTTAAATAATGAAGATACAAAAGATGAGTCGAAATTTTTAAAGACGCTGTTTCCTTATACATATACTATCCCGATTTGACTTTATTCTTGCTTGAAAAACTGTTAAAACTTGATTTTGTGGTATAATTAATGAGTATTTTTCTAATTTTGCACTACCTGTGTGGCTCAATGAAAATAATGCACACCCTCCAGCCAATCAGAATTAAGAACTTCAACAGACCATGGAATAAGTAGTTGCAAACGTCATTGTTTGAGTGCATTTCAGAAATCGGACTCATATTTCATATATGCATGACTTTGTTTGTGTGCAAACATTACATGCAAAGCAAATGTAAAAGGCACTGCTGAATGTTTCTCGAGCGCAGCACAATCCTGTCTGCGGTGTACATCAGCTCTTGTTTATCTTGCTCAGGGTGTGCGGTGACTAGTTAGTGATGTTCTGGCAGGTTTGCTGTCTAATGGATCTGAATGTCCCCGGTGTTGCAGCGAAAGCACCGAACACAACAAGTAAAAAGAAAACGGCCCTCAGATTTAGAGTCTTGGCAGCGCAGCAGGAAAGCTTTTAGCCGCGATATCAATCAAATCCCCGATCGCTCATATTTATGAGGATTTGAGCACTTGAGTCTGAGAGAGCTGCGCGTCTCAGGATATTTCCTCATCTCTCTTTCTCAGCATCCACGAGAGCAAATCAACACACAGCTCTCCAATAATGCTCACGTTTGACACCGTAATCATACTGCCGGCAGATAAAGCTGCACTAAACCTGATAGATAACACACCAGCAAACTCACGCATGCCGTTGAAACACATCCTGATGGATTCTTTGCATGCTACTTTTCCCTGTGCTGTTGTTGGAAACAGAAATGTGCAGAGGAGTTCCTGCAAAACAAACATTACACAAATACAAAAGCTAAAACAGTTGACATGACTGATACTGAAGCAATATACGGTGCATCACAGATCTGTCTTTTATATTTATATTTCCTAAAGGATCCTGTCCA
>NC_133190.1:49575000-49580000 GCF_049306965.1 Danio rerio | reverse complement strand
ATGGTAAAAGTCACTGACTACTATGGTTGGGTATCATTTGTTTTTTTTTTTTTTTGATACTGGTGCTAAATCGATACTTTTAAAACGGTACCAGCGCCAAAACGGTGGCTGAAACAATACCTTTTAGACACAAAATTAATAAATAAATAAATAAATATATATATATATATATATATTTATAAATATATATATTTATAAAACGGTGGCTGAAGCGATACCTTTTAGACACAAAATTAATAGACAAAAAAAATAAAAATAAATAAATAAATAAATAAATAAATATATATATATATATATATATATATATATATATATATATATATATATATATATATATATATATATATATTTATTTATTTATTTATTTTTTGTCTATTAATTTTGCGTCTAAAAGGTATCGCTTCAGCCACCGTTTTATAAATATATATATATATATTTTGAATTGCGTCCTTAAATTCAAAGCTCCTATAGACCTTTTTCTTGGAACGCAAAATTACCCATGATGCTTTGCGGGTATGCGCAAGGAGAATGCGAAGAACTTCCGGTCGGCAGCTGATGCGTGTAAACAGTCACATTTGGACAGCTTTGAAACGATAGTTTTAATCTATTTTACCTGCTTTTATCCTCTTTGAACTAATCCTGTTGTCCATCAGCAGCATCTCCTGGACTGATCATTTAGATAAATGCGATCTAATAGGATGGAAAACAGCTGCTGTGAGGCGTTTTCCCCTCTGTGTCAGTCGGCATCTGCAGTTTAAATGAAGCCTCGTCATCGCTAAAGTCAACATTTTCTCTTTAATTCAAATATATAACCAGCCCAAACACATGTAGTTCACCAAAATGTTTGACACACACACGTAGCCTGTACTGTGCCACTGACACACTGATTTAATAACCGTGACAAAGTGAAAATATAGGCTAGTGTCATTTCCAAATGACAGAAAAACACAAACCGTGGTAAAAACAACACACGAAATAAAACACAAACGGCTCGCGATTAGAATGAACAGCAAATCAGCAGCAGAGGATCAATAACAGACTTTTATTGCTCATTTTTGTAAATTGCACGACTTTCATACCTGTTAAGTTTCATGCCAGTACTCTGGTTTGCTCTCTCTCTCTGTGTGTGTGTGTGAGTGTGTGTGTGTGTGTGTGTGTGTTAAAGAGCCGCTGAGCTAACAGCTGACAGGCCGGGAACGCACACACACACACTGTATTTTTGACGGCAGACACGTGAACTAGAAGAACGTTTTTCTCGTATTTCTGACGCGCTTGAACCACAGGTGACAGATTATAACGGCTTTAACAGACACATTTCTAAGTTATGTGTCACAAAAACACTCTGTTATCCATTAAAAACGTTATTGAAACCCATTTTCGGAGTGAAATTACCAGTTGTACACGCTGTAAACGGAAGTTTTTAGCATTCTACCGGAAGACGCTGGTCGCTGTGGCGCCCTCCATGCTGCAGCCATGAAAAAGGTCTATTGGTTCTTGGATTGACCCTCATCGCAGCTGTTGTCACACTGCAGGAAAGTGACTGAAATCTTCATCAGTGGCAACGAGCACTGCTGTGTCATGACCCTTTAAAGAATATCTAGTCAAATATTATTTACTGTCATCATGGCAAAGATTAAAAATGAGTTATTAGAAATGAGTTATTAAAGCTATTACAATTGGAAATGTTTTGGAAAAAATCTCTTCGTTAATCAGAAATTAGGGGGAAAAATATGCATGAGCTAATAATTCTAGCTTCAGCTGTATATCTGGTAAAATCTTTGTTCACTTAAAAAAAAAAATATAAGCAGAAACTTTCTCAAACGCTTGATTTGTGTGGAGGAAAAGAGCAGAATGAAAAGTGAAGGATGGCTGGATCTTGAGATATTTGCTGAAGTGAATATTAGGCGGTGTTCATTTGTGTGTGCTTTCTGTATCGTCTGGGGATCAGACGGTCTTCACAAACCGTGTGTTTGAGAGCGTACAGTGTTGTTTTCTCTGTCTGCATGCTTCAATCCATTATTTCTCAGAAATGCAGTGACAGGGGAGCCGACAGCAGATGTTTGCGTTCTGCAGCGGTTTCAGGAACGGAAGTGTTTCATTGCGAACAGACGCACTCACCAGATATGAAGTTTGTTCCGGTGTCAGTCATTTCAAAAGGGCATCGCTCGTCGTTTCAAGGGCTTCTGGGTAACTGGAGTGATGCCACCTGTCGCCATGACAACAGACAGAGAGAGAGAGAGAAAGAGAGAAATATGCTTGCTTTATGATGGCACAACCATATTCATTAGATTTAACACTGATTGAATTATCAGCATTACAAAAGAGGCAGCGGAAAGAAAGAAAAATCAGCAAAAACACCTACTAGATTATCTCTGCTGATTCGCCTACAAAGCAAAGAGATTTTATTGAAGGCAAAAAAAAAAAGCAGAAGAAAATGTGGCAAAAATAAAACGAAAGTCGTGTCTCAGGAAACATTACATGTAATACATTAACTTTCAATATAATATAATATAAATATATATATATATATATATATATATATATCACACACAGTTGAAGTCAGAATTATTAGACCCCCTTTTTTTAACCCCAATTTCTGTTTAATGGAAAGCAGATTTTTTCAACACATTTCTAATCATAATAGTTTTAATAACTCATCTCTAATAACTGATTTATTTTATCTTTGCCACAATGACAGTAAATAATATTTTACTTCATATTTTTCAAGACACTTCTATACAGCTTAAAATGACATTTAAAGGCTTCACTAAGTTAATTAGGGTAACTAGGCAGGTTAGGGTAATTAGGCAAGTTATTGCATAACAGTGGTTTGTTCTGTAAACTATCGATAAAAATGTAGCTTAAAGGGGCGAAAAATATTATCCCTAAAATAGTGTTTCAAAAATTAAAAACTTATTTTATTCTAGCCGCAAAAAAAAAAAAAATGAGACTTTCTCCAGAAGAAAAAATATTATCAGACATACTTTGAAAATTTCCTTGCTCTGTTAATTAAACATCATTTAAAAAATATTTAAAAAGGAAGAAAAAAATTCAAAGGGGGCTAATAATTCTGACTTCAACTGTATGTATATATATATATATATATATATATATATATATATATATATATGTGTGTGTGTGTGTGTGTGTGTGTGTGTGTGTGTGTGTGTGTGTGTGTGTGTGGGTGTGTGTGTAAAAATTCATCTTTATACAAATCCATATTTTTCCCATTTCCCTTTGGCAATTGAGATATAAAACTGTTATATAAAAAAATATCAATAATCAAATACGGCAACCAAAATAAAAAAAACAATTAGCAAAAATATAAAAAAATACCAAAACACAAACAAAGCAAAACAAAAAGCAAAAAATAAAACAAAACAATAAACAAAACTATTAACAAAAAAACAACAACAATAAACAAAACACAAACAAAACAAAAAGCAAAGCAAAAAAAAAAGCAAAAAAAAAAAAATAATCGTCTAATATTTAGTTCCACATTAACCGTATAGCTACAGTACCTTATAGTATTACTGTCTCAGTGAATGTATTTTACTTTCCCCTCAAGGTAAAATACTAATATTTTGCCATGTAATATAATAATAAGAAAATAAAGCATTGCTAAAAAGCTAAGTTGACACCAGTGAAAAATAAACATGAACAAGTTTGTTGAATAACCATATTACCTAAAAATGATTAAGTAAATAAATAAATATAAAAATAAATAAGGTGGCGCGGTGATACGGTAAAACTAGAACAGTAAACATAATTTTTACATACATTGGGCTCTATTTTAACAATCTAGGCACAAAGTCTAAAGCTCATAGAGCAAAACCATTAGGGGCATGTCTGAATCCACTTTTGTTATTTTAAGGATAGATAAATCTGCTCCGCACCCCGGCGCATGGTACAACAGGCTAGTGCTTATTCTCTTAATGAGTTCTGGGTGTGTTTTGAGCATAACCTCCATTTAAACAGTCTCGTCTCTCATTCCCTTTAAGAGTCAGTTTTGTCACTCCATTATGCATTCCCTATTTACATGGCGGACTTTGTAAGTGTAAAAACTGAACGCTTCACTAGCGAGAAAACAGTTAAACAGAGCATCTGCAGCGCGAGGATAAAGAACGAGCCTCCTCCATTCAGCCTCTTTACTTTACTCCTTCACTTTACTCCTTTACTTTGCTGGAGTGAGGAAACGGTGGAAACTCACTCCACACATCCATTAGCCCACATATTTAATTTCCTTTGTTAAGCTCAGAGATTTGTGTCAAAACTATTTCTAAATTCAGTTCTAATCTCCAGCACAGGAATAAATGAGCAATAATAATGAAGTGTGCTCAGAAAACTGAGTTATATCCAAACACACGTCCTGTTCTTATGTCCCATATGGTGATGCAGACATCTCCAAAACCCCACAGCTGGACAAATGTACACTTATGTTTATTAAAACTAATATAAATCTGCATGTAATCAATAATACTGATCATAATAATCACATTATACAGATGCAGATGGTCATCAATAAACTGAAAAAGCCCCCTGAGGTGAAGGTATGGAGGCAGTAGTGTTTATACTGATGTAAATCATCATTTCTGTTTCATTTTAATCCTTTAATTGTTTTCATTTGTACAGATATTTGTGTATTGCTGTACATCCCATGTGTATTTAGCAGTGTGTAAGCGCTTGAAACTGCATCAGTTCCTCAGAATAGCAACGCGTCAACAATGCGCCTTAACACACCGTCTTTATAGACCAGCACACACACGAGTCCACACAGTGGTGCAAATGGATTTGCTATTTAAACAATGTGGAGCAAAATGGGAAATTTACAGTTGCGCTCATCTGAAAATAGCAACAAATCCCGCCATACACATCTTGCGCCTTATTGCGACGGGTGTATGATAGGGCCTATTATTTTACAGATTCACACACGCACAAAATACAATGATAATTATTGTGAAAAGAGCTATACAAGTAAGCTTTAATTGAATGTAATTGAC
>NC_133190.1:49562500-49570000 GCF_049306965.1 Danio rerio | reverse complement strand
TGCATGGTTTTTTTGGGTGTGGGAGGAAACCGGAGTACCCGGGGAAAACCCACGCGAACACGGGGAGAACATGCAAACTCCGCACAGAGAGTATCGGTTGGCTCAGCTAGTGTTGAACCAATGACCTCCTTGCTGTGGGGCAACAGTGCTAGCCACCGAGCCAACATGTCGCCCGAACTGAGGAGGAGGGAGAAGGGAAGGATGGGGGGGGGGGGTTTCCAAAAACGAAGATGAGGAATGAAATTTAGGCTGGATATTTATATTGAATTTAGAGTGATCCGATTGGCTAGTTAGTGATTAGTGATAAGGATCAGCTGTAGTCAATTCTATCATGTGCTCCTCTCGAAATTAGTTTGGGAAACTTCACTTATTATCAATCATCAGCTAAGCGTGAACTCTTGAAACTAATTTAGGTAATTGACTGCTGACATAACGATGCGGATGATGTAAGGTCACCGTTAGTAGCTAGGCAGTCACAACTGGAGGTTTTAGCTATAATTTTAGGTAGTTTCAGTTGATTTTGTATGTAATGCAGTTTCAGTTAGTTCAACTTTTTTTTTTTTTTTTTACTAATTTTTATTTTTTAGTTAACGACAAATATTTAATATTTTAGTTTTTTCGTTTGTTCATGTAACTATAATAACTTTGTTCAATTCAACTTAATTCAGCTTTATTTGTATAGCGCTTTTATAATGTAGATTGTGTCAAAGCAGCTTCACATAAATGGTCATAGTAACTGGATCAGGGTAGTTCAGTTTTTAGTGTTTAAAGGGTCACGAAATACCAAAACACATTTTTTGAGCTGTTGACAGTCGTATATGTGTCCCACACTGCTAAAAACACTATTAGGACACCTATATTTCACTAAAAAGTGTAAATTGGTTGTTTTTGCGTTATTTCAAGCAAATTCGTACTTCCGGTTTTAAACTAATTTTTGAAGCTGCGTCACGGTCATGATATAATAGCGAGTATTCCAGCGTGCAGACTGGGCGTCTGTGCCAGAGTGTGTCTTATTACGTCTTACAGTGTGCTGCATTAATGCATGAGTAAGGCTTGGTTCAAACCAATCAGCGCGCTCTATTGTGCAACTTCATTAATATTCATTAGTGTCACCATGTTTTCAGGACAGAGACGCCACGTTGTGTTGGCAAAACAAGCGTGAAGTGTTGCTTTTATAGTTTGCTGCAGTGAAGTTTTGTTTTCATTTTCTCTCTGTGAGAGCTCAGCTGGAGTCACCTGTGGATTACAGTGTACGCGACGCTCCACAACAATAACTTATGTGTCTAAGGAGGATTATTGTTTACCTGAGAGCTGTTCTCATTTCCAAACGCTGAGATCCGGATTCGCTGCTCGTCTCCTCTTCATAAAGACGCGGCTCTAGTTGCTGGTGATTGTCCTGTCTCTACAGATTTGGTAAGTGAGCGACCAGTGCTCTTTGTTTATTCAGTTTGCTCGTATCAAACTAAGTTAACTATTGCAATGAGTCACCGAGTGTAAACGCGTTAGCATCAGAACCAAACTTTAATCTCGTGTAGGGTTTTTACCACATTTAGTGACCGGAATAACACACGCGGCTTTCTGACGCTACCTGCCGTGTGCATCTAAGTTTCCGGGAAATGCGGAGGGTTTTTTTTCTCTCATTCGCCGTGCGGTATCAAACACTGCATGAAAAATACACGCTTAGAGCAGCTCCTCGAATCAAATATCTCGTTTGTCGCGAGGGGCATGAATGAATTCCCTGAAAGAAAGAGCCAAACTGCAGTTAAAGTCCGCCATTTAATAATTTGGCAAATAATTCGACTACAGATGTCCATGTAGGTTAAACACCATCACTTTCTCCTGTCTGTGTATTTTGACTCTGAAACTCGCGCGTGCCCAAATAGACACTCCCACACCCTCCCACTTTAGTTCCTCCGACACTCCCCCCTAAACAGAGCTGGACACGCCCACTTTTCTGACTTTTTCCAAAGTAGAGGTGTGAAAACACCCTGCTGAAACGAGGGGGTTTCATGGCCCTTTAAGTTCAGTTCAGTTTAGCTCAGTTCAGTGTGGTTTAAGGTCATTACTGAGAGTCCAAACACTGAGGAGAAAATTCATTGATGCGTAGCTCTACCGATCCTGAACCATGCAAGCCAGAGGCGACAGCGGAGAGGGAAAAAAAAAAACTTCACCGATAGGAGAGTGAAGAAAAGAAACCTTGAGAGAAACCAGTTGGGCACGACCATTTTAATTTCTCTGCTGGCCAAAAGTCTTATGCAGAGCTGCAGAAATGTTCAAAACATCCTCTAGGGTTTCAGTCATCACTAAAAGTACCTGCTCCCTCAAACAGTGCATTATTTGATTTCGGATAGTATGCATTTCGTGCATCTGCTCAGTTGTTAAATGGCCAGCGTGTCTAACGTCTACTTTATAGTCTCTGCATTGCTCTATAAGGCTCTATAAGTGTCCAGGCAGCTCCGAACACAAGACGTGAGCTCACATGCACATTAGCCATAATTCAGTGAGTGCCACTTCACACAAAAACACTCCACACACACACACACACACACACACACACACACACACACACACACACACACATACACACACACAACAGCTCATTAGTGTTCGCTCACGTCCACCGCCAACGCCTGACTTTACTCTTTGTTCTCGTCTCGTCTGCGCTTTAATATTCCTGGCCGTTCGCCGCAGGATGACCCGTATGAATGTTTTATTTTGCAGGGAGCAGATCTAAAAGCGTGTAACATTAATGCCAGAATAATGGCCCGCTGATCCGCACGGACGTCGCTCAAATCAGTGTTTATTATGCAGGCAGATGCCAATTTGTAGGAAGGTGACCGGACGTTAGTTTCACATCAGCGGCAGGATGTTTCAGTATCAGTGTCATCTCTTCATGCTGGGTGGCATTATTCAGATGCATTCATAATGCTATTAATTAACCCGAACGGCCGTCGATGCTCTGACCATTTGAGGTCAATTGCTTAAAATGTATTTAGGGGGTGGGGGTTTCAGCTGTGAGATACAGTTGAAAGCAGAAGTTTACATACACTGTATAAAAAGGCACATGACCGTTTAAAAGAAGTCAGATGTTAATGTGACTAAACCTTTTCTCTTTGAGGTAAGCCAGGATGATCACATTGGTTTCTGTTCTGCCCTAATAGCAGAATAATGAGAGAGAGATTGTTTGGGAAATGGTTATAACTTTTCTTGAAAGTCATGTTTACACACAATAAGATTATTCTGCCTCTGAAAAAGCTCAGATGATGATGTCAAGGTTTTGGAAGTTTCTGATTGGCTAATTGACAACATTTGAATACTATTCTACAATTGTGAGGCACAACTGTAGAATAGTATTTAAGGAAAAGCTCAAACACACTGCTTCCCTGTGTGACAACATGGGAAAATCAACAAGCCAGAATCAACAATAAAGCCAGATTACAATCTGCTAAATTACACTGGGAAAAAGACTAATATTGGAGACATGTCCTGTAGTCTGATGGAGCTAAGATTGAACTGTTTAGCCACAATGATCAGTGTTACATTTGGAGGACAAAGAGGAAAGTTTACAAGCCTAGGAACACCATCCTAACTGTGAAGTATGAGGGCGGCAGCATCATGTTGTGGGACTGTTTTGCTAAAAGAGGAACGGGTCCACTTCACAGCATAGATGGCATCATGAAGAAAGAACATTATGGAGAAATACTGAAGCAACATCTCAAGACATCAGCCAGGAAATTACAACTTGGCCACAAATGGGTATTCCAAACAGACCATGACCCTGAGCATACTGGCAAATTAGTTAAAATGTGCTTTAAGGAGAACAGAGTGAATGTTTTGGAGTGGCCATCACAAAGCCCTGATCTCAATCCTATAGAAAACTTGAAAAAGCTTGTGCGACCCAGTTACAGCAATTCCGTCAGGACGAATGGGCCAAAATTCCTGCAAACTATTGTGAGAAGCTTGTGGAAGGATACCCTTAACATTTGACCAAAGTTTTACAGTTTATAAGCAAAGCTTAAAAAAAAAAAAAAAAAAAAAAAAAAAGGAAATGTGTAAACTCTTGACTAATATTAATTCTCATTATTATGGCATTTAGCAAATGTAAATCATTTAGGTAACCCTAACGGACCTAAAATAGTCAACGTTTAGTTTGATTTACCGTTAGACATGTTCCTTTTTTCAGAGTGTATGCAAACTTCTGGTTTCAACTGTATATATAAAAAATGGAATTCATTTAAATATAAAAATAAATAATATTACGACTGTAAGGATAACATATCAATATATACATATTTAATTCGTGAATTAATATACTAAGACTAAAGTGATATTTTTTTTTACATTATTTAGCAGAACTTACACTCACCGGCCACTTTATTAGGTACGCCTTACTAGTACCAAGTTGGTCCCTCTTTTGCCATCAGAACTGCCTTAGTCCTTCGCGGCATATATTCAATAAGGTACTGGAAATATTCCTCAGTGATATTGCTTCATATTAACATGATAGCATCACAGAGTTGCAGCAGATTTGTCCGATGCACATCCATGATGCCAATCTCCCGTTCCACCACATCCCAAAGTTGCTCTATTGCACAGGTGTCAAACTCAGTTTCAAAAGGGCCGCAGCTCTAATTAAACACACCTGATCAAACTAATTGAGTCCTTCAGGCTTGTTTGAAACCTACAGGTAAGTGTGCTGGAGCAGGGTTGGAACTAAACTGTGCAGGGCTTCGGCCCTCCAGGAATTGAGTTTGACACCCCTGCTCTATTGGATTAAGGTCTGGTGTACCTAATAAAGTGGCCAGTTACACTTTTTCCAAAAAATACAAAAAATAGGAAATACTGTGAAAATTTTTCTTGCACCGTCAAACAACACTTGGGAAATATTCCAAAAAAATAAATACAAATACACATTTTTCATAACTTTGTCTTCAACTGTATCTGAACAGTCACGAGTGCAGATGAATAAGGAGCAGCAGACCATTCAAAGCCTTAAGTACAAAAAGAATCATGTTAAACTCTATACTAAAACACACTGCAGCTCCACAGACGGAAAGGCAGTACACATTATCCACACACAATCAGCTCCAAAGTGTGTATTTAGTGTGACAAACTGCAGAAATGAGTCGTTCCTCACAACGCTCAATTATGCATGAAGCCGTTTCCACATTATGCCAGCAAGAATCACACAGCTTTACATCAGAATGCATGTTTAACAGCAGAGACCTCAGCGATACACACTCAACTCAACATCATCTCTATAATCTGAGCTGCATGTAAACAAACACACACTCTACATGCACACTTATGCCTTTATGCGTCATGTGAGGAAATCAGGAATCATTTGTTGGAGATGATATGACGAGGCTAATTCATCACTGACATCATCCTTCAATGATCCAATCAGCTTAAAGGGGAGCTACTACACAGACATCACTTTCATACGAGGTTTAATCACAGTTGTGTGGCAGAAGTGTGTTAATAAAACCAGCTTCTAATGGTAAAGATTTATTAATGTCATTTATTATCAATACACTCGATTAAAAAGCTGCATATTGGCTTTGAAAACTGAAACTAATCTAACAAAAATAAACTGAAGATCACCGTCGCAAAATTTGTAAATAAAATATGAAATAAAAGTTTAATATAAAGATAAATCAAGGGAAACCTGGGCATATGACATTGTTTAAATGTTGTAGTTTGTAATATGTATTTTTTTAATTATTTAAATGTTTTATCTTTCTATTTTGAAAGATGTTAGTTGATCAAACTCTTATTTTAATGAATATCACTGTTTAATGAAACCGTTTGGTTTAAATGCATCAACATATATCTGATGCATTCGACATTTCATGCATTTTCATTGGTAATGTGTCAGGAAAGTCTTTCTAGAATCTGCTAAACGTAAATGTTTTTATTTTTATGTACTAGTTGTATCTCCAAATTGTCCACAACACTATTATAATTATAAAATTGTACAAATACACTCACCGGCCACTTTATTAGGTACAACTGCTCATCTAACGAAACTGTTTGCTGTCTGATGTAGACATGTGGCCGGTGTGTGTGTGTGGAGACGGACGGACAGAGGGAGGGAGGGACGGATAGTTGGTCGGTCGCCACATCTGCCCACACTGTGCCCAGGCAGAGGTGGGGACAGAGGAACACTTCCTCACCCGCTGAACAAACTATCAGCACATCAGAGAATTATTCTACCCCAAACTACAGAGCAGTTACCCACAGTTCACTGATTTAGACAATAAAACAAAACTGCAGCATTAACAAGGGGAAAAAACTGATTGTGTTCTTCCAGCGGCACAATACATTAATGCCTGTCACAAAAAGAGAGAGGAGACCAATAAAAACATCAGTGATGCGCCTGCAAACCTGCAAACACACACACACACACACACACACACACTCTGTTACGACCCTGTCTTTTCTTTTCTTACCTTTCGGTGACCTCGCAGTGTGACGTCATAGTTAATTAGTTAATTTCTGGTTGGAGGATGTATATATTTGACTTTGTTGTGAAGTACGGCACTTCCTCTGGTGGACCGTTATTCCACAGAGAGGTCATTTCGTTCAAGGTCAGGTTTGTTTTGTTCCAACTCTTCTGTGTTGCCGTCTAATGTTTTGCATTTTGTTGAGAGAATTTCAGCTGATTTCTTATTTATTTCCAATGCCTAGATTGTTTGTTATATTCTGTCATTGCCTTTAATAAATGTTTATATCATTATATACCTTTTTGTGTATCTGATTATTTTTATGGCACGTTCAGGAGCGAGCTGGGCGTAACAACACACACGCATGCAACCACGCACACACACACACACGCACACACACATCTAGATTATTTTAAATGAATCATTGTAAATAGACTGATTATCATTGCTGGTATTACTGTTTTATCCTAAAATGTTGATTGTTATTTGTACAGTTTATTCTGATCTATTTTTATATTTATTGTTATAAATAATTAATATGATATGAATATGATATATTTTTTATATTTTTATTTAAATATATATATATATATATATATATATATATATATATATATATATATATATATATATATATATATATATATATATATATATATATATATATATACACAGTTGAAGTCAGAATTATTAGCCCCCCTGAATTATTAGCGCCCCTGTTTATTTTTTTCCACATTTTCTGTTTCATGGAGGGAAGATTTTTTCAGCACATTTCTGAGCATAATAGTTTTAAAAACCTATTTCTAATAACTGATTTATTTTATCTTTGCCATGATGACAGTAAATAATATTTACTTGATATTTTTCAAGACACTTCTATACAGCTTAAAGTGACATTTAAAGGCTTCACTAGGTTAATAAAGTGAACTAGGCAGATTAGGGTAACTAGGCAAGTTATTGTATAACAGTGGTTTGTTCTGTAGACTTTCTAAAAAAAAAATTGCTTAAAGGGGCTAATAATATTGCCGCAAAAATGTTTTTTAAAAAATTAAAA
>NC_133190.1:49555000-49557500 GCF_049306965.1 Danio rerio | reverse complement strand
TGAATGAAATCAATAAGACAATGAATGAATGAATGAATGAATGAATGAATGAATGAATGAATGAATGAATGAAATCAACAAGACAAATAATGAATGAATGAATGAATGAAATCGAAAAAAACAAAGAAAAAATAAAGGAACGAAAGAATGAATGAATCCCGTTAATTAATTTAGCCGTATTCAGCTATAAGGTTATTGGCTATATCAGCTATAAATATCTTCATTTACATTAATATTAAAGTAAACTATTAGAAAATTATTGTCACTATAATGAAATAAGAAAATGTTATGAAAATAAACTCTTTGATACATCTTCCTCCAGCTTCTATGCAGCTTTCAAACCGGTGTATTGTTCCTGATACAGATAAAACTACTTCTGAAATATTAAACATATTAAAAATAGATACCGGCCATTAATGATGAAAGATGCTTTTACTGGATGAGTCAGAGGAAATCATCATTAGCTGAAAACATTACACTCTATCTCACACACACACACACACACACACAAACACACACACACACACACACACACAGAGAGAGAGAGAGAGAGAGAGAGAGAGAGAGAGAGAGAGAGAGAGAGAGAGACGAACAGTCACGCACACACAATAAGACAGACAAACGTACACAGACGCACTGAAAGACAAACACAAGCACATATAACACACATTGAAAGACACCACAAACACATACACAACACACAGACTCACACACTGAAAGACAAACACAATCAAATCATTTTTTCATTCATTAATTCATTTTCTTTCCGGCTGATTAAATAGGGGTCGCGTCAGTGGAGTAAACTGCCAACTTATCCAGCATATGTCATACAACGGATGCCCTTCCAGCTGCAACCCATCACTGAAACACCCATACACTCTTTCATTCACACTACACTATGGACAATTTAGCTTACCCAAATCCCCTATAGCGCATGTGTTTGGACTGTGAGGGAAACCGGAGCAGTTGGAGGAAACCCACACTAACAGGGGGAGAACATGCAAACTAAACATAGAAATGCCAACTGACCCAGCTGGGATTGAACCAGTGACCTTCTTGCTGTGAGGTAACAGCGCTGACCACTGAGCCACCGTGGCACCCTCATTATTTTCATATTATTGTTATTATTTAAAAATTAATATTGTTTCATTCTTTATAATCAATGAATGAATAAGCAAATGAATCAATAATGACAGAACAACTGAACATACCAATGAATCAATCAATTAATGGATGGATGAATGAATGAATGAATCAATCAATGGATAAGTAAATAAATTAATCAATAAATCAATAAATAAATTAATGGATGAATGAATCAATAAATCAATCAGTTCATTAATGGATTAATAGAACTAATCAATAAATCAATCAATTGATTTATGGATTAAAGAATAA
Source organism: Danio rerio (assembly GCF_049306965.1). Lineage (NCBI taxonomy): Eukaryota > Metazoa > Chordata > Actinopteri > Cypriniformes > Danionidae > Danio > Danio rerio. The sequence continues at coordinate 49,556,102 of NC_133190.1, read as the reverse complement.
ATGAATGTATGAATCAATCAATTAATGGATGAACGAATGAACGAATCAATAAATCAATCAATCAATTAATGGATTAATGACTGACTGAATGAATCCAACCAATAAATCAATCAATGAATGGATGAATCAATCAATCAATACATGAATGAATGAATGAATGAATAAATCATGAATCAATCAATAGATGAATTAATTAATTGATGGATGGATGGATGGATGGAGGATGAATGAATGAATGAATGAATTATTTATTTAATGACTGAATCAATCGATCAATCAATAAACCTATCAATCAATCAATCAATGGATGAATGAATCAATCAATAAATCAATCAATCATTGGATGAACGAATGAACCAATAAATCAATCAATTGATTATTGAATGAATTAATCAATAAATCAATCAATCGATTAATGGATTAATGACTGAATGAATCCAATCAATCAATCAATCAATCAATCAATGGATGAATCAATCAATCAATCACTCAATCTATGAATGAATTAATTAATTGATCAATCGGTGAATGAATGAATGAATGAATGAATGAACGAACAAACAAACAAACGAACCAAAGGATCAATGAATCAATTAATCAATCAATCAATCAACCAAACCAAACAATCAATTAATCTATGGCTGATTGAATAAATCAATCAATTGATTAATCAATCAATCAACCAATCAATTTTATTCAATTCAATGAACAAATAAACAATGTATGTAGTTTTAAGGGTTAAAATGTGGGTTAATTGTGGATTAAATGATCAACACTTTAAGTACAAATGTAACTACAGAAATTGATTACAGATGTAATTTCATGCAAGTATTTAATTGTAAGTACAAGGTAAAAAAAAAGAAAGAAAAAAACATGATATGTACAGTTTAACAAATAATTCATTTCAGTGTAAGTACATATTAGTTAAGGCCACCTAATATAAAGTGGGACCAAAATGTAAATAAAGTCTTCCATGATCATTACTCCAAACATAATGACTATTCTTGTGGAAGCGCCTACAGTATCAATCAGAGACATTCAAGCAGCAATAAAGCAAACATTCTCAAAGGAGTTGACCATTTCTAATTAAAAAGCAGTCAAG
>NC_133190.1:49532500-49550000 GCF_049306965.1 Danio rerio | reverse complement strand
TAATTAAATCCAAATCTTGGACCTTATAAAAATAAAAATAAATGAGCAATAAAAAAGTGTGCAGCACCATTAGTGGACCATATTACATTAATTTGAATATATTTTGGCTATTGTTGATATCCAGGAATTTTCAAATGTACTTTTTTTAACCAAAAATGCTGGAAAAAAATCTGAATAATTATTTATGTATTTATTAATTATTTATTTATTTGTATTATTTATTAATTAATTTATTTATTTATTATTATTATTATTATTATTATTATTATTATTATTATTATTATTATTATTATTATGTTTAAATTATTATGTTTTATTGAAATAGCCAAATTGTGACTGAGGACAGTTGAATGTGCTGTTTTTGTTTTTGTCTAATTAATGATAGTAGGCTATAATTTTTTTTTTAACTTGAAAGCTTTAACAGATTCCTATTTTTTCCTACTTATAAATGATGTAATAAATTTGTATTTTAAGAATTAGTCTTGTTTTAATTTTTTTAATCATACTTTTTAGGAAATATTCAATATTTAATAACACGTACTGTATGACAACTACCTGTAAGTTAATGGAAAAGCTGTTGTTCCTTGTGCCAACTCGTGGCTATTGCATAAAGCACAGAAATGTGTTTTTTTTTTTTTTTTTTATAAAAGGCGGATTTTATAACCTCAGTATTGCGCGTGACTGCGGTTGACAAATTGCAGTATTGCGCGTGCAGAAACACACGCAATATTTTAACAGTATTTTAAAGTATTTTGCTAAATTTTGCAGTATATAATGCACATTTGACATATATTTTACATATGCAAAGTTCAAATATGAAGTTGTATGTTATACAGTACATGTAATTTGCTTACTTTCCATAGATTTCTATATAGTTGTGTAATATTCTCCGATCTATGTCAGATGTGAGGTTTTGTTTCAGTCTTTTTTTTCAGGTTTTTTTTTTTTTCTTGTGTAAAATGGAGGCTTATGTGCATCTCGATCATGGCATTTTTACTACTTAACTAACACAGTTTGCATTATTCTTGTAGTCTTATAAAGTCAAACATAGCATTGTTATTTAAAAAAGCCAACATTAAATGCAATAAATACATGAGCAGGGCTTGATTATGATGCCTTTCTGATTTTGTTCAAAAGATGGAGGTGCTACAACATTTGCAGGAGGTCGACTCGTAATTCTCTATGCAGGAAAACCCTGCAGTGTAAACATAAGCTTTGTGTCGCTGTGTCTCATTAATAACTGGCCTTTTACACACAGCAAACAGGCCAACGCTGCTGTCTGTGTGTGTGTGTGAGTGTCCTGCAGGACTGTTTAAACATCTGTACACGCTCCTCTAGATCATCCATTATACATCGCAGACGCTGCAGAGAAATGTGTCACCTTCAGAAAGATGATGAAATCTTAAAGACGACGCTTTTAAATATTCACTCTGCTGCTCTTCAAAACATGCTGTTGGATGCGGGAAACAATTGTTTGCGGCGCATCAGAAGGAGAAAGAAACAGAGGACGGCCATGATAGCTCTCTGAAGGCATTGTGGGAAATTCTGCATCCGGCGACGGCTAAATGTGGAAACAAACAAGCGCATGAGGAGCACGTGATCTGCAGATTACTGGAGCATCTACTCTTCTGCTCACATTCAGATGCGGTATATACATGCAAGACACAGTTATTAGCCCTGATGTTAAATTGGAATTATATTTAATGCATTTCCCAAGTGCTGTTTAAATGGAGATTATTTTTTCAACACATTTCTCATCAACTTTTGTTTTCATTATTAATTACCATAGATATGTACACTAGATGTCGCCTGGCCTATTGTTGTCTATTGGAAGGAATGCGTCAATAGCGCCGCCATCTTGCTACAGGGTAGCGCTCCTTTGAAATGAACGCGGGACCAAGGTACAGTGGAGGACTGTGGCCATCCAAAGCCAGAGATACACACATATACACATGTATCTATGATCGGGAGTTTTCCTGGATGTTAGTGTGTAATTTTTTTTTCTAATTACGAAAATTATAATTTGACATCACTTTTCTACATTGATGGATCAGTGACCGTTCGGGCAGTCCTGACAAAAAGCTTGTGTTTGTGTGTACAGAAATGTACTATTTACCCTCCCTGTTAAATTTAATCTAATCATGTCCTGAAACACAGCTCCTCTACCGCTTTCACTTCTCATACTGACGGAAGAAGCGATTCGCTTGTGAATGAATCCCCCGAACGACTCTTTCACTAACGTTAGCCGACAATAATACAAGTTTCTGGCAGCGCAGCATCTCGTTGTCATATTTCTTTTGCATTGTTTGCTGATTTTATTCAACAAAACTAGCATAAGCCGAGTGTTTAGTGCGAGTTGCTTTGCCTTATGGTGAATGCAGTAAGTGACTGTCATCATCATAACGTTACCTGATTAGCACAAAAGTTCAGAACATACAAAAACAGAAAAAAAAACTTAATATTACCTATGAAATGTTCTGCCTTTGTGCTTTGTTTTCTTTGTTTGCTCGTTACTACACCTGTAGACAGCGCTAAGTGAAGTTTATTCATAAACTAATTTCGAGAGGATCACGTGCTTATGATTGACACGGCTGGCCCCGAGTCAAGCTAATGTACGAATCACCAATCAGACTACTCCTAACCAAGTATAAATAACCAAACACCTTACCTTTAGTCATCTTCGTCTTGAAGAATAGCCAATCGCTGTAACTTTCAAGCAGAAATCTCCGAGGAGAACATCCTTAAACTGCACAGCTCCTATCGCTTCTTCTACTTGACATCCAGCGAACTACCACTCAGCAGAACAGACCAACAAGTCCGCGGCTTCAAACACAGGGCCGCTGGCCTTCACGCAATGCCGCCGCTCTCCCAAAGCCTGGAACTAGCCCCCATCGGAGCGCGCAAGCCTCCAGCGCCCAGTATTGGCTGTATTCCACCGTGCATCCTGATACAGCGGTCGATAATGCTCCGCTTGCGGCACGTAAAACTTCGGGCTATTCAGCCTGTTTTGTCGCACTACCGGCCTTGCCAGGTAAAGATCCCGCACATTAATACCAAGCACACGCGCACTGCTTTCGCTTTATTTAGTCATGTTCAACCGTGGCGTTACAAGCAGACCAAACATTCAAACGACGATCAATACGCTGCACGTAGACCATTCCCATAGCTGACAGCACTTGCTATAGTGTCAAGCAGTCATATACGGACAAACATAAGCCGTTATTATGATTAGGCAGACTTAAAACATTTACTCAGTACTTCATGCCAAAGCCTCGTTCCACGCACTCCGATTTTAATCTAGACTTCCACAGTGCTTCCGGCGAACTCCTTCCATTAGAAACCATCATATTGGATCTGAATTCTTTACAAACCAGCTCACTGACTGATGTTTTAAGTAAACACTATGCATCAGTCTAATTAAACTAAACAAAAACTATATGGCAAGCCATGTTTACATTAATCCAAATCCATTCCGTATTGCAAGCCCCATTTGCACGTATACTCTTAACTAATGCAAATTAGCATTAGATATTATATGCTGTCATATATTTTACAGCATTTAAATATCCCGATAGCTACTTGCTATTCGATTAGTCATTATTATTCCCACACAGAATCTGCACGCACGAAATTCTTAGCCCATCACTGTTTCTGTTTATTTACTCTTGAATGTGTGTAATGTTCATATTCATCTAGATGGTAAATTAACTTCAGTAATATTATGGAAGAATTTAAAATGTTTACATAATCTATAGTTCGTAAAGTTTTATTTTCTGCCTTTCTAGTAGATATATTATATGAGCTTGCTTGTTTACCAAATAAGTGGATATAACTGGATTTCCATCGTAAGACTAAAAAGTAAAAAAGATATCACTGTTATTTAATCTATCAAAGTTTAGTTCCGATACTCATAAAATCATTCCACATAAATCTGCAGTTTTTCCAAAAAGTCAGGAGATTCTGTCTAGCCCTAGTCATTAGCACTACTTTCATCACTGATACTTAATCATTATGATGGCACGAGAAACCTACATTCTGTCATGCTGTTAACTAATTGACAGAAAGTCGTCTTTGTTGTATTTAACACTGGCCACACCTTCAGTCATCAAATAAATAATCTAAGCATTATATTTTCTATGATATGGCAAGCTATTTTTCACTAGTCCAAGTTTTTACTGTCGTAGAGACATCCGGCTTGATTTCAGCATTCACACAAGAAGCTGCGGCGTATCACCTCGCTAAGCTGTCAATTTGATCCATAGCAACAACAAACTAACCTAGTAATAACTGTTACTAGTTCTACTTCAGCATCAGAACAGCATTGTCTCGTCTGACACATGCTAGTAACGTGATTCCTTGTATGCTACAGTTAGCAACAGCGACTTGCCACGCGATGATCTGCTTAACGCTATCACATGCTAGAAACACTTGCTAAGCATAGGGTTTGACCAACATGTAAACAAGGCTCGCCAGTTAACTATCCAGGGAACCCCAGGAACCGCCCAGGAATCACTCAGAACACCCTAGCGAGCACCTAGCAACGCTTAGCAACACCTTAGCATCAATGCTATTCATGCCAACTGCCTCAGAGCCCCAGTGCAGTCACGCTGGCTCTCTCAAGCCAATATCAAGTCTGTCAAGAACTTGGGTTCCAGCTATTTTCATCACACATATTATTTAATCTATGTCATAATAGGGATTTCATGAAATCTATAAGTCACATTTACCTCCACTGGAATATTACTGTTGGCTGAAACCACTAACTGAACATACAGCCATCGTTACAGCGATTGGTTGCTGCTCGATTTTCTCAAAGAAGCCATGCCCCCAGCCGCACTGCCCGCAGACTCTGCCTCCAATAACCCTGGACCACCCTCTCCCCCTTCAACAATCAATCTTCAGGACCTTAAGTTATTCTCAGCATCCATGGCTGATCTATGCATCTTAGGAGCTTGCATGCGAGGCAATACAGAGGGAGAGCGACTTAAAGACGGAAATCAAAACACCTTGCCAACTCTTCATGTATATACAGAAACTCTGGCAGCTGGCCCCGAAGCGGAGTCCAACCCTACTCCTGCCCCTCCCTATTCAGGACTGACATGGTCGCAAACCACCCAACTACTACCTCTGGGAAACCTCCATCACCCCCAAATACCCTCTGACCATATTCCACAGCATGGAACGCTTCCAAAGACCATCACACATTTTTAAAGTTTACCCTATTCATTTCTAATCTCCACACTGCAAATATCCAAGTCAGTTCTACTAATACCTACTCTCTGGTGCCCTGGGATGACTAAAACTTCCAACCCCCACAAGCCTTTACGCAGACGACGCTAATCATCTCATAACATGAGGTAGAAGATAAGGTCGTCGAAGATAAAGGTCGTCCTCCGCCTTCAGGTTTTCCACAAACCCCCTTTCCAGCCATTCATCTAGAATCTGAGCATTGTCCCTGCAGCCCACTAGGCTTTCCCAGCAATCCAGACTCATGGCATCAGCCTCAGCCATTACTACATCCACACTGTCCAAAGACCCTCACCAGCCACCACTCAACCATTGGTAGCCAAATGAATCAGCATGCCTAATGCAGAGCAATACCCACGCTCCTCCCTCCCTGTACCCCTAGCATGGACTCGACTCCGCTTCTCCCCTCAGCAAAGCACCACTATGATCTGCTCCTCGCTCCAAGCGAACAAACTCTGCTTACTCTCCCCTTTTCTTTTAGCTTTTATCCTTGCTTGCACTACCCTGTGTCGCTAACTCCTGCAGGAGTGACACCCCAAGTGCCGACTCCGGCAGGAGCCATGCCCACTCCAGCCACCCCTTCACCTTTTACTCCCACTGCAAAGTCACCACCACTCTCTCTTTCCCTCCTCTCACAGGATCCTGGCTCCCGCAGCTCTGACTCCAGCAGGAGTTACCTTAAGCTTCGACTCCCACAGCAGTCAACCACTGCCCAATAGCTTAACCTTTCTTTCTTCCAGCGTTGAGTCTCTCCGCCCCTACCCTTCCTTCCAGTGTCGAGTGCTCTGCTCCCTCCTAGCGTTAGAGTCTCTTCACCCCCCCTTTTCTGTCCCAGCGTCGAGTGCTCCGCTGCTTCTTAAGCAACGAGTCTCTACGCCCCACTTTTATGTCTCCCGGTGGCGGAGGTTCCGCGCCTGCCAAGCACCGAGTTCCTCCGCCGCCCCCCTCTTTTCCCTTTCAGCGTTTAACTCTTTGCTACCCTCGTCTTCCTTCTAGAGCAAATCTTGCTTCTCTATATTCCTTCCGCATAGGCCCTACCCACCTGCTCGGACCCCCGCAGGGGTAATCCCCCCGAGCAGGAGCCCCAAAACCTCCCTGCAGGAGTCCCCACCGCCCATCCCCTTTCCCGACTCCTGCAGGAACTTGGCCCAGCAGCTCTGATCCCGAGCTTCGACTCCCGCGGAGTCTGTCACCGCCCCCCCCACCCACTAGACAATTTTCTGTCTTCCTTCTAGCACAGAGCGCTCTGCTGTCTCCCAGCATAGAGTCTCTCTGCCCACACCCTTCTTTCTGGTGCGGAGCGCTCCGCGCCCTCCGAGCGTCGGAGTCTCTCCACACCCCCCCTTTCTCTGTCCCAGCGTCGAGTGCCCCGCTTACTCTTAGCGGGAGTCTCTCCGCCCCACTTTATGCCTGTCTCTCAGTGTTGAGTGCTCCGCTCTCTCCAGCGCCGAGCCTCTCCACCTCCCTCCGATTTTTCTTTTCCTTTTCAGCACCAAGTCTCTCCGCTACCTCCGCTTCCTTCTAGCACACCTAGCTCCTCTATGTTCCTTCCGCATAGGCCCTCACTCACCAGCTCTGACTCTCGCTAGAGTCACCCCGGAGCACGATTCTGGCCACAGCCCCTCCCCGCAGGAGTCACTATTGTCCCCTCCCGCTCCCGACTCCAGCGGGGACAAAAAAAACTGGCCCAGCAGCTCTGACCCCGAGCTTCGACTCCCACGGAGTCTGTCACCGCCCACCCCCGCCCCTTAGAATTTTTCTTTTCTTCCTTCCAGCATCGAGTGCTCCGCTACCTTCTAGCGCCGAGTCTCTCCACCTTTTCCCTTCCTTCTGGTGCTGAGTGCTCCGCTCCCCCAGAGCGCCCGAGTCTCTCCGCCTCCTTTCTGTCCCAGCGTCGAGTACTCCGCTCCTTCTTAGCGTCGAGTTTCTCCGCCCCACTTTTTTCTCTACCCTGCGGCGTCGAGGGCTCCGCTTCCTCCAAGCACTGAAGTCTCTCCGCCCCCTCTCCTTTTCTTATTCTTTTCAGTGACGAATACCGTCACTACTCCCTCTAGCTCTACCCCTCTATCTTCCTTCTGCTTAGGCCATCACTCCCAGCTGTGACTCCGCAGAGTCTCCCAAGCTTCCCTGCCCAGACTCCCACGGAGTCTATGCTTACCCACGCTCCCGCAGGAGCCCCTCTCTTTCTCCTACTCTTCCCTAACTGTATATCCAGCAGCCGGATATAGCATTGGTATCAGCGGCTCTGGGGGGGTTCTTCAATACGCGGCTGCTGTCCCGAGCATAAAGCACTTTGGGGGGTTCTCGAGATCTACCCGAGCTCAAACTCCCCTCTCGCCCTGCAACGGGAGGGAGCCCCGGGCTCGAGGCTCTCATGAGCTCGGGGCTCTCTCCCGGGACAGCATGCCAAACTAGCTTATTACCAATCATCAGCTAAGTGTGAACTCTTGAAGTGAAGTTTATTCATAAACTAATTTCGAGAGGATCACGTGCTTATGATTGACACGGCTGGCCCCGAGTCAAGCTAATGTACGAACCACCAATCAGACTACTCCTAACCAAGTATAAATAACCAAACACCTTACCTTTAGTCATCTTCGTCTTGAAGAATCCCCCCTTCCACCCCTTCGCCTCCTCTTTTGACTACAGGGCAGCACGGCGGCCCAGTGGCTAGCACTGCAGCCTCACAGCAAAAAATGCCTCCGGTTCGGGCATCTACCCAAACGGTCAGCATTTTCGTGTGGAGTTCATGTTCTCCCCGTGCTTGCGTGGGTTTTCCCCGAGTCCTCCGGTTTCCTCCCACACTCCCAAAAACATGACACTTAAGTAAATTGACTAATCCAAATTAGCACCAATTTGATTCAATTCTGTCAGCAACGCATCATCTTAGCAACCCTCACGCAGCAGGAGGGAGGGGGGTTCTCGAGATCTACCCGAGCTCAAACTCCCCTCTCGCCCTGCAACGGGAGGGAGCCCCGGGCTCGAGGCTCTCATGAGCTCGGGGCTCTCTCCCGGGACAGCATGCCAAACTAGCTTATTACCAATCATCAGCTAAGTGTGAACTCTTGAAAGTCCCACATCTTCACGTAATAACACTGTCTTGACTAGTGCGGTTGAATGACATTTGTCCTGGGAGCACTGTACCAATGTGGCGGCGCTATTGACGCATGCTCAGGGTCCCTATGCGATATCTAGTGTATATATCTATGATTAATTACGAGCTTAAAAACGTTGGCTAGAGTCATGCATGCTTACGCAGAGAAATAACAGATGAAGTGACAGTGCAGATCATCAGATAATGAAGCAGATCAACGTTGATCTTTCTTTCGAGGTACAGTAATTAACAAAACAACAGGCCTGATACAAAATATTAGAATGCTAAATATGGAAAGCATATTGTCCTAACGGATAAACAGCTCTCGTTGATATTTCAGCATGCTTTCTTTTTCGTATTTGACATGAAACGCACATTTACTGGTAGGAACGATGACATCCCTCTCTGCTCATAATTCTCTCTTCATATAGCAGTATACACACACCGGCCACTTTATTAGGTACGCTTGTCCAACTGCTCGTAAGTGCACATTTCTAATCAGAAAATCACATGGAGGCAACTCAATGCGTTTAGGCATGTAGACATGGTCAAGAGGATCTGCTGCAGTTCAAAGCGAGCATCAGAATGGGGAAGAAAGGGGATTTAAGTCACTTCGAATGTGCTATGGTTGTTAGTGCCAGACAGGCTGGTTTGAGTATTTCAGAAACTACTGATCTACTGGGATTTTCATGCACAACCATCTCTAGGGTTCACAGTATCAATGGTTCAGGCTGGTGGTGGTGTAATGGTGTGAGGGATATTTTCTTGGCACACTTTGAGCCCAGTAGTACCAATTGAGCATGGTGTCAATGCCACAGCCTACCTGAGTATTGCTGCTGACCATGTCCATCCCTTCATGAGCACAGTGTCTCCATCTTCTGATGGCTGCTTCCAGCAGGATAACGCACCATGTCATAAAGCGTAAATCATCTCAGACTGGTTTCTTAAACATGACAACGAGTTCACTGTACTCAAATGGCCTGCACAGTCAGCAGATCTCAACCTAATAGAGCACCTTTGGGATTAGGCTGAATGGGAGATTGGCATCATGGATGTGCAGCCGACAAATCTGCAGCAACTGCGTGATGCTATCATGTCAATATGGAGCAAAATCTCTGAGGAATATTTCCAGTAGCTTGTTAAATCTACTGTTGAAGTGGATTTTATACTCTTTAAAGCGTGAAGTTAATCTATATATTCGAATTGTATGTGTATAATCTGCTTGTAGACTTACATACCATTAGAAGAATTAAGGTACTATGTAGAGTGAGAAAGGGGAGATGACCTGAGTGAACAACTAAGGTGTCAGGCAGAGATGCTACTGGGGGTCTCCTGAAAAATCTCCTTTGTTGTCGACAATAAAGTATACTCTTCTGATATTCATAACCTCCAGACTGAGTTTGATTCAGTAAGGGAAAAACCGAAAAACCACGACACTGTATGTCATATAGGATTGGGCAGTTCTGAAGATAAAAGTGGGTCCAACCTGGTACTAGTAGGGTGAACCTATTAAAGTGGCCAGCTATTACATATCCATATACACTGTGATATAGCCTGGTTTGTTAGTTCATTAGATCATTTCTCACTACAATCAATTTGCACCAGAATTCGTTTCACCCAAGCCGAGACCACCTTATTCAGGTGGTCTCAGACTAATTGTTTTGGCTCGGATCAGAGCACGATTGCTGGATTCACATACGTCAAACTAACTGAGCTAACTGGGCAAATGAGCCAGGTTCCCAAACAAACATCTAGGTGTGAAAGCACCCTAAATATTATAGGGGGGGGGGGGGGGGGGTAATAATTTTGCCATCACTTGCATTTTAAAATGCATTAAAATAGAAAAACTGCTATTTGAAAATGTAAAAAGAAAAGAAAAACTTAAATATTGAGCCAGATAAATGATATGCAACCTGGGAATATGCAATAACCGTATATTAACATTTGAAAAGTACTTCGAGGAATAGCTAAATGTGTAAAACTAACCAAAACTAGCTGTATTTGCTTATCGCTGATGTCAAATGTGACTCCATGCTCCTGTCATGTTCTGCTGTAACAGTAAAACACTGGCTGGGAACAACAACAACAAATGAGTAAGTTAATAGGGTCCGTGCCGATGGGACCACTAATCACTGTAACGGTGACTTCAGACACAATAACTACATGCCAACAGCGCTAAACAGCGCTAAAACCCCGCTTCACTCCAACAACTCATGTGCATGTCTCTGTAAATCCCAAATGTGCTGCCCTAGCATGCATAATTCAATTAATCAAGCACAAGGGCTTATGGGTATTTCACCAACACCACAATCTGCTCATTTCTGCCAGAAAGTTACCTGAAATCAGAGCGATCAATCCTAACTCAAACTAAAATGATCAAAAGCCTTTTGTTTCTTTGTTTAATTTGTTTAATTCAAATATAAACACACACACACACGTTTGTTTTTGTGAAAAGTGGGGACATTACATAGGTTTCCATTCATTTTATACTGTCCAAACCATATATTGTATTGCCCTCACCCCACCCTAAACCCAACCATCACAGGAGACTGTGACCCCCGCCATCTCACGTGAAATGGACTATGCCAAAATCCACCACGGAGCGGGAAGAACGATCGCTAGAATATAGCTCAGTGGTGGTTGTTGATAGTTTAAAGTTATAAAACAGGTATTATAGAGTCCAAGTCAGCAGAGCATTTAAGGACTGTGCATATATGTGTGCGTGCATCGGTAAGTAAGAACCCGAAATCATTGCAATATGTATCTATATAGAGTTTCACATAATCATACTCATTAGGGCTGTAACATGCCAATGCATACATTTAATTCGGCTATACGGTTGTATTATTGTTAATATGTTCCTCAGTTGAAATGTTTGCCACAGATCAGGGCTGCTCGATTTTGGGAAAAATCATAATCACGATTATTTTGGTCATAATTGTAATCACGATTATTCCAAACGATTATTAGTTTTAATAATAATATATTTAGATTATTAGTCAAAATTATTAGCACTTCTGAGAATTTTTTTAAAATAAATATTTCCCAAATTATGTTTAACAGAGCAAGGAATTTTAACAGTATTTCCTCTAATATTTTTCTTCTGGAGAAAGTCTTACTTGTTTTATTTTGGCTAGAATAAAAGCAAATTTAAATATTTTGAAACCTCTTTTAAGGTCAATATTATTAGGCCCTTTAGGCAATATATATTTTTGATTGTCTGCAGAAGAAACTACTGTTATATAGTGACTTGCCTAATTACCCTTATTAAGCTTTTGAATCACACTTTGAATTTAAATGTTTGTATTTAAAAATATATCTACTAAATATTATGAGCTGTCATCATAGCAAAGATAAAATTAATCGGTTATTAGAAATGAATGATTAAAACTATTATGTCCAGAAATCTTCTTCCCATTAAACAAAAATTGTGGGAAAAAGGTTGCTAATATTCAGGAGCGCTAATAATTCTGACTTCAACTGCATATATTCTTTTCCTCCCTGCAAAGGAAAGAGAAATAAATACAATAGAATAAATATATGAAACAAACTTTGCTTTTAGCATCTTCACCATAAGAAAAACACTTTAGCTACAAAAGTCTTCAGTCAAAAGCAGTGAGGGATTTTCTCGTTGTTTTATTAATCATGATAAAACAGGCGGCAGCTGTGCTATGTCACTTTAATGGTTTTTCTTTCACGTGTCTTTTGATTCTCAACTCGTTTGTTTATTACAAAATGAGGGTTAATATGAATAGTCACTAAACACTGCGTTTTGACACCTGTTTGAACATTAAAGCGCTCACGTTAATGACTTTAGATGTGTGTGCTCTCTGCTCGTCACAATGTGCGAATGAGACCAAGTGCAGACCGCATGCTTCTGACTGTGTCTGTGCACCGCACACACATAAGCATGCAGTCTTTCGCGCTTTTAGAGCAACAAGTGAGGACAACTGGACAGGGGGCGGTAAATAATGGAATAATCGTTTATCTCGATTAATGGTTTTTCATAATCGTTAGTAGCCATAATCGTAATCGAAATCGGATTTTCGATTAATTGCACAGCCCTAACACAGATGTTATGTATTTGATGCATGTAAACCGTGATTGAAACCGCGATAGTGCAACTAGCGCATGCGTACTGAGTTGTTCATGATTAACCTGGACGCCACCCTCCCCCCACCCTGGCCCACACCGGTCCGTTGTAAAATTGACAACCGTTGACCGGTCGGCGGTGATAAAAAGGTTGGGGACCACTGGGTTAGAACACAAACGAGTCACAGGTAATGAAGTATTAAACGTTTCTCCCATAGGAAAGCCTGTCTAAGCAGAATGCCAGCATGCATCTGTAGCTTCGCTCACGCTCCGCCTCTTTGCCCTTATTAGGTATCCTTCGCTTGCTGCGATGACACGCGACCAAAGAGGTGACGGTTGGCCACACCTACTGTTAGCTTCTTTAGGGTTAAACCTATGGATGACATCACAGATACTACGTCCATATCTTTTGCAGTCGATGTTTGTAACAAGGGAAGCACTAATTCCTTTGATTACTTGTTACTGAAAAAGTATCGCTGTTAGTAACGTCATTTATTAATAGCGCTGTTATTCCCATTACTGCAGATGCCACATCCATAATGCTGAAATTGCTCATATCCAATGAATTTTTTTATACTCCAATATTGTTAATCAATATTCATTCAGGCGGTTTACGCATTCACACACTTGGTAAAAAAATATGGTGAACACTCCTCTCTCCGGCAGCAGTGGCCATTTTGAGAGTAAAACTCGGAAGAAACGTAGTAAATGAGCAGACGCTGAATGATGTATGAGCTCTTCTGATGAGCTCTGCTGGCTCTCTGTCATTCATGCTTTCTGACAGCAGGTGCTCAGAGCATCATGTGCTGTGATGAACTCCAAACGTCATCGCACACACTCGCACAAAACATCAAGACAATGCGCTCGCGTGTATGAGAAACACACACTTCATTCAGACCATTCATTCTGCAGTTCATTCAGCTCAGGGGGATTTCTCTGCTCTTTTCTTCAACATTTTTAAGGCCAGGACGGTTTTTATAAAGGAATTAGCTGCTGTTTTTTCTCTCAGCAGAGGTGAATTACAGTTATTAATTGTGACATTAAAGACGAGCTAACATCAATGGTGGAGTTGTGATGCAAAATGTCAAAACTTTTAAATGTGCTCAAGAATATTAGAATAAATACTCAGGAAGACATTTTCAAAAATAAGATGTTATGACTGCTGCTTTTATTTCTGTTGACTTTAGAAAAATAAATAAAGGAAAAAATAAAATAACGATGAATTCATTCATTCATTCATTCATTCATTCATTTTTCTTCGGTTTAGTCCCTTTATTAACCAGGGCTCTCCACAGTGGAATGAACCGCCAACAATTCCAGCATACATTTTACATAGCTGCAACCCAGTACTGGGAAACACAAATACACAGTCATTTACACATAACACGCACACACACACGCACGCACGCATGCACACACACGCGCACACATACACACGTTTGTTTTTGTGAAAAGTGGGGACATTACATAGGTTTCCATTCATTTTATGCTGTCCAAACCATATATTGTATTGTGTTTGCATTTAAGATCCAAAAGTGCTCAAAGTTGTATTTTGGTGTGAGGATTATCCGGCTGGACAAAACGTGTAAGTGTGATGAACAATGTTTGAACACAGAGCTTATTATTTGCGATCTTCGAAAAGCCGATGGGACAATCCTATAGAGATTGTATCGAGGGAACTAGCTTTATGCTAGCAGCCGATTAGCCTGCAAGATGACGTCATAGTTCCTCCACTCTATTAAACCCGAACCCACCCAAACTCGTCAGGTCCTGTCGGGTTCCTTCGGGTTTGGGCAAAGATCTTCAGCTGTAATGTACAGCACTATTTAAGCATTTGATTGCTTTCCTAACTTTTTATGTTCATTTAAAATTAGTTTTGTTTAAAAGAAAACCCACCAATATTGACATATTTAGATATTATTATTATTATTATATTGTGTATATGTCTGTTCAAACATGCACCACTCTGCTTCATATCGAGTGTACAGAATCTATTTGGGAAACAGCGTCTATTCATCACTGTGGAGCACAGCTGACAGTCAAGCTCCGCTACATGAACGGACTGTTTTGCACAGGAGGGGCGACGGCACCTGTAATGGAAGGAAGGGAATCCCGCCATTTTTATATTTATTTTAAAGTGTAAATAAATTTATTTTAAATAAAATAAATTTAGCTTAACAAATTGAATAAAAATCATTAATAAAAATATTTTAAAGCAAAAAACAAATTGAATAAAACTAAATTAAATTAAATTAATAAATAAATACAACTATTTTATTTTATATAAAATAAAACGTACTTTAATACATTAAAATTACATCTGAATTAAATTAATTAATTGAATCAAATTTACTTTGTTTTATTGAAAGAATATTAGGTTTAAAAAATTACTTACATTTAATTAATAGAAAGTACTTGTTTTTGTTTTATTTTAAATAAAACAAATTTCAGTTTAATAAATTAAATAAAATTAGTAAGTTAATATAAATTATTTTAAAGCAAAAGCAAAACGAATCAAACTGAATTAAATTTAATTAATAAAATAATTAAATGTACATTTTTGTTTCATTTTAAATAAAAAAATGTTTAATGAATTGAACAAAATTTATAAATAAATTAATACATAAATAAATATTTTTTGTTTGTTTTATTTATATAAAATACAATTTAGTTTAATAAATTAAATAAAATTGAAAAAAAAAATTAATAAATCTAATTATGCTCATTTAAAATTAGTTTTGTTTAAAAGAAAACCCACCAATATCGACATTGTCACGGTATGCTGACGGATGAAACAAAAAGGTGGTGGATCCAAGTGCATTTAATGAAAATCGTGCAGAAAACAGAAGAAAACAAGACATCCACAAATCAAAATAACAATTAAACAAACAAAACAAGGAACTACGGCAAGATACAAAAACGCGGCTCAGGAACAACATACCAAACTAAACAAGACAAGCTAGACAAAAGACTCAGTAACAACAAACGGGTGCAGGGTGAATAAATAGTCCAGGAATCAGAACGGGAAACGGAATCAGCTGGGTATATAAACAGTGTAAGTGAAAGCCGGTTGTGTGCGCGTGGAATGTGGGGACTTGTAGTTCCTGAACAACTATAGTTCTCTACTAAAGTTCGCTAGCGAACTACAGTGCCTCCTAGTGGACCATGACAGTCATGACAGACATGTTTAGATGTTGTTATTATAATTATTATATTGTGTATATGTCTGTTCAAACATGCACCGCTGTGCTTCATATCGTGTGTACAGAATCTATTTGGGAAACAGCGTCTATTTATTACTGTGGTGCAGAGCTGACAGTCACGCACCGCTACATGAACTGACTGTTTTGCATAGGAGGAGGCGACCGCACCTGTGATGGAAAGGAAGGGAATCCCGACATTTTTATATTTATTTTAAAGTGTTTTCATGCCTAAATAAAATGAAAGCACAGAACAGATTCACTTTTAAAAGCAAGGGGCATACCCTGGTGTTTCGGCAATATGAGTAGTGTATAGGGAGGATCAGCTCTTTGAAGTTTATTGCCACCCTTCATAGAAAGGTTAAAAATACAGGAGAATACCTTTACAGGATGATAGTAGGACAGAATTGTAAAATACAGGAGAATCCCGGGAAAATGGGAGAGCTGACAGGTATTGTTTGTTATTAGTTCAAGCTAGTAAATACATCAACTAATGAAACATCATTGTAAAGTGTGCTGCGACTGCTTCACATTAATGGCCAACACAATGTCAACAACACAAGCACTTCAATATTACATCCACAGTGATGCAACACAGCCGTAATCATGTTTACCTCCAACAGACCATGAAGGTAGAAAAAAAGCTGATAAACAACAACAACAACTCACCTGCTTGACTAAAATGTTGTCCGCATGCTGGAAGTGCTGCCAATCCTGACCTTTGTGTGTCAAATCTGCGTCTGACCTTCAAATAATCGTCCAGTGAAAAAGCAGCTTCAGCATCTCTGAAGGACAAACACACAAAACAGCACAAGAGTTTACATCACAGTCAAGGACAATTGTCAAAATGAAGACACAGATTGGCAAATACTCCACATTATCAGAGTTGGGTAAATGTTGCATTATCTACATTATCAGTGTTAATCTGTGCCCACAGAAAACTCATAAAAAGCTAAAACTAAACTAAATTAAAATAATCTAAAAAAAAAATCATAATAAAATAAAATCTACTTTAATAAATTGAATAAGAATAATTTAATAAATTGGATTAAATAACATTTTATTTAATATAAATAAAATATATTTAAAATAAAATAAATTTAATTTAACAAGGTGATTAAAAATCATTAATAAACATTTTAAAGCAAAAAGCAAATTAAATAAGACTGAATTAAATGTCATTAATAAATTAATAAAATGTTTATTTTAATTTTATCTAAAATAAAATGTACTTTAATAAATTAAATAAAATTTAATTTAAATTGAATTAATTTTATTTATTTCATCTAAAGCATATTAGGTTTAAAATTTTATTAATGGAATAAAATGTACATTTTTGTTTTATTTAAAATAAAATAAAATTTTGTTTAATAAATAAAATAAATTCAATAAATTAATATAAATTATTTTAAAGCAAAAAGCAAAATGAATAAAACTGAATTAAATTTAATTAATAAAATGAATTTAATGTACATTTTAGTTCTATTTTAAATAAAACAAATTTAGTTGAATAAATTGAATAAAATAAATAAATAAATAAAATTTAATTAATAAAATTATTACAATTATTTTATATAAAATACAATTATTTAATACATTGAATAAAAGCACATTTGAATTAAATAAATAAATTAGATTAAATGTATTTAATTTATTTAAAGCACATTAGGTTTAAAAAGTTGAATAAATATAAAGTTATAAACTGCATTAAATTGTATTTTTTTTGTTATTTTATATAAAATAAACTTTAGTTTAATAACTTGAATAAAATTGAAAGAAATTAATAAATCAAATTATTTTAAACAAAATAAAAAATTAAATAAATTAAAATAAAATAAAAATAAAATAACAAAATACAGAAAGTAGC
>NC_133190.1:49485000-49527500 GCF_049306965.1 Danio rerio | reverse complement strand
TTATTATTATTATTATTATTATTAATTTTATTTACAAATCAAATATAAATGTAGTAAAATATAATAAAATAATATATGTATGATGATACTATTTACAATTATTAAAAAATTAATTAATTTATATTTTTAAACAGCTATTAATCAAGTATTACAACAACAACAACAACAACAACAACAACAACAACATAATTACAATAATAATAATAATAATAATAATAATAATAAAATTGTTTATTTATTGATCAATAAATAAAAAATACATATTACATAAGTACTTGAATAACAGAATACAGTACAAAATATATTAATATTCCAAAAGCAAGTAACAACTCAAGTTTGTGAGGTACGCCAAAGACTTTAGCGTATTTAATAGTCAACGAAATCCATTAAAAACCCACAGAAATTTCATTTTCAGCAATAACAAATTAAGAAAATACCCCAAAGTCTTGATCAACAGTAGAATTTTAACCGTAACATAAATATTCGTAAATTAGCAGTTCTGTATTATGTTGAATAATATTTTTATCTTTCCACTTTTATTTCTGCTATTTAAACTTGCATAATAAGACTAAAAGTGACTTTAATGAATGTGTAATAGTCTGCAGTGCTGTATTGTCTGGGTTGGTGTTGTAGATTAAGCTACAAACACCTTGTAATAAACTGCAGCACATTTTCTGATATTTCACACACTTATTTCTTTAGATATTATTTCTTCTACATTCTCTTAAACTACTAAAATGTCAATAAAAGTCACTTTGTTAATCTGTGGAGTTGAATTAAAAACATCACAAGTGGACAAAGACGAGATCAACATCCCATAATGCATTCCACAACTATACATAAATAGAAAACAATGTTTATTAACAGATAAATGTGATTTTACAGAGCAAATACTCTTTTCTATTTCCGGTCTTCAGCGAGTATCAGAGTTCAAACTCTGCTTTATCACCATTTCTGCCCTTCTCTGCTCCCGCTTCTCACTTTATAACCGCAGAGCAGACAAAAGATCACGGAAAATGAGCAGAAACAAAAGATCAACTGCATCTGAACCCGGCTTTATGAGCTTGATCTGCAGGGCTGAATGTGTTGACCTTGACGTGGCGCAAAATTAAAAGCTTAATATCCATCGCCATTCAAGTGTAAATTGAAAGAAGACAATAAGAGGGAAAGCAGTGAAGCAGAGCCACTTCTGATTATTCATCCAGAGCCAACACACACACACATACACACACACACACACACACACACACACACACACACACACACACACACACACACACACACACACACACACACACACACACACACACACACACACACACACTCATACAGATGGACAATCCTGCATTATGACGGAGGGAAAAAACAGAACGAACCAACCATAAACCACAAACAATGCAACATGACAATCCTTTACTCATCATTTCATAAGCACAGGCCTGTCAACAGCTTTAGACACACTGAAGAGAACCGTGCTGTATTATCAGGGTTTAGCTTTAATGGTATGATTCATTTCATCAGATTTTTGTTTATGAATTTGTTCATATAATAATTATTATAATTATCATTATTACATACTAATGCTAATAAGAGTTTACCACTTTCTGTTTCTTTCTTTCTGTTTTTTAATAGTTTTAATTAATTATAAAATTAATAGTTTTATACATTTGTAATATCATCTAAACTGTGACTTGCAGAGGATAATAATAAATGTGCATCCTGCGGCTTTATTTATAATGTACACAGAGTGCACGTGGCCGTGACATGCAAATGTGAAAGTGGAAGATGTGTGCATAGCCGTGCACGCATTCAAAGCCATTTTATAATCTTGCATATTGTCAGTGGCTGGAGTACACGATATCATTATATCATATATAGTAGCTTAGTAGGTCTACAATTACATCCCTGAAAGATGTCATCAATGAAGAAGTTACTGCTCCCCCGTTGGCACACTGATGAACACTGAATGATACCCCCCATTCAGGGGGTATGATACCCCCCCCCCCCCCCCCCACCCCTTCAAAAAAATTCTTATTGGATTACTGCAAATTACAGGGGTCGCCCCATTGAGCTCGGAAAATATGGAAATCCATAAGAATCCCAACCCTGTACAGTAAGATTAGAGGAAAGCACAGCAGAAATATAGAAATGAACATATTCAATAAATCAAACAGAATTAAATCAAGTGTTTTCCTCTTTGGGAATCTAGGGCTGGAGTATTTTTGTCTCAGAGTGAAGAAAAACAACTTGGTGTTAATATGTTATATAAACTAATATGTAATAAATCTAAATAAAATTAAAATAAAATAAAAAAATAAAATAAACATTTAATTTAGTCAAATAAAATAAATAAAAATGTAAAATAGTATCTACTAAAATGAAATAAAAAATCGAATAAACATTTAATTTAGTCAAATAACATAAAGTAAAATAAAATCTAATAAAATGAAATAAAAATACAATAAACATTTAGTCAGATAAAATAAAAATTTGTAAAAAATAAAATCTAATAAAATAAAATAAAAAAATCGAATAAACATTGAATTTAGTCAAATTAAATAAAAAAAATTGTAAAATAAAATACAATAAAATAAAATAAAAAATCTAATAAACATTTAATTTAGTCAAATAAAATAAAAAAATTGTAAAATAAAATACAATAAAATGAAATAAAAAAAATCAAATAAACATTTATTTAGTCAAATAAAATAAAATGCAGTAAAATAAAATGTAATAAAATTAAATAAAATATGTTTATATAAAATATTTTTATATAAATATATATATAAAGTCTATGAATAATATGTAATATAAAATAATATGTGATAAATCTAAACAAAATTTGAATACAATTAAAATGAACATTTAATTTAGTCAAATAAAATTTAAAACATGTAGTAAAATAAAATGTAATAAAATTAAGTAAAAATATATGTTTAATAAAAAAAATCTAGCACAATAAAATGATTTTTTATTATTAAAATAAAATTAAAAAAAAAAGTCTAAAAAATAAATGAAAAGAAAATGTTGTAAAATAAAATTAAGCACTACAGAAAAATATAAATGGACATTCAACAAAACAAACAGAAATAAATCAAGTGTTTTCCTCTTTGGGAATCTACAGCTGGAGTATTTTTGTCTCTGAGCGGAGAAAAACAACTGGGTGTGAAATTATAGGATGCATTAATGACCTTATGTTGTTATGACAACCTGCGTTATTACAGTAATTATGAATCTGCTTGGTTTTACTATCAACACCGGAGACAAGAGAAACCTTAAACATTTCAAGATATCCAAACACAGGATGTGGAAGAGTGTGGGAGTGTTGTTCAGCCCTTTGCCAAATCCGCCTTTAAGCCAACTAAAGATTAATTAGTGAAAAACTGAACCTGTGATGAATCTGTCAGGTTTCAGTCGATGAAGAAATAGACAAACTTAAGTTCAGCCTCATAAATCACAGCACTTTAAGTAATATGTTTAGTTTTTTTTCTTTTTAGATATACACAGAATATAATATAAGCACTGCAAGCTTTTTATTTCTTAATTTCCCTCCTATCACTCCATCCTACACAAAAACAAAAACATATATATATATATATATATATATATATATATATATATATATATATATATATATATATATATATATATATATATATATATACACACACACATACATACATACATACATACATACATACATACATATATATATATATATATATATATATATATATTAAATTTAGTAAAATACCATTAAAATAATAACAACATAAAATAAAAAATAAAAATGTGTAAAATTAAAATAAATTTATCAAAATAAAAATCTAATTAAATGTAGTACAATAAAATACAATTTAATAAAATAAAAATGCAGTAAAATAAAAAAAAATTATTAGCCCGTTTATTTTTTCCCCAACTTCTGTACAAATCTATAAGTAAAGTGTAATATAAAATAATATAAAATATAATATTTAAAATTTTAAATTTAATTTAAATAAAATTAAAAAAAAATAATACAAAAGTAGTAAAATAAAATGTAGTAAAATACAATTTGATTATTAAAACAAAATTAAAAATGTATAAAAAACAAATAGGAACATGTTGTAAAAAATGAAGTAAAATAAAACAAAATTTAGTAATATCAAAATAACATTTAACAAAACAAAATTAAAATAATAAAAAAATAATATTCAGTTTTTTTATAAAAATGAACTAAATTTTATAAAATTAAAGTTTATTCAAATTAATTTTTAATGAAATATAATTAGTAAAATAAAATAATGTATACAAAATAACACAATTTACTTAAAATAAAATAAGATACAATACAATGAAATTAAGCAAAATAGAAGTTGTTAAAAGTTTACTTAAATATATTTAATATAAAATAACATTTAATATAACGAATCAAAAATAAAAACAAAATTAATATTTAATTTCGCAAAATAAAATAAACTGTTGTAAAATTAAACATTTTTAAAAGGATTTAAAATTAAGCAAAACTTATTATAACATTAAAATAAAAAAGTAAAATAAAAAAGTAAAATAAAATAAAATATAATAAATTTACTAAAATAAAATTTAATAAAACAATTTAATAAATGTCTTAAAATAAGTCAGTAAAATTCATCAAAATAAAATTAAATTTACTTAAAATAAAATGTATTACAATACAGTAAAATAAAATAAAAATTTAAAATACAATAAATACATGTTAAAATAAGTATATGTAAAAAAGTATGTAAAGGGTGTTTTCCAAGTAAAGGAACTCATGATATTACCCTGCTCACTCAGAGCTTGATATTGCAGGTAACAAAACATTAATAAAAGATCTCCAGAGATGTTTAAAAGCATTTGGTTTTTCTTTGACAGTATACCGGGTGTGATCTTTCCATTGACTTCTTTGCTGCCGTGAATGTTTGATTCGTTTTCCAACACTTGGCTCAGTGATGTTTTTCCAATTACGTCTAAAATCCAGTGGTAATTGCTTTGACAGAATTTGGTCAATCATATCAATTAAACCTTGCCAAAAATCACCGTGCTTTTGGCTTGGGGAACATGTATGTTTTGCTTGAACTTTTGCTTTAAGGAAGTTTCTTTTCAGTTTGATGTGAATTAAAGTGCAGAATGGAGCGATTAGACTCAATGCCATTAATTAGCTGAATATCTGCTGTGCGCTTCACTTTCATTTCTCTTTTCTCACACTAATTGTATCAGAGCCTATAAGCAGAAATAGAGCAAATATTCTGTGATAAGAGCCGGTCGAGGGCATGAGAGAACACGACGGAGTCAAATTATTCACATAAAGGTCCACTGACTGTGCACCATTAGAGCTGCAAACACACCACTAAATCATCATTAGTGCAGCAAAATAAGCGGAGATTTAAAGCAGTGTTTCTGACAGATGAAACCAGATGTTATTAGCTACATGAGCTCAGAAACACACTATATAATACTATATAATGTTACTGGAAGCAGAAATCAAAATATATTTTAGTATTTCTAATTAAATATTATTGAAATATAAATTTAACAGGTAAATATCAATTAATACTAAAAGCAAATGTTTTTTTATGTGTAAGTACTAAACATAGCACATTATTTAAATTAGATAATAATAATAATAATAATAATAATAATAATAATAATAATAATAATAATAATAATAATAATAGAAATAGTAATAATACATTAACTACAAATAAATAAACAAATAAACAAATAAATAAATAAATAAATAAATAAATAAATAAATAAATAAATAAATAAATAAATAAATAAATAAATGTTACGTGTGATAGAAACAGAAAAATATTTTTCGGTATCTGAAATGAAGTTTTATGCAAACATAAACAATAAGTTTAAATGATAAATAACGCAAATGCTCTGTGGAATTACTAAACAATTGCAAATTATTTAAATTAGATTAAACATTTTACATTTTTTACATCAGATTACAATGTGATGTGCTGGTTACAAACTAAAATAATCTGTAAAAACAATTAGAAGTAAAATAATAATAATAATAATAATAATAATAATAATAATAATAATAATAATGATGATGATGATGATGATGATGATGATGATGATGATGATGAAAACACTACTATAATTAATTAATTGTTACTAAAAAATAGAACTCAAAGATATTTGTAAAGACATTAATTTAAATATTATACAAATAAATGTAAAGTGTAATATTAATTACTTAGAGCAAATGTTTTTTTATTTATTTACTAAACATAATTGCAAATTATTTAAATTAAATTAAACATTAAACATTTTTACATCAGATTAAAATGTGAACAAAAAATAGCTAACTGAAAAAAATACTCTAGGCTACAAACTAAAGAAATATAGTATAACAACAACAAAGTATAACAACAACAACACACAAAATATGACTACTATAAATAAATAAATAAAATATAACTGGTAAATAGAACTCAAAATAGACAATGTAAATACTAAACTATAATACTTAACACAGCGGTTTTTATGTTTAAGGAACTGAACAATTGCACATACTGAACAATTACAAATTGTTGAAAAAAATAGACTATGCATTATTTACCACATGTTAACATGTTAACATACTGTATTTAATTATTTAATCAACCACAACAACAAAAATAAATAAATAAATAAATATTACTGATATTATATATCAATACAGTATATATATATACTGTATACTATAACAAAAATGTTGTTGACTAACTGAAGTATATTTTTTAATGTTGAAGTACTAAAAATAATGATAAATTAATTAGATTACAATGCAAAGAAGAAGAAAAAGAAGAAGAAGAAATATTACTGAAATTATTATTACTGATATCTGAATAATAAATAATAGAAAATAAGTAAATGAATATTAAAATAAATGAAATGTTTGAAATAAATTATTATGTAAATATATAAATACTAAATAAACCTGTTTTTAACTAACTGAAATACAATAATTGCTAATTAAGTTAAAAATATAAACATTACATTATAATAATAATAACTAAAATAAAATTTGAAAAAAAACGATCAACGTAGTATAATAATAATAATAATAATAATAATAATAATAATAGTAATAGTAATAACAATAAAAACAATAATAATAATAATAATAATAATAATAATAATAATAATAATAATAATAATAATAATAATAATAAAGAAAATGCTTTTACAAATAAATAAAATGCTACTGGTAAACAAACTCTTAAAATAAGAAGTACTTTAGATTAAATAATAATCCAAATATAAATATAAAATGTAAATATTAAACAACACAAATGTACTTGAAATAAATGTTTGTGTTTAAGTACTAAAAGTAATTGCAAATTAATTGAAATAGAAACAAATACATACATTAAAGTAAAATGTGAATAATAATAATAATAATAATAATAATAATAATAATAATAATAATAATGATAATAATACTATGAGTAAATAAATAAATACATATTGAAATTTTAATAATAAACAATTAATAAATAAATAATAATAAATAAATGTTAAAATAAATGAAGCTCTACTGGTAAAACTCAAAATATTTTATTATTTAAAATGAAAAATTATGCAAATATGAATATAAATAAAATGCACAATAATAAACATGTTTTTAACTAACTGAAACACAAGCGTTAATTAATTAAAACAAGCTTAAGCTATTTTAATTTAAATGATTTAAAATGAACTTAAAGTAACTAAAATAAACAAGTAAATTACTAAAATAACTTGTTATTATTATTAATATTACTACTACTACTACTAAATAAATAACTAAATATAATTAATTTAAAAATATTGTTTTTACTTGTAGTACAATTAGTAACACTTGAAGAAAAATAAATATTTAAAATTATTGATACAGCAAATGAAATAAACAACACTAGCAAATCACTGCCTTCCTTTCAAACAACAAATGTAAGCAGCGCAAGCATTATGCAATAATACAAAAATCTCATTATGTACCCGTTCACCTGACTATTTTCAGTGCAAATATCTGAATGTGGCCAAAGAGTCAAGACAGATATTACCAAATCGAGTTATTCAATGCATGCTAACAAATCAGACACACACACTTCAGTGCATACACTAAACCACAGAAATAATAAGTGTATTACGAGTGTATTATGCCATCCCAAATGACTAGTTATGTTCAGAAACCTCCAGTTGTAGTATTTCTGGAGAGCTGAATCTCCTTGCGTCATGTATGCTGTAGTTGTTGTTTGTTATTTTAGCATGAAGAGCAGCTCCAGTGAGCCTTACACACTAATCACAGCGGCTGGCCTAAAGTTTGTAGGCAAACAAGCTCTTATGAACATGAAGAAAATAAATAAATGTGCTTTTTGCTGCTGGTTAATAAATGCCATTGCTGCTGCTGGAATGGTGTGAATTGAGGTCTGCATGCACTAATGAGAGAGCAGTGTGTGTTAAATTAACCGTAGAGGAACCAGAACACAAACAAGCGGTCAGAATCACTCCTGAATCAAGAGCAAAACACAACACTGCTAATTTACCAACAGTCCGGTCTATAAAACCTTCAGTTCTTCATTAGCTCGCTGCTTCTGTGTGCATGCACCCATTTTCTTGATCCAGTTAAACTCTGCTGTTATTTTGGGATTTCCGCCTGGATTTTGCCTATACCCAAATTTAAAAGCTTCCCTAATCCACACGCAGAGGTGTAAATGCAAAAATTTGGTATCATTTTAAAGAAAACCCTTTGAATTTTCCTAAAACACTATTGAAAGTGTGTAAAATATCTGTATATGTCGTCTGTGTTATAATAAACACCTAAAAAAAGAGGCGCTTTTTGTATTTTTTTATAAACTCAAATTTGAGAGTGTATCTTTTAGGTTGTGTGTGGTCTAGCGTGCTGTAATTAATTTTGGTGGTTCCTGCACATGTCTGTAATCATAGGAAAAAAGATAAATGTCTCCACCATAATCTCTGCAAAAGTTATTGTATTCCAGCTGATGAGAGGTGCTGTACAAGCCACAGGGAGCGATCATTGTGTTCATATTTCACTATTCTTTTGTTTGATCAAACATAATTCACTGTGTTTGGACCATGTCAGACATATAAAAGGATTACTTATGCACATCAGCTCAAAAACAGAGGAGAATGACCCTGAAGCGCACAGCATAAGGTAAGAGATGACAGCTGTCTGTGCTATCTGGGGCTGCTTATTGATCATAAATGTATTGTTTTCACTTCTGCGGCATGGAAACACCGCGATTCATTCGACAACTGTTTGATATGTGAATATAATTCAGTAAAAAGAACGCTAGAACCGTATGAGCACCGGCAAGAGCTTTCAATTGAGCTATAACTTGTACATGTGTCATATGAAAAATATGAAAGTGAACAAATGTAAAATACCTAACTCGAGTTTAACTGGTTAAGAGGGAAGAGTTTCAAGAAGGCAAGGCAAGGCAAACTTTATTTATAGAGCACAATTTTATACAACCGTAGTTGATCCAAAGTGCTTTACAATGAGATAAAATATTTAAGAAAAAAAAATAATAAAATATATATATATATATATATATATATATATATATATATATATATATATATATATATATATATATATATATAAAACTTGTAATAAAAATGTAAAAAAAGGAAATATATATGTAATACTTAAATACAGATGATGAGCCACTCAAAGGCAAGGGAGTAAAAATACATCTTCAAGTTAGATTTTAAAGTAACCAAGGATGGAGAAATCCTAATGTTCAACAGGAGACTGTTCAGAGCCTTGGGGCCGCAACACTGAAAGCTCGATCACCTTTTGACTTGCAGCGAGACAGAGGGATCGACAAAAGAAACTGATCATGGGACCTTAATGGTCAACAAGCTGTAAATGGCCTAATAAGTTCACTGACATAGCCGGGACAGAATTCTGCAAAGCTTTATATGCAAAAAGAAAGATTTCAAAATCAACTAAACAATTTTATAGGAAGCCAGTGCGAGTACAGGAAGGAATCAGAGTAAAGCTTATATACGTTTTTGTTTGTAGTTTATTTAAAATATATCACACAAAATAACTGATACACTTGTGAGAGTCAGTGCACTCTATCAAACTTCATAAACTTACAGCAAATCTACTGAAAAAGTTATTTGTAAATACCCTTTACATTGTGTGCAGTATACATAGTGTAAAGTACTCTCTCATAGTGCAGAGAAAAGGTCAACGATTGAGGAAAGAGGGACACAGAAGAGCTTCACACATGTAACGTGGCGTAGAGAAGACATAATCAGGGCACAACTGTGCAAAAAAACTGTAATTATGAAGAGTGTACGATAATAAAGGGTGTAAGGTTGGTAAAAGCTGACCCATGTATATAGTACTCTCTCATAGTGCTGAGAAAATGTCAACGCTTGAGGAAAAAGAGACAGAAGAGCTTACATACTATAGTTGAACTTACACATGAAATGTGGTGTACAGAAGACATAATCAGGGCACAACTGTGCATTTATAAGGAGAGTAAGGTAATGAAGTGTGTAAGGCAGGGCTATTCAATTAGTTTGTTATGGGGGCTGGTTCATGAAAAGCTTCCCAAACGAAGGGCCAGAAAGAAATGACTTGCTTTATCAGGGCTCGAAATTAACCATTTTGCTTGGTAGCACCAATGCTCCTAACTTTAAAAATTTAGGCGCATCAGCCGAAATTTAGTCGCACTTATAAGCACCGTTACTACAAGTTTTCATGAGTAGCAATGTTAGTTCAGTCAGTGTAAGCCCGTTTGCGATGGTGTACATGGTTTTAAATTTGACATATAGCTGCCACTTGCACGGCGGACAGCATCTGGCGATTATATGAAGGATTGAACTGAAGCTCTCGTGCTAGATGTGGCAAACAGTTACCTGAAAATTCCATCCCACAGACTTTTCATAGCGGACTTGAAGTCAATGGAAGTCTTTTATCCACTCTTGGAAAAGTGTAGATGGTGGACTAACAATCAGCACATGGTCACTAGTAAGATGTGTCATTATTTGTAACTTTAGATGGTTTCTAAAACTAAATCTGTCAGTGTTATCTTCACTCTCATCTTTAGCGGTTTACAGTTTTTCACGGTAGTAGCTCTCCCTGTCATCCTAAGCCAGAAGGTATTGACTGAGTGATTGACAGCTGATATTTCAGTGCTGGAGCAGGGGTGGGCCAATAAGAAGAGCGCAAAGGCGGGGCAAGCATAACGGAATTGGCTTTGTTTACTGCAACAAGTTGACATGACAACTGTTTAAAACCATTCCCATTCACATGTCTCCCAAGTGAATTTAAGTTTATTTCAGCAGTTTGACGACACTATGGGCTCTATTTTGAAGGTCCATGCGCAGAGCGCAAAACGCAGGGCGCAAACGCTTTCAGGGCGTGTCAGAACGAGTTTTTGCTAATTTAAGGACGGGAAAATCCGCTTTGCGCCGTGGAGCATGGTCTAAAAGGGTTGAGTTTATTTTCTTAATGAGTTATAGGTGTGTTTTGAGAATAAACCAATCAGAGTCTCATCTCCCATTCCCTTTAAGAGTAAACTGCATAGCGCCAAGAGCGCATTTGCTATTTACAGGACGCAAAGTAAGTCTAAGTGGAAAAAAATAGCATTTCACTAGCAAACAGTTCACAGTTAACAGTTTTTAACAGAAAACTGTTAAACAGAGCATCTACTGCGTGAGAATGATAATGGAGATAATGGATCACTTTCACATTTGCTCTTGGATAGGGAAACCTTTACGCACAGACATCAATTAGCCTATAAATAAATAATTGTGTTTGTTAAGCGCAAATATTCGTTTCAAAACTATTTCTAAATTCAGTTTTAATTTCCAGCAAACGAATAAATGAAAAATAATAACAAAGTGTGCTCAAAAACCTGAGTTATATCCTAAAACACATGCTGTGCCCCATATGGTCTAAAACCTGACAGGTGGGCAAATCTAAGCTTGTTTTAATAAAACAAATATAAATATGGATATGATAAATAATACTGCTAATAATAATAACATTATACAAAAGCAAATTGTTATGAATGAACTGAAAAAGCCTCCCGAGATGAAGAAGACATAAAAGCAGTGATTTTTCATATTTATGTAGGCTAGAAAATAACATGTTTTGTAATATTTTAATCCTTTATATTTATATTCTATATCTATTCTTATTTTATCCTATATATATCCTTAATATTTAATTTTTTCAAATGTAAAGATATTTGCCTATTGCTCTCTTGTGTGTATTAAGCAGTCCCAGATAGCAGGCAGTAATCGGCCCGAGCTCGGCTGCCCTCCGGCGCCTCCGGCTCCGACTCGGCATCGGCGAGTGTTATCCGGGCCGAGTGCGGCCCGCAGCTCGCTCGCGCACATGCGGTTGTGATGCGGCTGTAAAGCACTGGCCCGATTCCGGTCAACCATATCCGGCCCGAGTCTGTCTGTAGAGTCCTGGCCGCTTCTGGCAAGGACTCGGCTGATGGCAACCGATTAAGTTCTTATTTTATCTAGTAATCTGTTAGCTCCACGTTTAATGATAATTTGAGAAAATATTAATGGTACATAGCAAAAAAAAAAAAAAAAAAAAGAATATTTAGTGTGGATGGTCGCAATGTTTAGACGCAAACAAAACAGTATTATTTATAAATAGATTATACATGTCATCTAGAGAAAAACTATGTAAAATACGCTTATTTTTGAGATAGCACGCTCCTGTGCTGACTGTTTTTTTTTTAAAGCAGAAGTTGGTTTCATAATAAACACATGCGTTACTAAACTCCTGATCCAAACTCCAATCCAGACGGTGGCGGTAATGCTTCAAAAAGCTGGTTGTCAACCACCATGCCACGAAGATCACAAGAAGAAAAAGTTTGGA
This sequence comes from Danio rerio, assembly GCF_049306965.1. Lineage (NCBI taxonomy): Eukaryota > Metazoa > Chordata > Actinopteri > Cypriniformes > Danionidae > Danio > Danio rerio. The sequence goes on along the minus strand of NC_133190.1, from coordinate 49,514,632 downwards.
TTTTCAAAGAATTCTCGTGGATTCCGGTCAGAAAGGTAAGCTTTTTACTGCTTGTGTACTGTATAATTGGCGAATTTAGAGCTTAAAACATTTCCACGGTGTTTGGTTGTAACAGCATTTAGTAATTTAAAACAGTTTGATACGAAATGTAACTTGCTTTAAGAAACACGACTGGAGCTAATGTATGCTAACGCTAACAGTAACAAACACGTCTGAAAGTTCCTTTTCCTTTTACACAATGTTAGATTGTAACGTGTGTAGTAACTGAAAATTATTTTAATTATTTTAAAGAAACATGAAACGAATTTGTGTGTATGCTAACTTTGCGTTAAAGAAAGTTTCTGTAGACGAATCCATTAACTAACATGGCAAAACGTGTTTTTTTCCTGATTTAACATTATAAAGTACCGTGGATGTTGAAAAAATCATTGTACAGGCGTATACTTATCCAGTATTAATTCTGTGATTATGTGTAAATAAAAACTAATCGTTTTGGATTAATAAAATATTTGTTGTTTATCTTGTTTATGCAGTTAGTCACGAAAATGATCGAAACTCGACTGTTTACTATTCTCTTTAAATTATCCAAGAGAAATATATTACTATGCACTTTAATTCATATGTGTTAGCCTATGTGAATCAATTATATCTTTTGTTCAAGCTGTAATGGTCAGTTAATGTAAAACTGAACGTCTTAAAGCAGATTTTGATGTTTTTTTTTTTATGTTATTGACAGTGATAAATTCTGATTTAAATGAATGGGTAACAATATTTGTTGGTTAAGTCTTATTGTTCTTGTTTAACAAAGGTTAGTGAGATCATTTTGCAGTACATCACGACCAAAGAAGTCAATGGCACACTCTTTTGAACGTGAATAGGCATGTTATAGTTGTGTGCTAAAAGTCCATTATAACCTGTAAACTGCTGATACATTTTCAACATAGATTGAGCTTTTCAGACATTACATTACTAATTGCTTCACAAACAGCTGAAATGGTTTATTGTTATTGGCTATCATAATCAAACATTTTTCACAATGGTAGGTTAATCTTCATGGGTACAGAATAATGCATGTGCTTGACCATCTTACAAATCTATGTCTCAGATTCATAAGGCTGTCACTCTGCATGAATCTCCGAATAAATCTTGTGCAACCTTCTGTGTACTGATTATTTACACTATAGGTATTATATGCATTAATTAACTTTGATAGTATTTCAGGATTTGAACTTTTCTTTACGGGAGGTTAACAACAATGTGATGTTTTATTATAGATGCATATGAGGAAGCTCGACTCAAACATCCACACGCAACTGTGATTTCTGACTGGTAGACAGATGAGGATGATGATCGCCTGTCATACATCTAAAGACAGAACAGGTTTGTTTGCAATTATTTTAAACGCATACTGTCAACATTATGTCATTGATCTATCACAACCTGTGAGTTTTGCCCTGGCACTATACTAAAGTGATGTTTTGTTTTGTAAATGTATCTGATTATGGGACAGTATAGACACATCTATACCATGATGAAGAAAAATTACTTGGAACAAAGAGGCTGGATAAAAGGCAGGTATGAAGATTTCAGAAATCAATGCAGCACCACAAGTACCATCACCATCAATGACTATGGCAGAAATCTTAAGACCACCATCAAGATGCACAGATACTGTACATTCCAGTACACCAGGCGTGTCCAAACTACGGCCCGCGGCGAGGCTTTTTATAAATATCAATAGAATCTGGCCCGCTATACAAAAATGAACGTAATTCAATAAATAACCACCGGGTGTCGCTATTACATGCATTCAATTAAGCAGCAGTTCTTGTTATGATCTATATATCTATCTGTCTGTCTGTCTGTCTGTCTGTCTGTCTGTCTGTCTGTCTGTCTGTCTGTCTGTCTATCTATCTATCTATCTATCTACACACAGTTGAAGTCTGAATTATTAGCCCCTCATTGATTTATTTCTTCTTTTTTAAATATTTCCCAAATGATGTTGGAGAAAGACTTAGTTTTATTTCAGCTAGAATAAAAAGCGGTTTAAATTTTTTTATGAACCATTTTGACTAGTTAACTTGATTAACCTAGTTGAGCCTTTAAATGTCACTTTAAGCTGTATAGAAGTGTCTTAAAAATATCTAGTCAAATATTATTTACTATCATCATGGCAAAGATAAAATAAATCAGTTATTAGAAATGAGTTACTAAAACTAATATGTTTAGAAATGTGTGGAAAAAAATGTTTAACTCTCCGTTAAACAGAAATTGGGGGAAAAAATAAACGGTGGCTAATAATTTAGGGGGGCTAACAATTCTGACTTCAACTGTATTTATATATATATATATATATATATATATATATATATATATATATATATATATATATATATATATACACACACACACACACACACACACACACACACACACGTGTCTGTGTGATGTATGTAAAATTTGGACCGCGACAACGTTTGTTTTTTTGCATCTGGCCCTCGGCCCAAAAAGTTTGGACACTCCTGCAGTACACCTATGAACATTTACAGTCTTTGTTCTAGTGCAGTTTGAGATCAAGACAGAACTTATTGCATCTCGTGATGTCTTTGTAAGAATTGAAGACATCACTAAATTTGTTAAGGTTTAATGCAGCTAGAAAGTAAAGATCAACTAGAGAATATCAGCAGTGTCTAACCCACTGTTGTATTTACAGAAGTTGAATGAGAATAAGCTACAGGTTGATTTATACTAATCTGTTATTTTTCTTTTTTAGCACGACTGACTGAAGTTTTAAAATCATGCAACGTCATAAAGCAGCAGCTGGGCCTGATTCTCACAAAACCAAAACAGACGTGATGAAATTCCAGATGTAAACACATTTGACCTTCCTTTGGCCAATTTGATTTGGAAAAGCTTGAAAATCAACTAAAGGAGCAGCCCGAACAAATGAAGAAACTGGTAAGGTCAAGCTCTTGCTAATTTCAAAGTGTTTTAAGTTTATTTGTTTTTTTTTTATTGTTTTTTTTTTTGGCTTCGTAGGTAGCCTACTTTTTTCTAATTTTTTCTTTTTTTTTACATTAGTACTTGTTCACTACTAATTATCTGTTTATCTTTTAATCACAGATGGAGTGAGGACAAATGTCCATACCACGCCACTGATAAAGAAGTGAAAAAATGCATTACAAGGTAGCTACAACTTGCCCCTGACAGGGATGGAGGAAGAAAGAAGAGAAAGCTAATGTGTCAAATGTCTACATCACTATTTTGTTTTATTTTTTAAACAACATTTTAAGTGTATTAGGATGTTCCCTGATACTTGAACAATTTGTTTCTTTCATTTGCATTTATATATACATATATATATATATATATATATATATATATATATATATATATATATATATATATATATATGTATATGTATATATATGTGTGTATGTGTGTGTGTATATATGTATGGTATGTATGTATGTATGTATGTATGTGTGTGCGCCAAATTCTGAAGAAACATCTTGATACATTTTTAATAAACGTAATACAAATAAAATTATAAATATAAAATTGCACAAGACGTGTATATATATGAAATGTATAATCATCTCACTCATGTCTTGCTGTTTGTGCAATTGATTTTGTTCAAGTTTATTTAAAAATAAGTTTGACTTTATACTTCTGCAATTATATATATATATATATATGTTTGTTTATTATTATTTTTATGTTTTATTAAAAAATGTTTCAAGATGTTTCTTCAGAATTCTGCAGTACTTTTTACAAGTTTGACTTGGATATTTTACGGATTGTCATTGGTATTTTTAAGATGTTTCTTGTTATATCTTAAATTGGTTTCTATATTTAAGTTTATATAAAATTTAGCTATTTGTACCAATTTTTAATTCAAGTCTATTGGGAAAACAGGGTTGTTTTAAAAACATCTGTGTTTGTGTGTAATTTTTAGATTTTTTGTTTAAATCTTTCTGTGTGTCTTTATTGTGTTGTTTTATTGTTGTTTTTATATTGATATTCTTGTGCACTACAAAATTATTTATAAAATTTTATTACTATTTTTTTCTTGCAATCAATAAACGTTTAACATTAATTTATTTTGTCATTTGTCTGATTATTTTCGTTACAGAATATGTATGCAGTTTGCACTTTATTCAAAGGTTAAACACAGTGCTTACACTTTGTGTTTACATTATAGCCTGTGTTTGCTGTTATATAAATTCAAATGGTTGTAATACCATATATCAAGTACCAATGTAATACCAAAAGGTTTTATAAGGTTTATAAATACGGAGTCGCGCCAGCTCCGGGCCGCAGCGCACATTACCCTCGCGCCGATTCCGGCGCGGATGCGCAGCGTCGGCTCGCTTACGGCCGCCGCATCTGGCCCGCTTGATTCGGGCCGGAATCGGGCAGTGAGTCCACAGGCATCCGGCCCGAGTCCGGCAGCCGGAGTTGGGCCGAGGGGTAAGTCTCCGGCCGTCTACAATCTAGCCGGAACTGGCCCGAGTGTATTTTGCTATCTGGGGTGTGTAAGCGAGGCGCAACTCTGCGCCGGAGTTTAGACCGGGTTTGTTTTGGTCTAATGAAAAATCTATTTTAGTTTCTCAAAATAGCAACATGTCAGCAATGCACCTCAGAACGCCTTCATTTTTAGACCAGAACGCCTATGGGTGCACATATGAGCGCTAATGCATTTGCTATTTAAACAGCGTAGCGCAACGCCTCAAAACCACTCTTGCGCCAAGCTGAAACTAGCAAAAGACTATTGCGCCACGTCTTGCGCCACACTGCGCCGGATGTATGATAGGGCCCTATAAATCAAAACGCGTATACGCGGTGTTCGACCCTAGAGGGTTAAGGGAACACTTACATAATTAACGGGAAACCATTAATGCTAGCCTTAAATTCCTTAAGTTGACCCTTATGCTTTTGTTCCTGCAACCAAAGTTTAACTAAGAGACCCCTTAACCTTCAAACTACACGATATCTAAGCTTAAGCACCTTCATGCAACCGGGCCCAGGAAAACAAAACAACAAACAAGCTGTCCTCCATTAGAGCGCACTGCAGCAGGTTGTGACATATTCAGCCTGAAACACATTTGATCTGGTTTCACGCTTCACTGCTGCAGCCTGATAAATATTAAAGCTCATTTATGATACGGCAGACTCCATGTGTCCTGCGTGAGGTTACAGTTTCGCCTGCTATCAGCATATCAGAGGCCAGTTTACCATTGATTGTCTGAAAATATTCTCATGAGTGTGGTCTCTGTGGCTCCAGGCTCTCTGCAGATCATGTTTCATGCATGTAATCTGTTTTTTTTTACTCTTATACTGCAGGCTTGCAATAATCTATGTATGACACCGCGATACATCCGCTTAGACAATAGCAGAGCCTACAGATACGATCTGCATGAATACTTAGACTTTCTGCATGGATCTGCAATAATTATCTGTTCTGCAATGCTAATCGTTTTATTGCAGTGTTCGTAATGACGGTGTAATGAGAGAGCTGAAGTGTGCAGATGGCAGCGGTTGAGTTGCTATCTCTGCATTTGGATCTGATCGTCTCTGGATCTTTAACGTGCTAACAGGCTTTAACGCTGATGCCGTTCAGCGCAGTGTAGATGCGGGAGATGCTAACGGTTTAAACTTTCAATGATCACATTCACTAATAGGAAGGAAGAATGATAGATGGAACAACAACAAAAAAAGAATAATGGATGGGTGGACAAAATAATAGGATGGATGGATGGATGGATGGATGGATGGATGGATGGATGGATGGATGGATGGATGGATGGATGGATGGATGGATGACTGGATGGATGGATGGAAAAAAAATAGGACGGAGGAGAAAAAAGAATGATGGATGGAAAAATAGGATGGATGGATGGATGGAACAAGAGAAAGAAGGATGAAAGAATAGACAAATAAATGATAAATGGATAAATAAATAGGAGGGACAGACGGAAAAATAAATATGATGCATGAATGAAACAAAAAAGCAGCATGAACGGATGGAAACAAAAGATGGATGGATGGATGGATGGATGGACGGACAAATAAATAGGATGGGTGGATGGAACAAAAGAAATAATGGAGGAATGGAAACAAAAGATGGGAGTACGAACAAAACAAAAGTAAAAAGGATGGACGGATGGATGGATGGATGGATGGATGGATGGAACAAAAGTAAAAAGGATGGAGCAAGGATGGAGAAATAGGATGGACAGATGGAACAAAACAAAGAAGGATGGACGGATGGATGGAACAAAAGTAAAAAGGATGGAGCAAGGATGGAGAAATAGGATGGACGGATGGAACAAAAGAAAGAAGGATGAACGGATGAATGAAACAAAATAAAGAATGGACAAATTGGATGGGTGGATGGATGGATGGAACAAAAAAATGCATGAAGGATAGGATGAAGGATGTATGGATGAATGGACGGATAGAACAAAAAAAGATGGATGGATGAATGGATGAACGGAACATAAGAAAAATTGATGGATGGATTAAACAAAGAACGTTGAATGGATAGATGGATCGATGGAACAAAAGAAAGGATGGATGAAACAAAGAAGGATACATAGATGAATGGATAGACAGACAGACAGATAAATGAATAAATAGGATGGATGAAACAAAAGAAAGAATGATGGATGGATGGAACAAAAAAAAGAATGATGGATGGATGGACAAATGGATGGAACAAAAGAAAGAAGTATAGATAGATGGACAGATAAATAAATCAATTGGATGAAACAAAAATGATGGATGGACGGACGGACGGATGGACGGACAAAAAAAAGAAATGATGGATGGACATATGGATGGATGAAACAAATGAATGGATGGAACAAAAGAAAGAAGGATGGATGGAACAACAATTATGGATGTATGGATGGATGGATGGATACACGGATGAATCAAAAGAATGAATGATGGATAGATTAATAGAACAGAAGAAAGAATGATGGCTGAATGCATGGATGGATGGATGGATGGATGGATGGATGGATGGATGGACAAATAAATAGGATGGGTGGATGGAACAAAAGAAAGAATGGAGGAATGGAAACAAAAGATGGAAGTACGAACAGAACAAAAGTAAAAAGGATGGACAGATGGATGGATAAAACAAAAGTAAATAGGATGGAGCAAGGATGGACAAATAGGATGGACGGATGGAACTAAACAAAGAAGGATGGACGGATGGATGGAACAAAAGTAAAAAGGATGGAGCAAGGATGGACAAATAGGATGGACGGATGGAACAAAAGAAAGGAGGATGAATGGATGGAACAAAATATGAATGATGGATAGACGTATGGATGAATGGATGGAAAGAACAAAAGAAAGATGGATGGATGAATGGATGAATGGAACATAAGAAAAATTGATGGATTAAAAAAAGAATGTTGAATGGATAGACGGATCGATGGAACAAAAGAAAGGATGGATGGAAAAAAAGAAGGATATATAGATGAATGAATAGACAGACAGATGAATAAATAGGATGGATGAAACAAAAAAGAATGATGGATTGCTGGAAAAATGGATGGAACAAAAGAAAGAAAGATAGATAGATGGATGGACAGATAGATAAATAAATTGGATGGAACAAAAATGATGGATGGACGGACGAACGGACGGATGGTGCAAAAAAAAGAAATGATGGATGGATGGACATATGGATGGATGAAACAAATGGATGGATGGAACAAAAGAAAGAAGGATGGATGAATGTATGGATGGATGGATGGATAAACGGATGAATCAAAAGAATGAATGATGGATAGATTGATAAAACAGAAGAATGAATGATGTATGAATAGGTGGATAAGATGGATAGCATGAATAGCTAAGATGGATGAATGAGACAGATGGAATGAATGGATAAATAAATAAATAAATAAATAAATAAATAAATAAATAAATAGGATAAGATGGACAGATAGATAAAAAATAGGATAGATGGATGGAACAAAAGAAAGAATGATGGACAGATGGATAAATAGGTTGGTTGGATGGAACAAAAGATCAAACAAAGCTACTGTAGTAATGTGCTTTTTGAGTATAAACCAGAACACTATTCTTATGTGTGTTGCTTTAAATGCAAATAAGCTGTTGCTGCTCCCCGCCTACTTTCCAGATAAAGGCGGGTCATTCACCCCCTTTGCCTCAGATATTCTGCATCTACAGTTTTCAAAGTTTATTTTCTGAACTCGTTTTGAAGCCTTGGGGGTTCAAATACCTGATAAATATTTCATAAACCTGCACATATGGAGAATGTTGCAAGAGCTCTAAAGGGATAGTTCACCCACAAATGAAAATATACTCACTATTGACTCACTCTTCTGCAGTGTTGGGGAACGTTGGGGGGAAAAAGAAAACAATAATTCAAAATATAACAAAAACTGCAACAAGATCAACAAATAATAGAGAAAGACTCTGCATGAAGAGAAGCGGCCGTTCTTTAGTTTCAGCTCAAGTATCGTCATCTAATCTGAAACTCAGTTTAAGTGCTTTCAAATCACTCTGATTACGTCTGATTGGATATCACCGACTTTAACTTGCACTTTACGGCTTAAAATATTCAGCATCACCCCAGTGAAAATAAATAATTCCTGAGCGCGTCTCTTTAAGAGTCTCTGGCCCTGTGAGACCAGGATTGTGTTTTAGCAGAACTCACTGAAAGATGTATTCGATCTGCTGTTGTAGATTCCTCTGCTACAGCGTTCTGCATGAAAGGAGAGCAAGATGCCTACAACACAGAGGTCATGGGCCAATCACAGCCAGAGGTTACTGTTTAGTCAACGGCTGATGGGCCAATGAGATTCAACTAGGGGCGGGGCTACCCAACACAACATGAAATATGTTAAATGGAGTGTTCATGTCAGATCGTTCTGGAGAAACTCCTCCTGCTGGAAGTGCTTTTACGAGAAGGGCATACAAGATCAACTGGATGGGGGAAAAGCTAGGCCTGAGTGTTTAAAAGAACTTTAAAAAGCTTGAAGTTTTTGCACAGAAGTCAAGTAAGGTTATTAAAAGCTTTAAAATATTCATCCATTAGTTCATGTATTTACCCTTATGAGCTAAGAATAGTTACATCTGAGACCAAGTGCTAGTTAACATTAGTTCTTGGTTTGTTGAACAACTGTATTTTCATTACTAACATTAACAGAGATGAATAAATACTGTATTAATTACATTAATCATTGTTTAATTTAGTAATTTTATTAATTATCCTTAAACTAATGAAGCATTAAGTGTGAAATACCGAAAACATATTTCAGCACATATCTAAGCTCAAATTTTTTCTAGCATAGTAAATACATTGCTAAAATAAAACAACAGGAACTATATACACTCACTGACCACTTTATTAGGTACAAGGCAGGATGGATCCATGCTTTCATGTTTTGAGGCCAAATTCTGACCCGACCATTCAAATGTGTCAGCAGAAATGGAGACTCATCAGAGCAGGCAACGTTTCTCCAATCTTCTATTGTCCAGTTTTGGTGAGTCTGTGTGAATTGTAGCCTCAGTTTCCTGTTCTTAGCTGACAGGAGCGGCACCCGGTGTGGTCTTCTGCTGCTGTAGCCCATCCGCCTCAAGGTTGGATGTGTTGTGTGTTCAGAGATGCTCTTCTGCAGAGCTCGGTTGTAACGAGTGCTTATTTGAGTTACTGTTGCCTTTCTATCAGCTGGAACCAGTCTGGCCATTCTCCTCTGACCATCAACAAGGAATTTGCTTCTAAAACACTGCCACTAACTGGATAATTTATTTTTTTCAGACAACTTTCTGTAAAGCCTAGAGATGGCTGCGCGTGAAAACCCCAGTAGATCAGCAGTTTCTGAAATGCTTAGAGCAGCCAGTCTGGCACCAACAACCATGCCACATTTAAAGCCCCTAAATCGCCTTTCTTCCCCATTCTGATGCTCACTTTGAACTGCAGCTGATCGTCTCGACCACGCCTACATCCCTGAATGCATTGAGTTGCTGCAATGTGATTGGCTGATTAGAAATGTGCATTAACGAGCATTTGGACAGGTGTACCTAATAAAGTGGCCGGTAAGCAAATGTTATTCTATATGATTTAACACCGTTAGCATGTTTCAACAAACTATGAAGCACATATGTTAGCAACACATATTAATTTGTAGCCAACATAACACATTTTTGCAAGTTTTAACATGACTTAGCATGTTGCTAACAAGTTTTTAACATACAATGACAGATGTTTGCTAGAATGATTTAACACGTTGCTAATACAATTCCAACATGTTTTAACATAAGCTTTGAAGTTTTATGATGTTTCTCACATTAACTAGCATGCCACTAATTTTCAAAGATTGCTAATGTTTAAAGGAAGTTTAATGATGGGCTAACATGAATTATAATGTTGGTAGCTATTGTAACAACACACAGCTAATGCTAAAATGAATTTGCTAAAATTAATGTAGGCTACATGATGTTAAAATGTTAAACGGTTTTTATCAAATTAGCAAGTTGCTATCATGTTGATAGATAGCATGCTTAAATATACAGCTAAAATATTTTAGTTGTTGCTAATGTGGTGTTTTTTTGCACATTGATAGAATTATTTTGCTGCCGCCATGGTTAACCCAATGCTAACATGAATTAGCAATTTGCTCGCATAAAATAGTATGTTATTACTGTTACCGTTAAAATAAAAGCAAATAGCTTAGCTGACATGTTTTATCATGTTGCTAGCATCATTTAACATGTTAGCATGACCTACGATATTTAATAGGCTTTGCTTGTGCTAAACAGCCTCACAGAAAGATGAAAATGTATTCATTTGTTTTCTTCTATGCTTAGTCCCTTTATTAATCTGGGGTCGCCCCAGCGGAATGAACCGCCAACTTATCCAGCCCGTTAAGTGGATGCCCACACGGAGGAAACCCACGCAAATGCAGGGAGAACATGCAAACTTCACACAGAAACACCAACTGACCCAGCCGAGGCTCGAACCTGCAACCCAGTGACCTTCTTGCTTCTAGCATTCTTTAACACATGACTAAAATACCACATTTCTGTATGTTTTAACATGATTTAGCATTGCTGCTAACAAGTATTTAGCACAAATGACAGATGTTTAAGCACTTTTCTAGAATGACTTGAAAATGTACTAGCAACATGCTAACATGTTTTAACACAAACTTTGATGCTTTTTCATGTTTTCTACTTAATTAGCATGCCGCTAAGATTCAAAGGATGCTAATGTTTAAGAAATGTTTAATGTTGGGCTAGCATTATCATGTTGGTAGCATTTGTAACATGCTGTAGCTAAAATGATTTTGCTAAAATTGACTAACATAACGCCAAAATGTTGAACGGCTTCAACAAATTGATGTGTTGCTACCAAGTTTCTAGCATTCTTTAATACATGGCTAACAAAACACATTTCTCTATGTTTTAATAATACTTGCTACCAACATGCTAAATAATAAGTATACATTGACATGTTTTAACAAGTTGACTTAGCATGGCGCGAGTATATTTCCAGCATGTTTTAACAAAAACCTTAATGTTTTATCACATTTCTTAAATTAATTAGCATGCTGCTAATTTTCAAAGGATGTTTCATGATGGGATAGCATGAATTATAAGGTTGGTAACTATTGCAACACACAGCTAACATATTTTAGCTGTTGCTAAAATGAATTTTCTAAAATGAATGCACATGATGCTAAACTGTTTAAACAAATTAGCATGTTGCTACCATGTTTAAAACATGCTTTAATACATAGCAAACATTAGTTGTTGCTAATGTGATGTTTTTTGCACAATGCCAGAACATCATGCTTCTCCCAAAGTTAACTCAATGCTAACATGAATTAGCAATTTGCTTGCATAAAATAGCATGTGATTATGGTTACAGTTAAAAAAATAACAAATTTTGCTTAGCTAACATGTTTTATTATGTTTCTAGCATCATTTAACACATTAGCATGAGCTATGGTATTTGATAAGCTTTGCTTGTGCTAAATAGCCTCACAGATGAAGATGCGAGTTTACTATTATTATTATTATCTTTGAACTTCTGAAACCATCTCTGTGATTTCTTTGTCATTTTTATTGTCTACTTTACAAAACCCAGACGTCTGATCAGTCAGTACAGACACAGCCTGCTGATCCTGGAGGAGGTAAAAATCTGGGAGCAGACACGGTTCAACATTTAGCCTCAGAAAAAGATGAAGGAATTGGATTTGAGTTTGTGAAGCCAACATAATGACAGTAATAAATAATCAAAGTCTATACATCTGGGCTGAAGACAGACTGAGAAAAGGTCAGTCTTCAGCGAATATTAGCTCACAAATCTTCGCAGTACTAAATGTCAAACGTCAGTAATACTGACAGCTGAATTTGCTGTGCTCCGCTCTGTTCTAGAATAAACCATGACATGCTGGTTAGTGACGATTCATTTATATGACCTGCACATTTTAATCAACTCGCAGGTCTCATAGTGTCTGCATTTCTCTAGAAACATGCTAAATATCTTCTAGAGTTTCAGTGGATAAACTGAATTTTGCACACAGTTAGCATTAGCACATACCTGTCAACATTCTGATGTGAAAATAAGGGATATGGCCAACATAATAAATAGGGGTGTGTTAATTTTTATGGTCAATTTCGATTATCGAATCAAAAAATAGAATCGTCGATGCTGCCACGCCCCCATGTCACGTCAGCTTGGCTTGCCAAGCAGAAAAAAAACCGGCTTGTTGAAGTGCTTGTTATACTGCAGAAGCAGGAGACCCGTCGACAGAGCTTAAACCCTCTCCTCTTTCAATGAAGTTGCCGGTGTGGAAGCATTTTGGATTTCCAGTGAGTTATGTTGACAACGTTCGTGTTGTCGACAAAAAAAACCCACAGTTTTGCAAGCTCTGCTATGTACGTATTACGTAAGGTTTGTCCGATAGACAACACCGGCATCGCGATCCTCCGCCCGCCCCCGTTGCAAATCCGCTCGTGAAAAGTACACACTCAGGCCCTGTTTACACTGTCTTTGTTTTTAAATGACATTTTAGAACGACAACGATGTGACATCCACAGTGGCGTGTAGCATTTCTGAGCAGCCCTCCTTCCTCTCTACCTCTGAAAATGCACATCACGTGACCACACAGACACAGACGCACACACAGCCATGCGCTCGAGACAGCAGGTCCAGGCAGTCAGAGGACTGCTTCAGTCTTTCACTCACTTGTACTTAGTCATTTTAGCGAACACCTCAGACACTGTTGGCTGGTTCCTGTTGGTTGTGCGTCTTTTTTACCGACGCCATTATAACGACACAGATCACTGCCTATTCACGAGTCCCGCAGAAAAAGTGATTGACAGGTGGTAATTATGTGTGTATCTTGCCTTTATTCATTTACTGTATGATTTGTTTATGGGTAAAACAAAGACCATGCAGGTCAGGTAGTTTAAACGGTAGGCTACAAATAATTAATTGGTCATTAATTAATTATTCATAATCAAAAATCGAATCGTGACACCCTTAATATATATATATATATATATATATATATATATATATATATATATATATATATAGATTAATAAATATATATACTATATATATATATATATATATATATATATATATATATATTTATTAATCTATATATATATATATATATATATATATATATATATATATATATATACATACATATATATATATATATATATATATATATATATATATATATATATATACATACATATATATATATATATATATATATATATATATATATATATATATATATATATATATATATATATATATATATATATTAGTTAAAAATCTATATATTTGCTATTATCCCAAGTGTATATAACTACTGTAAAAAAAATCAGCATTCGGTACATACTTTCAGTTTTTTCTATGCTTGAACTGACCCGATCTAATCCTATTTATATGAAATGAACCTGCTCCCAAGCAGGTTTGAGCTACCTAACTGCTATGACAACAACTCTCAGATGAGTTTTGAACAACAAATCCATGCTGGATCATGTTAAACCGGCAATATCCAAATCCAGCTTACTGAGTAATCCACGTACGAAGAACGGACCCCAGGTTCATGGCATCGTAATCCAACACCTCACATCTTTTAGGTTGCTGAAAGAATCATTTGCTGCTGTTTTTTCCAGCTTCTCTTTTATTTTTTCGCGCTTCACTCTTGCGTTTGTCCCTTTCTGAAAGGATTGGATATCAGAGCGATTCAATGATCACACGCACGTTATTATCATCAGCTCAAGAAATTTGTTATTTCAAATATAGACGTGCGGCGAGTGCAAGAGAGAAAGAGAAACCGATTGCACTTTTAGACAGGCTCGTAAAACAACAACAGGACACAGCAGATTTAGTTGTTCTTGGCTTTGTAGCTGTTCATCAAGATGACAACAAGGTTTGTTTGAGCTTGTTTTGACCATGTCTCGTTAATATTTGTAAAGTTGAAGCCACCCCCCCATATGCATAACTGTTTCTTGCATATAATTGATGTTCAGTGTATATTGTAAAGCAAGTTAAGTTTATATGTTGAGTGTAATTCTTGCAGCTCTAATATATATATATATATATATATATATATATATATATATATATATATATATTTTTTTTTTTTTTTTTTTTTTGGTTCAATTATGCAAGAAACAGGTAAGCATGTGGATGTTCAGTGTATATTGTAAAGTAAGTTAAGTTTATATGTTGAGTGTAATTTGTGTACACACTTCATGTTGGATTTCCTACGTTCAAATGACAATAAAGATAATCTATTGTCTTCTATTCTATTCATATTAACATTACAATAATGTACCTTTTGAAATGTAAAGGCACTAATATATTTCTTTAAGGTTTTCTGAGAGTGTTTGATTATTAAACCCCTTTATTTGATTTTGTCATAACACTTTTCATGCTTTCACTATGATCTTTCTTTTAACTTCTGTTATGATTATGCATGTGTAAAAGAGTTTTATCAAGGTCTGAAACACTTTTGACATTTCCAGGTTTCACCACAGCAGAAGTCATCATACTTGGGTACATTTAGAGCACAAAAAACTCAAGACAGTGTTATCAAGACTTTCAGAAAATAAAAAAGTGAGAAAACAATGTTCAGTTCACTGTCTCGCCCTCATACACGCTGCATTTCAAACACCTCACGAGTGGTAATTACCTTTTTTTTGTCATTTGATGCAAAGATGACATCATACATACATAAATACACGCAATATTAGACTACATATTCTTCAAGACACTTCTATACAGCTTAAAGTGACATTTAAAGGCTTAACTAGATTAATTAGGGTAACTAGGCAGGTTAGGGTAATTAGGCAAGTATTGTATAACGATGGTTTGTTCTGTAGACTATTGAAGAAAAAAATAGCTTAAAGGGACTAATAAATAAGACCTTAAAATTATGTATGAACTGCTTTTATTCTAATTCAAAATAAAACAAATAAAACTTTCTCCAGAAAAAAAAAATATTATCAGACATTATTAGAAAATGTCCTTTGTTAAACATATTGTGGGAAATATTTAAAGAAGAATGAACAAAAAAAAAAATCAAAAAATCAAAGGGGGCCTAATAATTCTGACTTTTACTGTATATATTATTACGGTGTGATGTCTCGGCTGTGTTTTTATAAACAGCGGTTCCTTTGTTTTCATTCTCCTGCTTCCACAAGTGACGTATCTCTGTAAACCTATAGCGTTCAGCTGCATGTCCAGCTCCGCCTTTTGGTACTCTTTTTTTCATGCTAGATACCCTTTGCAAAGGGTGACCAAAAAGTGGTACGCTTTACTTTTAGGTACCTTTTGACCATAGATATATACACTAGATATCGCATAGGGACCCTCAGCATGCGTCAATAGCGCCGCCACATTGGTACAGTGCTCCCAGGACAAATGTCATTCAACCGCACTAGTCAAGACAGTGTTATTACGTGAAGATGCGGGACTTTAGCGCTGTCTACGGGTGTAGTAACGAGCAAACAAAGAAAACAAAGCACAAAGGCAGAACATTTTATGGGTAATATTACGTTTTTTTTTTCTGTTTTTGTATGTTCTGAACTTTTGTGCTAATCAGGTAATGTTATTGATGATGACAGTCACTTACTGCATTCACCATAAGGCAAAGCAGCTCCAACTCGCACTAAACACTCTGCTTATGCTAGTTTTGTTGAATAAAATCAGCAAACAATGCAAAAGAAATATGACAACGAGATGCTGCGCTGCCAGAAACTTGTATTATTGTTGGCTAGCGTTAGTGAAAGAGTCGTTCGGGGCATTCATTCACAAACGAATCGCTCCCTCCGTCAGTATGAGAAGTGAAAGCGGTAGAGGAGCTGTGTTTCAGGACATGATTAGATTAAATTTAACAGGGAGGGTAAATAGTAAATTTCTGTACACACAAACACAAGCTTTTTGTCAGGAATGCCCGAACGGTCACTGATCCATCAATGTAGAAAAGTGATGTCAAATTATAATTTTCGTAATTAGAAAAAAAAATTACACACTAACATCCAGGAAAACTCCCGATCATAGATATATGTGTATATTTCTGGCTTTGGATGGCCACAGTCCTCCACTGTACCTTGGTCCCGCATTCATTTCAAAGGAGCGCTACCCTGTAGCAAGATGGCGGCGCTATTGATGCATTCCATACAATAGACAACAATAGGCCAGGCGACATCTAGTGTATATATCTATGCCTTTTGACAGTGGAAACGGCCATAAAAGCATACAGTAGAAATGGGTCATTTGTTCTTCCTAAAGCTTAGATAGGAGACAACAACTTTTGTCAGGTTGTGTATATGGTCGATACAAAGAAGATGTCCAAGTACCATTCTTAATATGCATACTAATAAATCAGGGGTGGCCAACCCTGTTCCTGGAGAGCCACCTTCACCGCAGATTTCAGTTGCAAACCATATCCAACACACCTGCCTGTAATTATCACGTGGTGTTCAGGTCCTAATTAATTGGTTCAGGTGTGTTTGATATGGCTAGCAACTGAAATCTGCAGGAAGGTGGCTCTCCACCTTATCAGCGCCACCCCTGCACTAAATAAAAACTAGGTTTTGATAGAATTATGGAACAAACAGTTTTACAAAATGTCTTTATGGAAAGATTTTAATAAAAAAAATAATAAATTGATCAATTAAATAAATTGAGGGCGTCACGTTGGTGCAGTGGGTAACACGATCACCTCACAGAAAGAAGGTCACTGGTTTGAGCCCTGGCTGGGTCAGCTGGCATTTCTGCTATTTATTTATTTATTTCCTTTATTTAGCCAGGAGATCACATTGAGACAGTACTGTCTCTTCTTCCAGTGAGACCTGGTCAAGATGGCAGGCAGCACATAAAGTTTCATATAAAAATCACAAACAATACCACAAAATTACAAAATCACCATTCTTAAAAACATCAGCTCATAACAAACAATTGCAGGTGTCCTTTAAAATGTTGTATAAAAGATGTTTAAAAGTACTCAGAGTCGGAAGAGTGTCAAGATTGAGCTGATTTTGCAGGTCATTCGAAGCCCTGGGAGCGTGAACGGAAAAAGCACGTTTGCCAAGTTCTGATAATGCCCTTGGAACTATCAGACGAATACATGAACCAGATCTAGTATGTTGATTGCTGGTGTGAAATGTTAATAAATTAAAAATATAGGATGGTAATTTACCTAAAAGAGCTTTTAAAATAAATAAGTACAGATGTAATTTTCTCCTTTGATATAGAGATAACCAGTCTAAGGAATCATACAAAATACAGTGATGCGTCCGTGAATCTGCACCTGTGACAAAACGTATTGCTGCATGATAAACAGAATCTAATTTTCTTAATAGGGTAGCGGTTGCGTGCATATAGAGATGATCACCATAATCCATTATAGACAAGAATGTACTCTCTACTAATTTTTTGCGGGCTTTATAAGGAAAACAATTTCTTGACCGGTATAAAAAACCTAACTTTGGCCTAAGCTTTTTCAGTAACTTGTCAATGTGTATATCAAAGGCTAATCTCTCATCAATCCAAACTCCTAGATATTTATAAAAGCTAACTCTTTCTATTTGAACACCGTTCAGAGTTTTTATTGTCTGATCTGTTGACTTAGTGCGGTCACAGCTAAAAATCATATATTTAGTCTTTTTATATTTATATTTTATATTTATATTCTGACATGCGCTATGGGGAATTAATGAACTAAATTAGTCGCAGTGTACAAGTGTGAAAGAGTTTGTTTTCCAGTGTTGGGTTGCGGCTGGAAGGGCATCGGCTGTGTAAAACATATGCTGCATAAGTTGGCGGTTCATTCCGCTGTGGTGACCATGGATTTATAAAGGGACTAAGCCGAAAATGAATGAATCAATTTTGATTTTGATGAAAATAACAATTAACCGTTTTGACCCATGCAATACATTTTTGACTGTTCCAAAAAAACACAACAGAAGACTTTTAATTAGTGTAAGAGATCTTGTGATCCAGGATCAGAGGTATGACCAAAAAACGAATAGAAATAAAAAAAAACACTCATGTGGTTGTCATGGTGATCCTACACCCAACTCATATTTATGCATTATGAAAACTATAACAATACGCAACAAGCTGGCATGTAATTACATGCTCACTGTCACTGCAGCTCTCGCCGGGAAAGGCGGCGGCATCTTATTTGCTTCATAATTTTTTGATTTGCACAAATTGTACTATTCCTAGAGATCCATTGCCTCAGTGTTCCTGTCTAAGTATTTAAGGTGTTTATTCCGTCCTCTTTTATTTATTTCTTTAATTAAAAGAAATATTTTATCCCCCTCCAATGTGCAGCCAGTAGGTGTTAATTGAGATATTGAGGCATTTAGAAATACTCAGGAGAGAACAGATGGCGCTCTGTTTATCAGAACAACGCTACCTGTCAATCAACAGGTTTCCACGACGACAAGTGACACTTTCTAAAACTCTGGAAATGAAGTCATGCAAACAATCAAACGTTTAATCTAAAACTCATCAATATTAAACTTTTGAGAGTGCACTAATGATTCTACAAGTGTGCGTCTGATCATGAGAAGTCATTCAGGACTCCTAGGATGTACAAATATTACACAAATTCATGAGTCGCTTTTCTTAGTAAAGTCATTTAGTCGGACACAATAATTTTTTTGATTCTCTAATTTTCAGTTCCCGACAAGAAGGTTTTATAGGGCTAGCAAGACAAATGAAGATGGGCATGACTGTGGAAGTGGTTCTCTGTAAAAAAAAGAGAAATAATTTTTATATATATATATATATATATATATATATATATATATATATATATATAATAAATAAATAAATATAAATATATATATATATATATATATATATATATATATATAAATATATAAAATATATAAATATATAAATATATATATAAATATATAAATATATATATATATATATATATATATATATATATATAAAAATAAATAAATAAATAAATATATAAATATATATATATATATATATATATATATATATATATATATATATATATATATATATATATATATATAAATAAATATATAAATGGAGGGGGGGGTAGAGCCAGAGATATACACATAGATCTATGATCCCTGGATGTTAGTATGCAATTTTATTTTTTTTTTTATTGTGCAGACCTAATCAGGAGTGAATGACTTCTAGTCTAATTTTAGACATGATGTTTGTTGGGCACATTCTAAATGTATCTGTCTATCTTTGGATGTCTATTAGATGTCTATCAAACACAAAATTGCTTGGTGGGTATTTTACCTGCAATTAAACACATTTTTTTTATTTCTCCTAATTGTTTAACTTTCACATTGTTTCTGAAATTATGTCTTAAGCTGTTAGTTCTCCGAAATAAGTGTGTGAGGTATTAATTTGTACCAAAATAAGCCTTATTGCTATCTTTAAGAAACCGTTTTGACATTAGAACAACACACATCACAAAACAAGGCTGTTCGCTGTGGTTTAGGACCCATATGCAGATTTATTCCATATCACAGTCCAAATGATAGTAGACAAAAACATCTCTAGAAGCCAAACGTGATAGCAAACAACTGAAACTTCTAACAAAACTAGAACTATACTCAGAACAGAACAGAAATCAAGGAAATAACCAGCAATACTCACAATACAAAATCCAGACGCAATGAAAACACAAACACAAAGAACTCCAATTACAAACACCTGAACACAACACAACATATCAATCACAGCAGCAAAGAATTATGGGGACTGAAGTTGTTAACTGGACGGCATACAACACAGTGCCCTCTAGAGCCTAGACTATGATGCTACAGCCAATACACAAACAGTTGCGTTCAATAAATACACAATACACAGAATCAGGATCGGCAATATGCGTAAACCTTGTTCACAATATCTGAGATTTTATGTTAAAGTGTGATACATGCAAAAAAATCCAAGTTGCCTTAAATTTTTAAGCTGAATCTAATTAACCGTTTGAGTCCATTGAACTTATATCATGTTAAACTGACTTAAAACAGCTTGTGTAACTTAGAAAATTATGTTATAACATGATTAACTTAGTCTAATAAGTTACAATGAATTAAAAACATATGCTGTCATGATTAAATGTTCATGTAAGTTTTTTACATTGTGCAATATTTGTAAATTTATATTTAAATTTGCATATATTTTAGTTTCCTGAGCAATATATATATATATATATATATATATATATATATATATATATATATATATATATATATATATATATATATATATATATTTATTTATTTATTTTTATTTTTTTGTTTGTTTTTTTGGTTCCACATGCATACCTGTTTCTTGCATAATTGATGTTCAGTGTATATTGTAAAGTAAGTTAAGTTTATATGTTGAGTGTAATTTGTGTACACACTTCATGTTGGATTTCCTACGTTCAAATGACAATAAAGATAATCTATTGTCTTCTATTCTATTCATATTAACATTACAATAATGTACCTTTTGAAATGTAAAGGCACTAATATATTTCTTTAAGGTTTTCTGAGAGTGTTTGATTATTAAACCCCTTTATTTGATTTTGTCATAACACTTTTCATGCTTTCACCGCAGAAGAAGTCATCATACTTGGGTACATTTAGAGCACAAAAAACTCAAGACAGTGTTATCAAGACTTTCAGAAAACAAAAAAAGTGAGAAAACAATGTTCAGTTTACCGTCTCGCCCCCAAACACACTGCATTTCAAACACCTCACGAGTGGTAATTACTTTTGATGCAAAGATGACATCATACATACATAAATACACACAAAAAAATTATTATTGCTGCTTCTATAAACCAATTATTTAAAATAAACTAAATTAACACAATTCTTTGCTGTTTTATTGGATCAACTTAATTGTTTTATGTTCAATCCACATTTGTAAAACATAATCAACTTGTGTTGGGATAACATGAAGGAATTGAGTAAAACCCAGCAGTTTTTACAGTGTGTGTGTGTGTGTGTGTGTGTGTGTGTGTATATATATATATATATATATATATATATATATATATATATATATATATATATATATACAAACTATATATATGCACACACACACACACCGGCCACTTTATTAGGTACACCTTACTAGTACCTGGTTGGACCCCATTTTGCCGACAGAGCAGCCTTAATCCTTCATGGCAGAGATTCAACAAGGTATTGGAAATATTCCTCAGAGATTTTGCTCCATATAGCATCACACACTTGCTGCAGATTTGTCGGCTCAGATGCAAAGGTGCTCTATTGGATTGAGCTCTGGTGACTGTGCAGGCCATTTGAGTACAGTGAACTCATCGTCATGTTCAAGAAACCAGTCTGAGATGCTTCACGCTTTATGACATGGTGCGTCATCCTGCTGGAAGCAGCCATCAGAAGATGGAGACACTGTGGACAATACTTAGGTAGGCTGTGGCCTTGACACAATGCTTAATTGGAACTAATGGGCCCAAGAAAATATCCCCCACACCATCACACCACAAAAATTAATTGTATTTAATTAACGTCTACCCAAACCCTACACCCAACCATCACAGTACTGTAAAAATATTAATTATTGTTTTACAGTGTTATAAAAATGATGCTAAATTAATGGCGCATCCGCAGCTGTATCCTATTTAGGCTACACAAAACAGAAACATGATTAAAATACATGAAAATACATAAAATACATTTGGAGTATTTGTACAAGTCGGGATTCGAACCCTAAAGTCATTCGAAGCATGGTAACAGCGTGCACACGCACAGTTCACTAGGCCATACGAGACAGGAATTTTTCCTGATCTTGGCAGTCAATTGCAGATCCGCCAGGTCTCGAAACGCTTCCAAGCTGATCGATGCTTTGAATCGCTTTAGTCACGTGACCAGGGGCCTCATGTATCAACGCTGCGTATGCACAAAAACTTTGCTTGCGCCAGGTTTCACGCTCACGTTTGGATTTACTAACGATGAAATGAACGTGGGAATGTGCGCAGGTCCCTGCCAACTTCATGTCGGGCGTACATTTCTTGTGTGTGTCTGTTTTATTTCCAGTGGCGACTCCTAGAGGCAGTTGAGTTAAATTGCACTCTACAAAGTATCTTTGAGCCTTGCAATGGCAGCTGTATGAGACGAGTTCATCCGCATGTCTAGCAGGTAAAGACCTTTTTCTTGGAACCCAAAATTACCCATGATGCTTTGCGTGTATGCGCAAGGAGAATGCGAAGAACTTGCGGTCGGCAGCTGATGCGTGTAAACAGTCACATTTGGACAGCTTTGAAACGATAGTTTTAATCTATTTTACCTGCTTTTATCCTCTTTGAACTAATACTGTTGTCCATCAGCAGCATCTCCTGGACTGATCATTTAGAGAAATGAGATCTAATAGGATGGAAAACAGCTGCTGTGAGGCGTTTCCCCCTCGTTGTCAGACGGCATCTTCTGCAGTTTAAATGAAGCCTCGTCATCGCTAAAGTCAACATTTTCTCTTTAATTCAAATATATAACCAGCCCAAACTCATGTAATTCAGCAAAATGTTTGACACACACACGTAGCCTGTACTGTGCCACTGACACACTGATTTAATAACCGTGACAAAGTGAAAATATAGGCTAGTGTCATTTTGAAATGACAGAAAAACACAAACCGTGGTGAAAACAACACACGGAATAAAACACAAACGGCTCGCCATTAGAATGAACAGCAAATCAGCAGCAGAGGATCAATAACAGACTTTTATTGCTCATTTTTGTAAATTGCACGACTTTCATACCTGTTAAGTGTCATGCAGTACTCTGGTTTGCTCTCTCTCTCTCTCTCTCTCTCTGTGTGTGTGTGTGTGTGTGTTAAAGAGCCGCTGAGCTAACACTGTATTTCTGACGGCTGACACGTGAACCAGGAGAACGTTTTTCTCGTATTTCTGATGCGCTTGAACCACATGTGACAGATTATAACGGCTTTAACAGACACATTTTTAAGTTGTGTGTCACAAAAACACTCTGTTATCCATTAAAAACATTGAAACCCATTTTCGGAGCGCAAATTACCAGTTGTACACGCTGTGAACGGAAGTTTTTAGCATTCTACCGGAAGACGCTGGTCGCTATGGCGCCCTCCATGCAGCAGCCATAAAAAAGGTCCATATAAGGTTTCCATATCATGCAGCTGACCATCCAAACATTAAAGCGCAATTTGCAGTGGTTGCTTTTTTTCCACATGTAATGGGAGCGATCTACTGGACACACATTGCTATGAAGGCGCCATCTGAAGATGAATTTGCATGCGTGAATCAGAAGCATTTCCATTCAATAAATGTGCAAATAAAATATGATGCACAGACTAAATAATGATTCCTGCTTGTCTTCCTCGTGATGAAGAGTAGGCAAAATCTGATATGCAATGTGGGAAAAAAAGAAGAATGAGTTGATCAGACGCTGGATTCGAACCGGGTTTATGCTTGAACGTGTCAAAACATGATGCCATACGTTTTACGAGCTACGCCACTCACGAAACTACAAAGTTTTACAACTTTACATTGCACTATTTCTTTTTTAAATCCACTCAGTGCGATGTTCAGACCTGTGTTAACCGCATCAGCAAATCTCTCCCACACTATTTTTTTCTTTTGTTATTAATTCCAGAGGACAAACTTGCAAATAACACAGTTTTTCTCCGGTTTACCTCCGAAAGCAGCACCTCCAAATCACACTCTGTTAAAAGTTTCTGTAGCTCCCTCCAGCAACAAACGAGCAAGAGTCTTTGTTTTCTACTGACTGGTTTATTTTCATAGCAAGTCTTCAGTTCTCAACATAGAGCAAACCACAAGACATCAAGGGTGTACCAGACGTAAGAACTAAAAAACATACAACAATGAATTACAACAGTGCATTTCCATATCAAATTAATCCAAATCACCACATTAAGGTCACACATAACAATGGATCACATAATCTTAACTAATACAATTTAACTTTATAAATAGCACCGCTCATAAACAAACAGTTAAATGCACACACCAAACAAACAACAACAACACCACACTTCAAATCAAACAAAACCAACAAATCATACAAAACAAACATACCTCATTGGCTGGTTACGGAAGGGAGAAACTCAAGAAAAGCATAAGCATTCCTTAGCTTGTTGAATGCTTGGAAGTGAATCTCTACTCACAGTGGTGCATCATTTTTATAGTTCCCCCTGAAATTAGCTCCGCCTTAATTAGTTCCTAGGTGAACTGGCATAAGATCTTAAACACACATGACATCTGCTACAGTTTTTCTTCTTGCTTGCTTTTGCCATTGCTTTTTCTTTGGGTTTTGCCAAAGTATAGTAATTAGCATATTCATATGGGGGAGGGGGCAGGGAGGGGTTTTGCGCTCGTGCACATGCGCTCAGTTTCACGCATATTCAAATGTACAGAGAATATGCGTGTGATTCGGCGTACGCAGTGTTTCATACATCTGAATTTTTTACTGTGTACGCACATTTACAGCTTTGTTCGTATGCAATGTTTTAGTATGAATTCAATGCAAGTCTTCGTACATGAGGCCCAAGGTGTTTCGAAACACTTCAGTCACGTGACTTGGGGGTTTCAGATCATGCTTCGGTGCAGTGTTTCGAAACACTTGCAGTTCGGGATCTCGACACTGCGTCGAAACGTCAGTTTCACGTCAGTCATCCCTAGTCTCGGGTGCTGAGATGCGTTCTGCGTGAATGTCTCCTGAATCTGCATGTGCAGTGAACATTTTGCAGTGAAAACCGGTCGCATGGCGCTAATTTTATGCAGTCGCACAAATTTTCCCAAATATATTTTGAGGTCGCATTGATAAAATTTGGGCGCATATGCGACCAAAATGGTTGCAATTTCGATCCCTGCTTTAGATTTTTAAGAATGCAATTAATAGTTCGTAAAACAATACACAAATGAACCGTTTACCCAAAACACATGCCTATTAATAGCAAAACTGATAGTAATTTAAAAAAATCTTGTCATAAAAGTATTGTATAATGTAACAAATGGGAACAAAATCTATAACTGTACCTTTAAAAGCCCCTAAAAAGATCCATAGAGTACAATTTTACCCAAAATGAGTAATACACTCTAAACTAGTGGCACAGAAATGTCCCCTTCAGGTGCCCCCAGTGACGGCCTTTGTACCTGAAAGCTTTGTACCTATTCAGAGAGATAACAATGGAAATGGAAAACGATATACTGTATTTTTAGCGTGCATCAGGATCTGGACATGTAATCACAGCACGAGCAATCTCAATATAAAAGCCCTCTAATACGGAGTCTGTTTATCTACTGCATCTAAACAAAACCAGGGAAACGCTGCTCCCATAATGATGCATTTCTCCTTTCTCTAAAGTCAAAAATATCAGTCATAAACAAAAGGCTTGTGGGTAATATTAGCCCAAACAGCAGGCACAGCTAGAAGCCACAGGAAATCAACCTTACTGGGGTTCAGAGTCAGCACTGGCAGACAACAGTGTCGGATAATGAGCACAACAGCCCAAGGTGAACGCGGACACACACACATACACACACAAACACACACTGGGCGATATAACAAAAATCTCATCATGATAGAAGTCGTCTCATATCCTGATAAGGATATACAGTCAGAATTATTAGCCCTCCTGTATTCTTTGAAATCTTTTATATGTAGATTTGTAAGCAGACTAGTCTTAATAAGTAATTTCTAATAACTGATTTCTTTGCCAGTATGACAGCACATAAAATTGGACTAGCTATAATTCAAGATAATAGCATTCAGCGTAAAGTGACATTTTAAGGCTTAACTATGGTAATTAGGGTAAAGTTAGGGTAATTAGGCAAGTCATTTTATAACAGTGGTTTGTTTTGGAGACAATCCAAAACTAATATTAATTAAGGGGGCTAATATTGACCTTAAAATGGGTTAAACTTAATTAAAAACTGTTATTATTCTAGCCAAAATAAAACAAACAAGACTTTCTCCAGAAGAAAACATATTATAGGAAATACTGTGAAAAAATCCTGAATCTGTTCAACATCACTTGGAAAATATTTTTAAAAAAAAAACAACGGTAACACTTCATAATAACTACACATTATAAATCATTTATTAAGCATTAGCAAATAGTGAATTCATTATCTGTTAAGCATTAGCTCTGCATTAATAAACGTCAGTAAGCAGTTTATAACTGCAGCTACAAATGCTCTAGTCTTGACTTCAGCACCTTTAAAATGTGCTTAATAATTGTACTTTTATACTTTGTTTATGATTTATTTTTCATTACTAAATTAAGTGTCGCATTATTTACAAACCAGTTGTATTTAGGAGGAGTTTTGGGTTTTTTAGGATCATTCAGAATAAGTTAGTAAATGCTATTGAAATCAACATTTATGCGTATGCGTTATAGTCATCACGGGACAGTGTGGAGGAGAGAGAGGGAGAGAGAGAGGTGAGGTGACGAGACGTGCACCAAGTGACCTGCAGTTTGGCAATATTTCCGGTTTCGATCAAACGAGAAGGGAGACGTGGTGAATACGAACTAGAGGTCTGCTTTCCTGCTGCTGTACCGCAGGAGCCGACCAAATTTCTTGTGGTGCGGGAATGAGTTTCCGAATAAAGCGCAGGGAGGGAGCAGCTGGTAACTCCCTTGTAATTTGAAAGGGAGCTCCTGAGCGAGCGAGCACGCGCGCATCCGCGTGGATGCTGTTTGTTTGTTTGTTTGTTTGTTTGTTTGTTTGTTTGTGTGTGTGTGTGTGTGTGTGTAAATAAGAGAGCGTAGTGTTGTGCGTCTCTCTCTCTCTCTCTCTCTCTCTCTGTGCTTGTGTTTGTGTGTGAAAATGAGAGCATCCTGCGCAGATCTCTAATACAAACAAGACAAACAGGTGACCGCAAACCTAAGGACGCATAAAGGGTATTCAGTTTCTGAATGGTTTAGGCACAAGCCAACAGTTTAGTGATGCTGTCTGAGCCTTACGTCATGTTTTTTTTTAATTATGCACAGTAATACCGGATACCGGGGTAAAATAGGGAGGAGGTTTGACGGTAACAAAATTTGAATACCGCCTAAGCCTGATGGACACCAATGCTCCGATTTTAATATGATTAAGGCAATACTCTGATTAAGAGTCTAGCAGCACATTTTTACATGTTAAATAAAATATTTACTTCACTTTCTTATTTTTAATTTATTTTTTTGCAATCCCACCAACTGCGACCCACTGATCACACTCTTATGCACATGATCTAAACTTCCAAATGCCAGTGCAATTAATGCATAGCCACACATACACACACATGCACGCACGCACACACACACACACACACACACACACACAGATCCCCATTCCTTCCTTCTGCCAGCTCCTCCATAACTGCAGTGTTTTCCAGCGATTCCCACTAGCGTTTTTTCCAATTACTCCCTTGGCCAGTTTATCCAGCCATTCCCACTGGATTATGTGGAGTATTTTGCGGAGTGTTTCCAGCGCTGGGATTGCTTCAGGCTGGACGTGTTGATGAGTCACTGCATTAGTCAGATGAGCGGCTAGATGACAGTGGGAGTCTGCTGTGTTTCTTCCTTTCTGGAAATGCTGATACCCAGACAAGGCACTTTGCCACGACAGACGCTACAGAGAGCAGATCTGCGGCCATTTAGATGCTCTGCCAATGGACACACACACACACACACACACACACACACACATAGTAGCCAATCAAGAATCCAAGATGGCAATGCTCTTTGTTTGGCAGCCCATGCACAGATGCTCTCTCTCAGTGTGTCCCACAGGAAGAGGTTATTGCGCACTGATTGCTCTGTTCAGAGCCCAGAAACCTTAATGGAGTTCTCAGTTCATTTGGGCTTAAGTGTCAACTTTTCAAACAATCATATCATGCATGCATATTAATAAAACTAACACAACTAACAAATACAAATGCACGGAAATGATTAACCTTTGTGAAGTGTTCAAACTGGCTCCCCTTTGGTTATGTTGGGGGCTGTTTATTACTATTATTACTATAAGTAGTATTATCATCATCATTATTATTATTACTAATATTATTATATTACTATTACTATTACTATTATTACTATTTTTATTGTTGTTATTATAATAATAATAATTATTATTATTATTACTATTATTATTGCAACTATTATTATTATTATTATTATTATTAATATTATTATTAATATTATTATTCATATTATTATTATTACTTTATTATTATTATTATTACTTTATTATTATTAATATTAATATTATTATTATTATTACTTTATTATAATTATTATATGTATTGTTATTATTATTATTATTATTATTGTTATTATTACTTTATTTTTTAATAATAATAATAATTATTATTATTATTATTATTATTATTATTATTATTATTATTGTTATTATTACTATTATTATTATTATTATTATTATTATTATTATTATTTAAAGGCTTAACTAGAATAATTAGGGCAGTTAGGCAAGTCATTGGACAACAGTGGTTTGTTTTATAGATGATCAAAAACAATAATCTTAATAATATTAAGGGATAATAATCTTGCCCTTAAAAGTTACTTAAACAAATTAAAACTACATTTATTTCAGCCAAACTGTGTGCAAATCCCCTCGCTTTGTTAAACAGCTCAAACAAAAATAAAAGCAGTCGCATGAGGGAGAGTAATTTTGTCTTCAGAGCTGTCGCTGTGATATCTGCTGATTTCTTTATGTATTTTCCGAGTGCAGCATTTGAGATGCAGGCTTCATAGTCTCATCTTGTGCTCCGCTTAATCTTCTTGCTATCAGTTAGAAGCGATCGAGTTATTAAAGGAATGTTTTCGTGAGGCTGTCAATCGGTTCAAGTAAAAAGCTGAAGGTAATAAATAAAGCGCTCGGGGCGGCTCTGCGGAGCTTGTTTTTGATTGTTACATCCTCCACATGAATAATGAAACATGAGGAATAATGAAGCAGGATGAGGCGTGCCGCAGGCCCAGACACGCTCGCTCTCTGTTCTTCTGTACGCTTCTGACAGCGCTTAAACTGTCAGAGCGCTCTGATAATTAGACCTGTGTGTGTCT
>NC_133190.1:49472500-49480000 GCF_049306965.1 Danio rerio | reverse complement strand
CGAGTCTTCGCTGAGGCCCAGCTTCCAGCCTCCGCCGCAGAGACAACAGCTCTGCACAAGACGTTTGGCCAGCGGAGAAATTAAAATGGTCGTGCCCAGCTGAGTCTGGTGTCTCTCAAGTTTATTTATTTTTTCTTCACTTTCGCCAATTTGGGAATTTTTTTTCTTCCTCTCCACTACCTTGCATGGTTTGGGATCGGTAGAGCTGCGCATTGATGGATTTGCTCTCCAGTGTTGAGACCCTCAGTAGTGATTATTAAACCACACTGAACTGAACTTGTTTTTGTTCACAAGTTTCTACATCTTGTTTATATACACTATGAACAGCAGCTACGCTAATTATTCTCTTTATTCTACATTTCCACCTGGGGATACTCATCCCGAGGTCCTCAGATTACGTGGAGTCACTGATTGGACCCAAGACCAGCGACGAGATGATCCCAAGGTGTCCATAATCCTGGACCAGGCCGTATCCTGAGCAGCTGCTGTGCTGTTGGTCATGGGGGAGTGGAGAGCATGAGACTGATTCCAGCGACGCTCCAGGGACAGACGAGTCTTCGCTGAGGCCAGCTTCCAGCCTCCACCACGGTGACTGAAGCTCTGCACAAGACTTTTGGCCAGTGGAGAAAATAAAATGGTCGTGCCCAGCTGAGTCTGGTTCTCTCAAGGTTTTTTTTCTTCACTCCCATCAGGTGAAGTTTTTTTTCCCTCTCCGCTGTCGCCACTGGCTCGCATGGTTCGGGATCTGAAAAGCTACTCATTGATGAATTTGCTCTTCAGTGTTTGGACTCTCAATAATGACTTCAAACCACACTGAACTGAGCTAAACTGAACTGAACTTAAACACTAAATACTGAACTACCCTGATCCAGTTACTGTGAGCATTTATGTGAAGCTGCTTTGACACAATCTACACAGTAAAAGCGCTATACAAATAAAGCTGAATTGAACTGAATAATTTTTAAGGGCTGGTAAACTGCATGTATTATTGCTGTGGGCGTGTCTGTCAAACGGCGTAATTCTTCAGCAATCTGACGTTTAGTGCAGCTGCAGTGTGTTTGATCTGCTGCTCTTTGATGCTCAGTGCTGGAACTCATTGTGGGCTGTTATTGGTTTGTAAAAGACCCAGAGCAGGTCTACATCTGAGCCGTCTCTGTCTGCTGCTCTCATCCTGCTCCTGACAGCCTGCTTTGCTTTCTAATTCTGGAGGGATTCGGGCAAGAGCTCTGTCGGAATCACTGCATTTAACAGATACAATAAGAACTGCAGTTTTTAGTAATTGTATCACTGCAAAAAATGCTTTGCTTGCATAGAGTTGGTCTCGCTTCTAGTCAAAATATCTAACAGTTCTTCAATCAAGAAGCATTTTCTGGACAAGCAAAAAACATGCTTTTGATTTCAGAAATAATGAGTCAGAATTAAGGGACGTTTGCTTTAAAACAAACTAAATAATCTGCCAATGGGGTAAGCACAATAATATAGTTTCAGCTTTGGAATTTGATTATTTTCCTTACTCCATTGGCATTTTATTTTGCTTGATTTAAACAAAAAAATGCCCCTGACTGCTGATTGGCTGCAAGTGTGTCGTGGGACTTTGAAATATGACTTAATTCATATTTTAAAAAATAATAATAATAATAAGTTTTAAGCATAAGCAGGCAGACGACAACCTGTATTAGAATCAATTGTGACTGTTAATGGAGTCTGTATGTCATCACTCATCATAAGTGTTAAAGCAGTCACTACAGAGGTTAAATCTGGGTTATGACCCTGGGCTCTATTTTAATGATCTATGCAGAGGTTTAAAGCACATGGCGCAAAAGCAATAAGGGCGTGTTCATATCCACTTTTGCTATATGATGGATGGATGGATGGAAGACAGACAGACAGACAGACAGACAGACAGACAGACAGACGTCAGATAGATGGATGGATGGATGGATGGATGGATGGATGGATGGATGGATGGATGGATGGATGGATGGATGGATGGATGGATGGATGGATGGATGGATAGATAGATAGATAGATAGATAGATAGATAGATAGATAGATAGATAGATAGATAGATAGATAGATAGATAGATAGATAGATAGATAGAATGATGGATGGATGGATGGATGGATGGATGGATGGATAGATGATAGATAGATAGATAGATAGATAGATAGATAGATAGATAGATAGATAGATAGATAGATAGATAGATAGATAGATGCTATTTTACATGACGGACTTTGTAAGCGTAAAAACTGAATGCTAAACAGAGCATCTGCAGCGCGAAAATAAAGAACGAGCCTCCTCCATTCAGCCTCTTTACTTTCCATTTACTTTACTCCTTTACTTTGGTGGAAACTCACTCCACTGAAGACATCCATTAGCCCACATATTTAATTTCCTTTGTTAGGTGCAAAGAATTGTGTCAAAACTATTTCTAAATTCAGCTCTAATCTCCAGCAGAGGAATAAATGTACAATAATAATGAAGTGTGCTCAGAAAACTGAGTTATATCCAAACACACGTCCAGTTCTTATATATTTACTCTCTCTCCCTCAATTCAATTTAATAAAATCTTGCTTTAACGCCATGACAAATGTTATTGTAACGCCGGGGGTGACACACACAACTGGAGGTAAGATCCAATATGCAGGTTTATTCAGGGTCAAGCAAGCAATGGTCAAATCAGTTGTAAACAGGTATATCCAGGATTGTAGTCATATAACAGGCAATAGGTCGTAAGGCAGGCAGCTAGACAGGAGAACACGGATAAACAAGGCTAGGGTCTAAACACGGGAAACAAGACAAGGAGAAACGCGTTGTAATGTCACTGATAGCGAACAAGACTCTGCAAACTGGATGGGTGAATGAGTGGCTTATGTAGGGTGTGTAATGAGTCTCTGATAGTCCTCAGGTGTTGCGAGTGTAATCAGTCTAGATGAATGAGCAGGCGTGAGTGTGACCGGAGAGCATGTATGCATATGTAGTCCAGGAAAAGGCAGAAGTGTAGTCCATGGATATTGTGAGAGAACCAGCGATCTCTGTAGAATGATCGCTGGTTATCGTGACAGTGATGTTTACATTAAAAAGAACACATGAAAACAAATGACACTGTAGGAGTGATAAAACTTTCAATAAATATACACAAAAATAAATTAAAAATATATATTTAATAATTAACCGTGTAATTAACCGTGTAGGATTACTTTATAAAGATCTAGAATGTTGTGTGGGTGTGTGACACTGATGTTTTTATTGGTCTCTCTTTTTTACCACTGTAATCTCTCTCTCTCTCTCTCTCTCTCTCTCTCGCTGTCTCTCTTTCAGACAGATGTAATGTGAATGAGATGTGTAGTGTGAGGTGAAGCAGAGGTGATCTTTGAATCATCACAGTGTTGTATTACAGACGTCAGGAGACGGCTTTAATATCCAGAGCATCCTTCATATCCGGCCTGTCCTTGTACTGTATGTCCCCCTGAACACGGACAGGAAGCACGGCGTACGCATGAGTCAGTCATTTCTACAGACACGCAGGATTTACGTTTGCTCAAGTTTTATTGGAGCAATGTCAATTATAGCAAAGTCAAGACTAAAGCAAAAGAGAATCATGACATGACAATCACATGCATGCAACAATATTTGAGATATTGTCTTAAATATATACACACACACACTTACCAGTTACTTTATTAGGTACACCTGCCCAACTATTCGTTAGTGCAAATTTCTAATCAGCCAATCACATGGCAGCAACTCAATGCATTCAGGCATGTAGACATGGTGAAGATGATCTGCTGCAGTTCAAAGCGAGCATCAGAATGGGGAAGAAAGGGGATTTAAGTGACTTTGAACTGGTCTGAGTATTTCAGAAACTGCTTATCTACTGGGATTTTTACACACAACCATTTCTAGGGTTTAAGGAAAATGGTCCAATTTCAATTTGCACAGGCTCACCAAAATTGGAAAATGGAAGATTGGAGATTTTCGTTCATTTGCGTTAACACCTCCACAGTTGACTTCATCGAACGAGCATGACAAAGCTGAGATAAGAATCAGCACCTCCAAGTCCAAGGCAGCTTGCCATCTCCAGGTTGGAGGAAAGTCCTTACCCCAGATGGAGGAGTTCAAGTATCTTGGGGTTTTGTTCACAAG
This sequence comes from Danio rerio, assembly GCF_049306965.1. Lineage (NCBI taxonomy): Eukaryota > Metazoa > Chordata > Actinopteri > Cypriniformes > Danionidae > Danio > Danio rerio. The sequence continues at coordinate 49,475,850 of NC_133190.1, read as the reverse complement.
TGAGAGAAGGATGAAGTGTGAGATTAACAGGCGGATTGGTGCAGCGGCTGCAGTGAAGCGGTCGATGTATCAGTCCGTTGTGGTTAAGAAGGAGCTGAGCCAAAATGCAAAGCTTTCGATTTACCAGTTAATCTACGCTCCTACTCTCACCTATGGTCATGAGCTTTGAGTCATGACCGAAAGGACAAGATCTCGGATACAAACGGCCGAAATGAGTTTCCTTCGCAGGGTGGCAGGTGCACCCTTATAAACAGTATGTGGAGCTCTGTCAACTGGGAAGAGCTCCGAGTAAAGCCGCTACTCCTCCACATCGAGAGAAGTCAGCTGAGGTGGTTGGGGAATCTGTTTCGGATGCCTCCTAAACGCCTACCAAAGGAGGTGTTCCAGGTGTGTCCCATCGGGAGAGGACCTCAGGGAAGACCCAGGACACGCTGGAGGGACTATGTCGCTTGGTTGGCCTGAGAACGCCTCGGGATAGTCCCGGAGGAGCCGGAGAAAGTGTCTGGGGAGAGGGAAGGCTGGAGTTCTCTCCTAAAGGGGGTCACACACCAGAAGCACCTCTCGGCGATGCGCCGCATAGTGCCACGCAGTGACATGCATTTTAGAATTATAAACATAGGTGGCTATCAGGGTACACACCGGTGTCCGAGACGCCCAGCCACGACTCAGGAGACTGTTTATATTTCTGCGGCACCACAGAGCGCCATCTGATTCGTTAAATTTTAAATAGCCTGCGAATGTGTGCGTCTGATGTGCGATACATTCAACTGTCATGTGTGTGCTGTGTCGCGGCGCTGAGTGGAGCATCCGGAGTGTGATGCCCTTAGGACTGCTACCAAAAGCACCAATCATCTCTGACTGGTTTCTCGAACATGACAATGAGTTCACTGTACTCAAATGCCCTCCACAGTCACCAGAGCTCAATCCAATAGAGCAGCTTTGGGATGTGGTGGAACGGGAGATTGGCATCATGGATGTGCAGCCGACAAATCTGCAGCAACTGTGTGATGCTATCATGTCAATATGGAGCAAAACCTCTGAGGAATATTTCCAGTAGCTTGTTGAATCTCTGCCATGAAGGATTAAGGCAGTTCCGGTAAGATAAAAATAACTATAATGTTGTTTCTCAACAACAACACTGGTTGCTATATAAATAATTAATTTACAGGCAATGCTTTGTGTTAATGAGTTAAAGTTATCCACCATAAACAAAGGCAACAGTTAGCAATTAATCCTATATATTTTTAGGATAATTTGGGATGCTGAATGTGAAAGTTGGATCAGAACCAGACCTTTTGAAAACAAAGTTCACAATAAAAAAACTTTGAAGTCACAATAGATTTGTTTCCATCCAAATATGCAAATTCAATTTATGCGCAAAACTGGAATATCGTTTAAAAGATGTGCGATTAAAGCAGTGTTTCCATCAAATGAGTTTCTCATTGGACCAGCACTACTACCTGGTACACCCTAAAAACTACCTAGCAACCACACAAAACACTTTAGAACAGGCAGGGCTTGAAATTGCGACCATTTTGGTTGCATATGCGCCCGAAATTTTATCTATGCAACCTCAAAATATATTCAGGAGCATTTGTGCGAATGCTTAAAATTGTTGTGTGCGACCAGTTTTTACTGGAAAATGTTCACCACATGCGCGGATTCTGGAGACATTCACGCAGAATGCATCTCTGCACTTGAAACGTGAAACGCAGCGCTCAGGAATGGTTTCAAACAATTGTCATGTCAACTTGCTGCAGTAAACAAAGCCAATTCCGTAATGCTTGCCCTGCCTTCGCACTCTTCTTATTGGCCCACTGCTCCAGCACTGAAATATCAGCTGTCAATCACTCAGTCAATATCTTCTGGTTTGGGATGACAAAGAGAACTACTACCGTGAAAAACTGTAAACCGCTAAAGATGAGAATGAAGATGACACTGACAGATTTAGTTTTAGAAACCATCTAAAGTTACAAATAATGACACATCTTACTAGTGACCATGTGCTGATTGTTAATCCACCATCTACACTTTTCCAAGAGTAGAAGACTTCCATTGGCTTCAAGTCCGCTATGAAAAGTCTGTGGGATAAAGTTTTCAGGTAACTGTTTGCCACATCTAGCACGAGAGCTTTTGTTTAATCCTTCATATAATAGCCAGATGCTGTTTGCCGTGCAAGTGGCAGCTATATGTCAAATTGAACACCACCTACACCATCGCAAACGGGCTTACACTGAGTAAACTAATAACGCTACTCATGAAAAGACCGGTATTGCTATTAACATGATGTATGCATATAATAAGGTACAGTACATGTCAAAAGCATCAGTGCAATATCAGACAGCACTCGTGAGAACAGCACAGTTATATCGTTAACAGATTCATTCATGTCAAGCAGTGCCTGCAGGGCCAGTGAGCGCTCCGTGTACTTTTTGGTCACTCAGTTATGTTATAAAAATATATTTTCTTGTGATAACGGAATTTCATTGAGACCTATTTTCCTTACGCTTGCATATATATAATTTTTTTTGCTTGTTAGTTTGATTACTGTTGATTTCAAATGCAATAAATCTGTTTGTATAACACTTGTAGTAACGGTGCTTATAATTGGTGGGTGCGACTAAATATTGGCTGATGCGCCTAAATCTTTAAAGTTAGGAGCACCGGTGCTACTAAGCAAAAAGGTTAATTTCGAGCCCTAACAGGGGTGTCCAAACTCGACCCTGGAGGGCCGGTGTCTGGCATAGTTAAGCTCCAACCTCAATTAAACACACCTGAACCAGCTAATCAAGCTATTTCAAGGTATACTAGAAACTTCAAGGCAGGTGTGTTGAAGGAAATTGGAGATAAACTATGCAGGACACCGGCCCTCCAGGACAGAATTTGAACACCCCTGCTTCAGAAACACATAGCAACCACTGAAAAACATGCTAGAGACCCCCACAATCATAATTACAACCTAAGAAACCCCTAGCCACCACTTATTAACCGCCTTGAGCTCCGCATATCAACTCTCAGACTCTGAATGATTCAGTCACGTGCTGCAATTGAGCGAAAAACAGGGGAAGGCTTCATTACCGGAGGCCGTGTGTCAGAGCTTCTGATGGAGAGACACACACACTACACCCTCCAGACTCCAGGTGTGATTTATTTGACCCGCAGGAACCCTGAGCGTTGGGCTGTTCCTGCAGTAGAGCGTGAAACTGGCCCTTTTCTGATGAGTCCAGGGCCTGAAGTCCCGCCAGCAGGATTTATTGCAGAACGTGTCCCGGAGCAAAGGGCTCTTACGGCGCTGTTATGGATGACTGTGAGCACACGCTGATTAAAACACTCTGATAGGCAACCCTCAC
>NC_133190.1:49427500-49470000 GCF_049306965.1 Danio rerio | reverse complement strand
TCTGTCATTCATTCATTCATTCATTCATTCATTCATTCATTCATTCATTCTTTCTTTCTTTCATTCATTTATTCTTTTATTCATTCATTCATTCATTCATTCATTCTTTCTTTCTTTCTTTCTTTCTTTCAGTCAGTCAGTCAGTCAGTCAGTCAGTCAGTCAGTCAGTCAGTCAGTCAGTCAGTCAGTCAGTCAGTCAGTCAGTCAGTCAGTCAGTCTGTCTGTCTGTCTGTCTGTCTGTCATTCATTCATTCATTCATTCATTCATTCATTCATTCATTCATTCATTCATTCATTCTTTCTTTCTTTCATTCATTTATTCTTTTATTCATTCATTCATTCATTCATTCTTTCTTTCTTTCTTTCTTTCATTCATTCTCTTTTCTAGCTGCAACCCATCACTGGGAAACACCCGTACACTGTCATTCACACACACACACACACACACACACACACACACACACACACACACACACACACACACACACACACACACACTGTAAAAAGTCATTCTGTGGCCTATATTTCATTAAATTTAATATGTACACTTCATTAAATAAATTAATTTCCTGTTTTATGCCATTTTTTCGATTTGAAATTACTTTAAAATGTCTGTAATAAAATCTAATCAATTTTATTATAAGAATTTAGCTATTATTTTTGAATAATTAAACAAGAGAAAATATTGATTAAATCCAACTTGATTAAAATGAGCATTTTCACAATCAATTCACAATCATTTTCTGTTACACTGATCAATAATGAAATCAATAACTTTATTTGAAATGTGCTATTTTTTTTAAAGTACTGCTCGCAGTTACTTATTTTAGATGACTAATTTTAAACAAGGCAATTTAATTAATTGTTACTCAATCCATATTTGTTGAATTTAATAAATAATATTGCTTGTAATCTGTTACCTCAATTTTATTGTGTAGATATAGGTTAGTATTTTTGGCAGTGTTCACTACGGACAATTTAGTTTACCCAATACACCTATTCATTATGTCTTTGGACTGTGGGGGACACTGGAGCACCTTGAGGAAACCCACGCCAAAACGAAGAGAACATGCAAACTCCACACAGAAACGCCAATTTGTGACCCAGCCGAGGATCGAACCAGCGACCTTCTTGCTGTGAGGCGATCATGCTACCCACTATGCCACCATGATGCCCTAAAGTAATTTATTCATTTATTTTCTTTTCGGCTTAGTCTTATTAATCTGGGGTTGCCACAGCGGAATGAACCGCCAACTTATACAGCATATGTTTTACGCAGCGGATGCGCTTCCAGCTGCAAACCATCTCTGGGAAATGTATTTAGTATCATTAAAGTATTCGCAACATTTTTGCTGATTTTGGCAGGCCTACTAGTTTTCCCACTGCTTGATTGCGGTTGGAAGGGTATCCGCTGTGTAAAACATTTGCTGGAATAGTTGGTGGTTCATTCCAGTGTGGCAACACTTGAATCTGATAAATAAGAGACCAAGCCGAAGGAAAATGAATGAATGAATGAACGAATAATGTCTTCATCAGACTAGTTTGCAAGTATTCAAATGAAATGTTGGGTGGCGCAGTAGCTAGTACGTCCTTCTAGCCTTACAGCAAGAAGGTTGCTGGTTCGAGCCTCAGCTGGGTCAGTTGTCGTTTCTGTGTGGAGTTTGCATGTTCTGCCTGTGGGTTTCCTCAGGGTGCTCCGATCCAAAGACATTCAGTGCAGGTGAATTAAATAAGCTAAAATGAGCCGTAGTGTATGTGTGATGATTGTTTCCCAGTGATGGGTTGCAGCTGGATGGGTACCCCCTGCATAAAAACATATGCTGAATAAGTTGGTGGTTCATTCCGCTGTGGCAACCCCTGATTAATAAAGGGACTAAGCCAAATAGAAAATGAATGAATTAAATTAAATGCTGAGACACTAAAACCACACAAACACACACACACACACACACACACACACACACACACACACACACACACACACACACACACACACACAGAAAACACCTGACAGATCCAGCAGTGATGAAGCATTTTCTGTCTATTTGTGTGTTTGCAAACACTGAACTGCAATTAGACGCAGCATTGTGTGTAAACTGTAAGAGGTCAGCGCTTCTCTGCGTCTTCCCGCCGTTTTGACTGATCTAAGGATTCCCGCTCGTCTCCACACTGAGGAGAATTACAATGCCGAACCGCAACCTGCCGACCGACTCAATTCATCAGGTTTCGCCGAGAAATGCGGTGATTTGTTTTGACACAAATCTCCAGCGTGTAGGTGCATAATCACCACCTTGTTATCTCACTGAAACAGACTGTTCAGCGCCTCTACCCAAAATTGTCCTATAATCATCTCAGGAAATCTCTGACCGTGACAACAAAGGCAGGCTTTAGTTCTCCTCCATCATGTTAGGAGTACACGTAGATAAGGCCGCGTTTAGCCGTTGTGTTTGTTAAGGCTGTAATTGGATTAAAGCTCGGCCAGTAAACACATTCATTCTCAGCGCCGCAATCTGATGCTGAAGTAACACCGAGGGGGGAAAAGCGTTCGCGATTGCTCACGCTCCCGAAGGGGATTTTCCATTAGAAGCTGATCAAAAATTAAACAACAGTCAATATTCCATCACATAATGTCAATTAGCATGCAGTACAGGCTTAGAGATATGTGGACAAGAGATTTAATATGGACTAAGGTATCATTCAACACTTGCTGTCTCATACTTAATAGTGCCAACCCAGGCTCATTCTGAAAACGTAGTCCCGTGGACGTTTCTGGAGACCGCGAAATAGGTCGCGGGAGGTACGTATGGCTGCATTTAATTTTTTAAGCGAACGCTACAGGGCGGTGTGACGCTGTTCCCTTTCACGCTTGCCGGCTGACTGATTACTCCGTGTGGAGGGCTTTCCCGCCGCAATCAGTTTGTCCGGTCAGCTCATCGTGTGCGTCGGCGGACTTCAGATGCAGAGAGGAGTTGACAAAGGCGTCCGGGGAAGAGCGGTTCCAGATATCAGATAAGACAAAAACAGAATCCAAAAAATAAAGTGAACGAATTCATAACAGGGTGAAAACGTGGTAAAATCCGAAAAAAGTGGTAAAAAAAAAAATCAGACGAGGGCTTTTCTTTTTCTAGACGGCTTTTCTAAACTGTTGCTCGGGTTTAGGGAAGTGAGTGGACAGGTGAGTCAATCGGTAAAACTGGTTGGGTTCAGGGAAGGAGGAGGGCGGGTCAGCCGATTGGCCGGTTGCGCAGTCAATCATTCGGTCGGTCAGACAGCTGACTGGTGGGTTGATGCGAGAACAGCTCGGGCGCGAACAGCACTTGCAAGTGACGTTCGAGTTATGAAAAAAGCGCACACAGCGGCCTCTCGCGGATTCGCGAAAACAAAAACAGCACAAATACGTACCTCCCGGGACGTATTTCGCGGTCTCCAGAAACGTCCGCTGGACTACGTTTTCAGAATGAGCCTGGGTTGCAACAGTGCAGTATGTAAGTTTGACAGCCAGGGGTTGAGGTATTGCACCCCTGGTTTAAAATACACACAAGAGTAGGTTGCCAGATAGACAACACCAACAAAGGCTGATTTAAATTACGCTCTAAATCAGGGGTGCCCAACTTCGTCCTGGAGGGGTCACCACAGCGGAATGAACTGCCAACTCATCCAGCATATGTTTTACGCAGCGGATGCCTTTCCAGCCGCAACCCTTCACTTGGAAACACCCATACACACTCATTCACACTCATACACTACGGACAATTTAGCTTACCCGATACCCCTATAGCACATGTGTTTGGACTTGTAGGGGGAAACAGGAGCACACGAAGGAAACCAACGCCAATACGGGGAGAACATGCAAACTCTAAACAGAAATGCCAATTAATCCAGCCAAGCCTCGAACAAGAGACTTTTTTTTGATGTGAGGCGACAGCACTACCCACTGCGCTACTACATCGCTACTAAACAACTACTTTGTAAAGCTTTACTTTACAATCTTAGGAGGATATACAACACAGACATTTCAGCACAATGCCTCCCTCAGTGCACGACATAACGCCCCATTCACACGGGGCGTCAGCGTCAACGCTTTCCATTCACTTTGAATGGGTGACGTCAGGCGTTGCCGAACTGCATTGTGGATCCGTCGGCACCGCTTCAGAAGTGTTGCTCGCTGCAGAAGTTGGGACTAGCTCAACTTTTCAAGAACCAACGGAAGCGTCAGCCAATCAGATCGCTGTATGCAAATACAACAGCTCAGACAGTGGCCTATTGCTGACTGGATTTCATTGGCTGACGCGTTTATGACGATCGCTTCAGCCCCAACTTCAGACACGCCTTCAGTCAAGCGTTGACGCTGAAGCCCTGTGTGAATAGGGCGTAATCCTCTCACTCCACCCTTTTTATCCCACAGTTAATCACATTACGCCATTAGATGACCACTCAAAAACAATCTCATTTTCATTTAAATATGCTGAAATTAACCACACAAGAAATATATTAGACCCCTTTAAAAGTTAGTTATTTCTGACTGCCTACAGAACAGACCACCGTTGTACAATGACATGCCTAATTAACCAAGAAATGTCACTTTAAGTTGAATACTAGCATATTGCAAAATAATTAGTAAAATATTTTCTATTCACACGGTGGCTAAGATAAAAAAAAAATTGATAGCTATTAGAAATTAGTAACTAAAACTATTAGAAATGTGTTGAAAAAGCTAATTTTCCTTTGGCTTAGTTCCTTATTTATCAGGGGGCACTACAGCGGAATGAACCGCTAACTATTCCGGCATATGCTTTACGCAGAGGACGCCCTTTCAGCCACAACCCAATACTGTAAACATCCATACACTCTCATTCACACACACACAAATACACTACGGCCAATTTAGTTCATCAATTCTTGCTATGAGGTGACAGTGCTAACCACTGAGCCACCGTGCTGGAAATATCTCTGTTAAACAGCATTTGAGAAATATTCGAGAAAACATCTTCTGTCCTCTTATATACGTTTGACCTTTTCTAAAATCAAGTCTTTCAGTTTAATCCTCCAAACATTTGCCTCCAGCTCACGGTTCAAATGTCACTTTGCTGTGAAATCTTTGCTTATGTGCAGAGTAACGTTGAACATTTCAACACACAATTTCAATATAAGCTCACAGTGGACTGAAGCAACTGAGGTTTATTAGTTTTCTTAATCTGTTTGCCAAGAGAGTTCACTTGGTGTTTGTGTTTATTTGAAGAGCTCATGGTGAAACTGAACTCCAGACTCCTACACTGAAACACAAGAGTGCAGTTTGGAGCATGAATTTAGCCTTATTATGACATGATATTTGATCAGTATACACATTCATAATGTACATAACTGACTAGGGTTGGGCGGTATATCGAGTTCTAAGGATATATATTCCTCAGCACGATGCGATATTATTTAATATCTTTCATATCGATATGGTTTAAGGCCACACGTGTGCATTCTGCATGAAACAGACCACACCAAGTGTAACCCCTGCCAGTCCTACGCCACCCAACCCGCTCCAAGCTGGTATCGAACTGGTGATCTTCCGCATGGGAGTCAGGTGCTCTACCAAGGAGGCTATAGACCTAGCCTCTAGCGTCTGTCGCTAGAGCACCATTAGAGGTAAGAGGAGTGAGGTTTACCTTCACAGCACTTACTAACTGGTCTCTATTTCACTCACCCCCCTAAACCTCACTCCCATCCGGGTCACGGCACCAATGTAACCCCCGTCAGTCCTAAGCCACCCAACCACTGGTATCGAACTGGTGACCTTCCGCATGGGAGTCGGTTGCTCTACCAAGGAGGCTAAAGATCATGGCCTGTCTGTCACTAGAGCACCTTTCTGCTGTTGGTTAATATGCTACATTTTGAATAGAGTACATTTTGAATTTGTCCTGGTCATTAATGTACAGTGGTGATGACATCAGAATACAAATATTCATGGTTCTGATGTTAAATTACTGTGTTTGAGACATGTGCTGTCATTGACAGATTTATTTGACCATTTTTTCACTGGTAAAATCAGACATTTGTCATTCTCAGATTCCCTCTTGCGTTCTATTCAACATTATATTGGCTAGAGTAGTTATACTGACACTGTTAAACATTTATTGTCATGCACAACAACTTGTGTTCGCTATGAAAGAAAAAAAAAACATATCAAATGCTTGTCGTAATCATTTCTCTATAATGCGATATGATTATGTAAATGATATGCACGCTTTCGGTTTCATTTTCACTGCTAAGTGTGGTTCATACTTCCCGCGCGACTCCCAAACGATCGCTCTGTGTCACAAACTGAACGTTATTCACAACTTTATTACCTGTTGTTCACAGCCTATGCAGGTTCTGTTTACTCTAGTAGACTTCATTCACAGGCGCGCACCCGCCCTCTCTGTGCTGACAGCCGACAGTCAGCTCACGTGATTTCACGTGAGATACTGCACAAAGTACTAAGAGTTACACAACTGCGCCAACCGATGGCAGTACAGGACTGTGGGTGTGGTCTATAACCACATCATCTAGTTAGCGTTCAGTTACGTCACACTGCTGTAAATCGCACGTGTTCGAGACGGAGTGAAGATTGTTCTTGGTGTTTGTTATAATTTGTGCTTATTGTGTGCGTTATTGACAAGTAATCTTTAAATCTTAAAGGTTCAGGACACCCCGGAGAACTTTTTTTTTTATATTAACAGATGTGTGTGTGTTGAGCATCAGTTAAGACAATGTTAGCACCTGTCAGCTTTAATTGTGGGGAAAACTGGATCATTTTGAGCTTTTGTCAGCTCATTTCAGCTTCCGGGTTTAAAATGATTTTTGGGGCGGGATCAAAATCGGCGACGTAGCGCAGAACTGCAAGTGCAATGATGACGCGTCGGTTTCTCATTATTATTCATAGCGGAGTTTTCTTATCCTATGAGAAGAGCCGGCTGCTTAATTATTCATGAGACCTGCCAGACCTGCCAGAGTAAAGCCCGAGCTGAGAGACACGGAAACCACGGCACAGTATTTAGCCGTTCATGAAGGCTCATATGCGTTTTTTTCCATCATCCACGGGGTTTGTTGCATGTTTTCCCCCGCGATCTTGTCAGGGCCGATCATACAGCAAAGCTGTGTGCGTGCTGCTAGCATTTTTGTCGGGAGAGCAGCACGAGAATTAGAGAATGGCCCAGATTACCAGCAGGGTTAATGGTTAAAATAGACGGGTCAGGAGACCTGCTGCACTGAGTCTGCTGGATACGGGGATTGAGGGAGAAGTCCTTATTTATAGGGTTTACATGAACACACTTATCTTTATAATGATATAAATTGTTGTTGTCTGTATATGAAATTACAAATAACAAATGTAGCAGGGCATTAAATCACTGTTCATTTCTTTGCATTTTAACTTTGTGAACTATAAACTCATGCGTCTCCTCTTTGTGTCTCATTTTGTGAGCTAACTGACAACAGCAGTTATTCGCTCCCCTTCTCCCCTGCTGGCCACGCCCACTCCTGCACAATGCTCGCGGAGTTCCACGCCCATTAATCATGCATCTTTTGAAAAAATTCTGAAGTAGACTTTAACCGAAAGAGGGGGGTGTCATGGTCCTTTAATGCTAGACTTATTATCATTATTTAGCCTTTAAAGACTCTCCTTGCATTATATTACTATGAGGATGACTAAGCAGTTTTCTGCCTCAAAGGCATTCATTGTGAGCTCATCTAAGCTCATCAATACAAATGTTCAAGTTAACTCCAATATGTTGTTTGCATGCACTTTACAAATGCAACGAACAGTACTTGATTTGTGAGTTAATTGGTGATTATTGTGACGATACAACACATTAATGATGCCATTATGAGCAATGTATGTTTATTATAACAGCGTCATCATGTTGATTTCTGTTGTGTTACACAATTTATATTGTTTAAATGCCACATATATGTTTGAAATGTATTTGATTAGATTCAGTTATTATCAATGTGTGGTAACTTGTATTTTCTATATTTATAGGAAACCACACACACACACACACACACATACAAACAAACACATCCATCTGCACACCAATCATAAATGCTTGGAAGTTCTATAGCCCTCAACCAGATTAAAGTTTGTTTTTTGAGAACAGGACTGTTGCACCTCTTTTTAACGGAAGAGCATGGCTGGAAAGCAGGAGCTAGTGTAACGCACACAGAAATAATCGCAAATAAATACATTATTACATGAAGACAGGGATGACAGTTTTGGGGTGAGTTATACCAAGTCCCACACGGAATCTGTGAGCGCAGAATTCCGCAGATTTTCCGCCCATCATTAATTCTGTTTATTTACTTGAGTAAATGTGTGTAAATCTATATTTATTCAGTTTTTTTTTATTAATTTAAGCAATATCATTGACTAATGTGAAAATGTTCATCTGATTTATGTACAATGCAGTTTGTACGGTAATATATATAGTCTTTTCTAGATATATTATATGACAAACTTGCTTTCTTTACCAAATAAAGTGAATCTAATAGGATTTGCATTTTAAACATTAAATAAGTTATAAAAAGATATTACTTTTTATTTCATATATCAAGGTTTTAGTTATGATAATACCAAAATAATTTCACAGAAATCCATAGACTTTTACCAAAACTCTCAAAAAAGCATCCGCAGATTCCGTCTAACCCTAGTTATACCTGAATAACTATACTATGTAAATACAGCATGTATAAATACAGCATAATATTTAAATACAGCATGTGACTCTTTCAATACCATTTGGAGGACGTTGCTGAGCAATGTACAGTTGAAGTCAGAATTATTAGCACTCCTGAATTATTAGCACCCCTGAATTATTAGCACCTCTGTTTATTTTTTTTCCCTAATTTCTGTTTAATGGAGGGAAGATTTTTTTAGCACATTTCTAATCATAATAGTTTAATAACTCACCTCTAATAACTGATTTATTTCATCTTTGTCATGATGACAGTAAATAATATTTTACTTGATATTCTTCAAGACACTTCTATACAGTTTAAAGTGACATTTAAAGGCTTAACTAGGTTAGTAAAGTGAACTAGGCAGGTTAGGGTAATTAGGCAAATTATTGTATAATGATGGTTTGTTCTGTAGACTATCGGAAAAAAAAAAATGCTTAAAGGGGCTAATAATATTGTCACAAAAATGTTTTTTTTTTTTTAATTAAAAACTGCTTTTATTCTAGCCGAAATAAAACAAATAAGACTTTCTCCAAAAGAAAAAAATATTATCAGACATACTGTGAAAATTTCCTTGCTCTGTTAAACATCATTTGGGAAATATTAAAGAAAGAAAACTGTATATACAACGATGTTAAGTCCTGTGCAGCCGCCTTTGCTTTTCTCCTGAACTTGAAAATATGACTGTCAGAATCGTAGAAATGCTGGATTAAGATCGTCTAGGGCAGGGTTGTCAAACTCAGTTTAGCTCAAAATCTATTCCCAAGTGGGCCAGATTGGTAAAATCACGGTATCTATAACTTAAAAACAACAACTTCAGATATTTTTTTTGTTATATACGATCAATATAAAAACATTAAACTGGAGCTTGAGGACAACACGCTCTCATATCAAGTTGTAACTTTTTGATTTAGTGGCTAATTTCTATGAATACGATCTCATTCGTACAATTTAGTACGATTTGCTTATACACCAATGACTTTTGGGTTTAGGGGTGTGTTTGGGTGCCACGCCTCCTTTTTTTATATATGGTACATTATCGTACGACTGAACTTGTACGAGTTAGCCACTAAACTGACTTAATGTGAAATAGTTACATTTCCTTGAGAACTCCTTAGTGTGGTATGCCACAGCCATGTCACCCTGCAGCCCAAGACGGGTTACTCACTGAAGCTAAGCAGGGCTGAGCCTGGTCAGTACCTGGATGGGAGACCACTAGGGAACACTAGGTTGCTGTTGGAAGTGGTGTTAGTGAGGCCAGCAGGGGGCGCTCAACCTGTGGTCTGTGTGAGTCCTAATGCCCCAGTAAAAGTGAAGGGGACACTACACTGTCAGTGGGCGCCGTCTTTCGGATGAGACGTTAAACCGAGGTCCTGACTCTCTGTGGTCATTAAAAATCCCATGGCACTTCTCGTGAAAGAGCAGGGGTGTAACCCCGGTGTCCTGGCCAAAGTCCCTCTATCGGCCCTTATGATCATGGCCTCCCAATCATCCCCTTTCACCGAATTGGCTCTGTCACTGTCTCTCCACTCCACCAATAGTTGGTGTGTGGTGAGCGCACTGGTGCCGTTGTCCTGTGGCAGCCGTCGCATCATCCAAGTGGTGCTGCACACTGGTGGTGGTGTGGAGAGACCCCCCTCATGACTGTGAAGCGCTTGGGGTGTACGGCCATACACAATAAATGCGCTATATAAATACACATTACATTACATTACATTACATATGGCAGGGCATAGATGTGGACTTTCGCTGTCACACTGACACTGACTCAGGCATCTGGATCGGATGAAATGATCAGTTTGTACCATCCAATGGACACAGTTGGAACAGCAGTTTCTTTTATTGAAAAATTGCATCTCATTTTTATACTTTACAGAATTATTTCGCGGGCCGGATTAAACCCGTTTGCGGGCCTGATCTATGTTTGATATCCCTGGTCTAGGGGGTAAAATCAAAATCGCAATGTTTTTACGATTAATAGTGCAGCTCTACTTTGTGCACAAGCAGATGCATTTTCTGGCTAGTAAAACATTCAGTTTTCTGCTTAAAAAGTCTGTCATGGAAATAGTGGTTTGACGGCAGGTTTCTCCTAAAGTGAATGGGAGATGAATCTTTAATTAGTTTGACGCATGGCCAAAACAAACCCATGACTCTTTAAGAGAATAGGGACAACCCTTTTAGACCATGCGCCTGGTACACTGACCGTTTTTCCCATCCTTAAAGTCTGCATGAACCTGAAGCTGCAACCATTTTTTTTTTTTCATGTATTGTGACTCAGATCCAAAAAAAATAATAAATAAAACAACGCACTAATAAATAAGAAAACAGTGGGCGTGGCTTGTTTTTTTACTGCAAGCTGATTGGATGCAAGGTAAAGTAGGCATTTAATTAAAGAAAGCTAGGGAAACGTATTTCCTCCTGCTCACCTGCTTTTCTGTTGTTAAAACTGACAGCTGGAGGGGCGTGGTTAAGTATATTAGCCATGCCCCCAATAACTCAATGATAATAATAATAAATTGAACTGAAAACAGGGGCGAGGCAGTGGCGCAGTAGGTAGTGCTGTCGCTTCACAGCAAGAAGGTCGCTGATTCGAACTTCGGCTCAGTTGGTGTTTCTGTGTGGAGTTTGCATGTTCTCCCTGCATTCGCGTGGGTTTCCTCCGGGTGCTCCGGTTTCCCCCACAGTCCAAAGACATGCGGTACAGGTGAATTGGGTAGGCTAAATTGTCTGTAGTGTATGAGTGTGTGTGTGGATGTTTCCCAGAGATGGGTTGCGGCTGGGTTGCATTAATAAAGGGACTAAGCCGTCAAGAAAATAAATGAATGAATGAACTAAAAACAAACATGAAGGGCATTTTCAGATTTGTTTTAGTCTTTATGACATGCACAGATGAATTGTTCAACACAAACAATGTGAGCAAAAGTGGATTGGGACATGCTTTACACCACGCACATCATCCTTCGGTCTCCATCAATGGTAACTCTTCCTCTCAGGCAGCAGGACTGCTCATGTGCAGAAACCGCCTCAATTATCCTCAGCTTTCACTGCTCTGCTGTAAAACTCGGATCTTTCTCTTCCAGCTGGAGTCAAATGACTGTCATGTCCAGCCGAGCGCTGCTGTCTTCAGCTTTACAGCCGTTTCTTTATCTCTGGACTCATGGTGTGAATGGTGGATGAGATTCTCTCTGCTGTATGAGATTCCCGTCACCACTTCTGCTTCACACTCAAACTGATTTTAGAAAGTCCGGGCTCTCTGGGGGAATTACACTCTTTACAGCTCTTCACTGGCAAACTATTACGCTTTTGATTTAAAACTGAGTGAACGCATAACCACTGCATTTAACTATATCAATGATATTACAACTATTTATGAATATCAAGCAACTTTTGAATGCTGCTTTTCATCATCGTCATTAGTAAAGCAAAAAATAATAATAATAAACACTCAGGGTCAGAAATAATAATAATAATAAGAAGAAGAAGAAGAAGAGGAGAAGCACTTTAGCAGCGAGACCAGCAGCCTGTAAGTACATTTAGACTTGTTTCAGTTGTTGTGTATGGTTTGAGGACTTGTTTTCAGCTGTTTGTGTAAAGTTGTAGGACAGTTAAACTTGTTTTCAGTTGTGTATAGTACTAGAAAAGTTTAGCCACTGTTTCCTTGGTTACTATAAGAGCTTGTGTGTCGAACGCAGACGGTTTCGCGTCGTCCGCCGCAGTTTCGGCCATTGTTTTGACTCGGGAGGCGTGTCCAAACGCCAGCTTTAGTTGGCAGGAGAAGCACTCTACCAACAAGACCAGCAGCTTGTAAGTACATTTAGACTTGTTTCAGTTGTTGTCCCTGCTGAAAAATCCAGCTTAAACCAGCCTAGGCTGGTTGGCTGGTTTTAGCTGGTTGACCAGCCTGGTTTTAGAGGGGTTTTGACCATTCCCAGGCTGGTTTCCAGCTACTTCCAGCCTGGTCTTAGCTGGTCAGGCTGGAAAATTACCAGTCAAATCCAGCTAAAACCAGCTTGACCAGCCTGGTTTAAGCTGGATATAGCTGGTTTTGACTGGACTCCCAGCTTGGCTAGGCTGGTCAAGCTGGTTTTAGCTGGTCATCTCCCAGCCTGACCATCTAAGACCAGGCTGGAAACCAGCCTGGAAGTGGCCAAAACCCCTCTAAAACGAGCCTGATCACCAGCTAAAACCAGCCAACCAGCCTAGGCTGGTTTAACCTGGGTTTTTCAGCAGGGGTGTATGGTTTGAGGACTTGTTTTCAGCTGTTTGTGTAAGGTTGTAGGACAGTTAAACTTGTTTTCAGTTGTGTATAATACTAGAAGTGTTTAGCCACTGTTTCCTTGGTTACTAAAAGAGCTTGTGTGTCGAACGCAGACTATTTCTTGTCGTCCGCCGCAGTTTCGGGCGTTGTTTTACTCTGTAGGCCTGTCCAAACGCCAGGTAAACACTATATATTGAGCATGCTAGCTTTAGTTAGCAGGAGAAGCACTTTAGCAGTGAGACCAGCAGCCTGTAAGTACATTTAGACTTGTTTCAGTGGTTGTGTATGATTTGAGGACTTGTTTTCAGCTGTTTGTGTAAGGTTGTAGGACATTTAAACTTGTTTTCAGTTGTGTATAGTACTAGAAAAGTTTAGCCACTATTTCCTTGGTTACTATAAGAGCTTGTGTGTCGAACGCAGACGGTTTTCGCGTCGTCCGCCGCAGTTTATTAGTTATTATTATTTTTATTATTATTATTGGGATGAGAATCAGCACCTCCAAGTCTGAGGCCATGGTGCTCCACCGGAAAAAGGTGGTTTGCCATCACTAGGTTGGAGGAAAGTCCTTACCCCAGGTGGAGGAGTTCAAGTATCTTGGGGTTTTGTTCACTAGTGAGGGAAGGATGGAGCCTGAGATTGACAGGTGGGTTGGTGCAGCAGCAGCAGTGAAGCGGTCGATGTACCGGTCTGTTGTGGTAAAAAAAAGGCAAAGCTCTCGATATACCGGTCAATCTATGCTCCTACTCTCAGCTTTGCTCATGAGCTTTGGGTCATGACCGAAAGAACAAGATTTTGAATACAAGCGGCCAAAATGAGTTTCCTTCGCAGGTTGGCAGGGCGTACCCTTACACTGTAAAAAATAATTCAGTAAAATTTACGGTAAAAAAACGGCAGCTGTGGTTGCCAGTACTTTACCGTTAAAATAAAGGTACAAACCGTAAAAAGTAATTTTTTATTTTTTTGGTAAATTACCGTATTTTATTAATTTATAGAGGTTAAATGTCTGTATTTTGAATGATCAACATCTACACATCTTTTGTCACACAGTTAGACACGTTAGCACATCCACATGCAGGTGGTGATGAGGAAGTTACATAATGAGCCAATGCTCATCACTATCAACTTCTCCCACAAGCAGAAAAGAGTATCGGCATATAGAAGGTGCTCAGTGTCATACACACAGCTACTAAACACCAGTATGGTAACACCCATAAAATTAAAGTCATGAAATAAACATTGTTTATCAACATTAGATGTAACATAAATCTCTAATGTACATTTCTGATGGGGAAACAACTAAAAAGATCCATATTAATGTCAATAAAATGCATAAAAAAAATTTGTGCCATGCAGGGAATTCTGGGAAAGTCAATTTACGGTTATTCGCCGTATATATTAAGGAAATATACCGTTAATTAGGTTACGGATTTGTACTGTAGCATTTTTACAGTTTTTTACTGTTGAAATCACGGCCATTTTTTACAGTGTATAGACAGTGTGAGGAGCTCTGTCACCCCGGAGGAGACTGGAGTAGAGCAGGAACACATAGTTCCTCCTGGGACATGTCTCATCGGGAGGAGGCCTCGAGGGAAGACCATGGAAACACTGGAGGAACTATGTCTTTCGGCTGGCGTGGAGTGTCTTTGGAGAGGGTAGTCTGTGGTTCTTTCCTAAGACTGCTGTCCCTGCGACTCGGCCCAGGAAAAGTAGGGAAAAATGAATGAAAAATAAATGAGTATTGATAATAATAATAATAATTACTACAGTTTTATAGCACTTTTCTGGACACTTAAAGCACTTTAAACATTTTGGGGGAGAATCTCCTTATCCACCACCAGTGTGCAGCATCCACCTGGATGATGCAACGGCAGCCATATTGTGCCAGACCGCCAACCCAAGCTCATTATGAAAACGTAGTCCCGCGGACGTTTCTGGAGACAACGGAATACGTCCCGGGAGGTACGTACGGCTGCATTTATTTTTTTCAAGCGAACACTGCGGAGCGGTGTGATGCTGTTCCCTTTCGCGATTGCCGGCCGGCCGTCCGCTTACCTCCTTGTGGAGGGCTTTACCGCTGCAAGCCGTTTGTCCACTCAGATCAGCGTGTACGTTGGCAGACTTGAGATGCAGAGAGGAGGAGTTGACCACGGCGATCGGTTTCGAGTCCGGGGAAGAAAATCAGGTAAGACAAAAACAGAATCCCCAAAATTAAGTGAACGAGTTTCATAACAGGGTGAGAACCCTCAATCAGGGCTTTTCTTTTTTTTGCACGGCTTTTGTAAATTGTTGCTCGGGTTTAGGGAAGTGAGCGGGCGGGCGGGTCAATCGGTAAAATTGGTTGGGTTTAGGGAAGGAGGAGGGCGGTTCAGCCAATTGGCCAGTCGCGCAGTCAATCATCCGGTCAGTCGGACAGCAGCCTCTGGTGGGTTCACACGAGAACAGCGCGGGCGCGAACCACACTCGCGAGAGACATTTGAGATGCGAAAAAGCGCACAACAGCGGCCTCTCGCGGATTCGCAAAAACAAAAACTGTAGCCGTTTGTACCTGCCGGGACGTTTTCTGCGGTCTCCAGAAACGTCCGCGGGACTACGTTTCCACAATGAGCCCGGGTTGCAGACCGCACACCACACACCAGCTGAATCAGTCTATATATATATAGTATTGCATTATCATAAATATTGTGCATTATAATATTGCCTTAGCAATATGCTGACAAAAGTTTCTAGTGCAGTCAATTGAGAGTCGATTCTCTTGTGACCTTTTGTCACATAAGGAAAATAATTTAGCTTTGTTTCATCCAAATCAATGACATGAGCTTTAATTTCAGTGAGGATGAAGGTCAATGTCCAATTCATAACAGAACTACGCAACCACAGCAGGTTATAATCTCAGAATGATTGAAAATAATGTCATTGTGCCGCCGTAATACAAGCCCTCTCCTTAGTGCGTGGTTAACTAAAAACCTCAACCAGAAAGCATTATGCACTATGTTATTTTCTTCAGCAGGGCAAAAGTCAGCTTCATCAGGACTTCATTTGTCAACGTCTATTGAGATGGTTTATGAATGAAGTGAATTAAATCAAACGCAGCTCAAATCTGCTTAGAGAATTAGAGCTGAATTTGCATTATGAATCATGTATTTTGACCCCAGCAGTCTGTCTCCATGTTCTCCTGCTCACGGTAATAAGGCTTCTCGCTGCAGCACAGAATTGGCGGCGTTTCTAAATGGAGTCCTATTATATCCGGCACAAAAAAAAAAAGATTTAAAAAAACCTCGGAGCGTTCGAGTGCCGCCTGTAACCACTTTCATCCTTTATAGTTGAGGATAATAACTGTGAAGAGGGAAAGAATAGATTGATCTCAATAGATTGGCAGAGCGTGCTGGAGCAGAAACAGCTCGGTGTTTGATACGCAGAATCAGCAAAACTGCTAAACATCATCATTTCCTTCACTTCAAGAGGGAAATAAACATGCAGAATTGTTTTAAGTCCTGCAGTTGGCTTTTGTTTACTGGCTGTCCATCTTAAATAATAGTTTGAAAAGCTGAAGATGTGTTTTTATTACCTACTATGTCATAATTATCTGCTTCAGTGTGGTACTGCTTTAAAACTTTCTTGACTTTTTCACCTATTATTTGTTTCCTAAAAATTGAAGAGTCCACAAAATATAAAAAACACACAAACCCTGTTAAAGCTAACAATCAAAGTGATGTTAAAGAGCACCTATTTTCCCCCCTTTTTCAAGATTTAAGTGTCTCCAGAATGTGTCTGTAAAGTTTCAGCTCAAAATACCCATCAGATACCTTTCTAATCTGGGAAATATGAGCTGTTAGGGCATTGTAGCTGTTTTTGTTGCCTGTGCCTTTAATGCTACGTTCACACAAGACGCGGAAGAAGCGTCAAACGTGAGTGATTTACATGTTAAGTCAATGCAAAAATGTGAATAGACATCCTACGATGCGAATGGCGCAAATGAGGCGGCACGAATGTTTTGATACACGCGATTGAGGCGAAGCAAATGTTTTGATACACGCGAATGAGGCGACGCAAATGTTTTAATACACCCGAATGAGGCGACGTGAATGTTTTGATACACGCGAATGAGGCGACGCGAATGTTTTAATACACGCGAATAAGGTGACGCGAATGTTTTAATACACGCGAATGAGGTGACGCAAATGTTTTAATACACGCAAATGAGGCGACGCGAATGTTTTAATACACGCGAATGAGGTGACGCGAATGTTTTAATACACGCGAATGAGGTGACGCAAATGTTTTAATACACGCGAATGAGGCGACGTGAATGTTTTGATACCCGCGAATGAGGAGGCGCGATTGTTTTAATACACGCGAATGAGGCGACGTGAATGTTTTGATACACGCGAATGAGGCGACGTGAATGTTTTGATACATGCGAATGAGGCGACGCGAATGTTTTAATACATGCGAATGAGGGGACGCGAATGTTTTAATACACGCGTATGAGGCGACGCGAATGTTTTGATACATGCGAATGAGGCGACGCGAATGTTTTAATACACGCGAATGATGCGAAGTGAATGTTTTGATACACGCGAATGAGGCGACGCGAATGTTTTAATACACGCGAATAAGGTGACGCGAATGAGGTGACGCGAATGTTTTAATACACGCGAATGAGGTGACGCGAATGTTTTAATACACGCGAATGAGGTGACGCGAATGTTTTAATACACGCGAATGAGGCGACGCCAATGTTTTAATACACGCGAATGAGGTGACGCGAATGTTTTAATACACGCGAATGAGGCGACGCAAATGTTTTAATACACGCGAATGAGGCGACGCGAATGTTTTAATACACGCGAATGAGGCGATGTGAATGTTTTAATACACGCGAATGAGGTGACGCAAATGTTTTAATACACGCGAATGAGGTGATGCAAATGTTTTAATACACGCGAATGAGGCGACGTGAATGTTTTGATACACGCGAATGAGGCGACGCCAATGTTTTAATACACGCGAATGAGGCGACGCGATTGTTTTGATACACGCGAATGAGGCGACGTGAATGTTTTAATACATGCGAATGAGGCGACGTGAATGTTTTGATACATGCGAATAAGGCGACGCGAATGTTTTGATACAGGCGAATGAGGCAACGCGAATGTTTTAATACACGCGAATGAGGCGACGCGAATGTTTTAATACACGCGAATAAGGTGACGCGAATGTTTTGATACACGCGAATGAGGCGACGCGAATGTTTTAATACACGCGAATGAGGTGACGCGATTGTTTTGATACACGCGAATGAGGCGACGTGAATGTTTTAATACATGCGAATGAGGCGACGTGAATGTTTTGATACATGCGAATAAGGCGACGCGAATGTTTTGATACAGGCGAATGAGGCAACGCGAATGTTTTAATACACGCGAATGAGGCGACGCGAATGTTTTAATACACGCGAATAAGGTGACGCGAATGTTTTGATACACGCGAATGAGGCGACGCGAATGTTTTAATACACGCGAATGAGGTGACGCGAATGTTTTGATACACGCGAATGAGGCGACGCGAATGTTTTAATACACGCGAATGAGGCGACGTGAATGTTTTGATACACGCGAATGAGGCGATGCGAATGTTTTAATACACGCAAATGAGGCGACGTGAATGTTTTGATACACGCGAATGAGGTGACGCGAATGTTTTAATACACGCGAATGAGGCGACGTGAATGTTTTGATACATGCGAATGAGGCGACGTGAATGTTTTAATACACGCGAATGAGGCGATGTGAATGTTTTGATACACGCGAATAAGGCAATGCTAATGTTTTGATACACGCGAATGAGGCGCAATTGAATGCCGCTATTCCGGCGAATGAAGCGGATTTTGCAACCCTGGCTCATTCTGAAAAAGTAGCCCCGCGGACGTTTCTGGAGACTGCAAAATAAGTCCCGGGAGATACGTATTCAAGCAGTTTTTATTTACGCCCACCAGCGAGAGGCTGCTGTGCGCACTTTTTCGCGTCTCAGACGCCTCTCAGGAGCGCGCGCCCGCGCTGTCTGCTATAATGGTAATGTTGTTTTTGGTGTGTTTACATTGATCAATATGGCCACTGTGTAAATTCGCAGTATGGTTACAATTTTGTTGTCACCTTATTGTCACCATTAATGCAAGAAATCGCAAAGACCTATGATGACATGTGCAGGTGCTGTTGTGCTGTCCCAATTCTTAGGGGCAAATTTTGAAGCCCTTCCCCTTTCCGCTCGGTTTTAAGGGCCAAGAGAAAAAAGGAAGCGGTACAAAAAATAATTGGGTTTGGGGCCTAAGTAAACATTTAGTAGGCTTAGTAGCTTAGTAGCTGCCTTTCTCCCTGGGTGCCAACTGATTATTATAACATTTATACTCACCGGCCACTTTATTAGGTACACCTGCCCAACTGCTCATTAATGGAAATTTCTAATCAGTCAATCACACGGCACCAACTCAATGCTTTTAGGCATGTAGACATGGTCAAGACGATCTGCTGCAGTTCAAAGCTGGGGAAGTAATGGGGAAGTAAGGGGATTTAAGTGACTTTAAATGTGGCATGGTTGTTGGTGCCAGACGGGCTGATTTGAGTATTTGAGAAACTGATGATCTACTGGGATTTTCATGCACAACCATCTCAATAGAAGCTTGGAGAAACGTTGCCTGCTCTGATGAGTCTCCATTTCTGCTGACACATTCAGATGGTCAGGTCAGAATTTGGCCTCAACAACATGAAAGCATGGATCCATCCTGCCATGCATCAACAGTTTAGGCTGCTGGTGGTGGTGTAATGGTGTGGGGGAGATTTTCTTGGCACACTTTGGGCCCATTAGTACCAATTGAGCATGGTGTCAACACCACAGCCTACCTGAGTACTGTTGCAGACCATGTCCATCCCTTTATGAGCACAGTGTCTCCATCTTCTGATGGCTACTTCCAGCAGGATGACGCACCATGTCATAAAGCGTGAATCATCTCAGACTGGTTTCTTTAACATGACAATGAGTTCACTGTACTCAAATGGCCTCCACAGTCAGCAGAGCTCAATCCAATAGAGAAGCTTTGGGATGTGGTGGAACGGGAGATTGGCATCATGGATGTGCAGCCGACAAATCTGCTGCAACTGTGTGATGCTATCATGTCAATATGGAGCAAAATCTCTGAGGAATATTTCCAGTATCTTGTTGAATCTCTGCCACGAAGGAAGGCAAAAGGGGGTCCAACCCGGTACTAGTAAGGTGTACCTAATAAAGTGGCCAGTGGGTGTAAATGAAATCATTAAGTAAATTCTAATAAATCTTGCATGTTAAACTCAACATTTACTAATCCATAAAGCGGCATCTGTTTATATTTACTAATAGACTGAGCAAATACAATACAATTAGCACTGTACATGCTTTATTAATGCATACTTCATTCTTCTTCTTCATTCTTTGTCACTGCAGGTATTTATCTGTGGTAAACACCGGGCTATTAAAGTCTATAGTATTGAGAACACCAGCAGCTGGTTCCCCATTGAAATGAATGGGATCTTGTCACGGCGCGTCACTGACAGTATGAATGGGGCTCAGGAATATGTTCATTTTTTGCTGTGTCACAGTGTTTAGCATCATTAGCTAAACCCGTCTGGTAAACATTGATTTGTTTCCCTACGGACTGATAAATCCAGTGCAGTCGCAGAGGAAACTTTCAGCTGCCTGTTCCGACATCAGTCTAATTAGAGGCATTAATCACGTATCCGTTTCATTCCATTAACCTGCTAATCTTAGGCATCTCCTAGCTACTTCTTCCTCTTTCTGCCATCATTAGCGGCGCTGAGAGAAACGCAGAGATCTCCGCAGTGACGCGTGTCGCTCCTGACTCCAGCATGACCCTCATCAGCAGCACTAAACCTCCATCTGCAGATGAGCAACACACACAGCCTGCTCTGATACACACACACTTGAAGCAGAAAACACAACACACACACACACAGGCACACACACACGCACACTTCAACAGGAAAACACAACACACTCTCACACTTCTAGAAGAAAACACAATACACACACGCACACACACACACACACACACACACACACACACACGCACGTAAAATAAATAAATTAATTAATTAATTAACTAATTAATTAAAAATAAGTATATAAAAATAATAAATAAATAAATAAATAACATAAATAAACAAATAAATAAACAAATAAATAAATAAATAATTATATAAATAAATAAATAAGTAAATAAAAAACAAATAAATAAATAAATAAATAAGTAAATAAAAAAACTAATAAATAAATAAATAAATAAATAAATATCTGACTTTAAAAAAAAAGTGAGCTGGAGCTTTACAGCATTAGTCAAAGGTCAAGACACAAGAAGTAACAAGACCAGAACACAGTCATTTTGCATTACCCAGCATGCACTGGGCTTATATATTACAATACATGTGGAGAAAACTGAACAATTCCAAGCCCAAACTAATCCTGGTGCCGCCATTCATCACAGTCGCTGTACAGACTGATGTTTGCTGCTGCTTTGGAAACGGTCTGCTCGTCTGACGTGTGTTTTTTAACAGCTGCTGTCAGATTTATTACATAACAAAACAAAACAGATTATGTTGACATATCTAAACATCCCAGCAGACACCACACGTCCAGTTTTTTGGGTCACAAACACACACTGACAGCTCAATAATGCTGGATGACAGAGGAAACGGCTTCATAACGGTCTGAGAAAAACACAGAAATGGCAGAAACTGATGGAGAAATAACTCAGCTACAATACCCAGAAAATGCTGAAAAAATTGATTAATTAAGTAAACAATAAAATTATTATTATTATTATTATTATTATTATTATTATTATTATTATTATTATTATTATGACTATAGTACTACTAATACTAATACTAATAATAATAATAATCATTATAAATAATATTAATAATAATAACAACGATTATGATATTATTATTATTATTATTATTATTATTATTATGACAATATATCATTAATATTATTATTATTATTATTATTATTATTATTATTATTATTATTATTATGACTATAGTACTACTACTACTACTACTAATAATAATAATAATAATAATAATAATAATAAATAATGATATATTGTCATAATAATAATAATAATAATATCATAATCGTTATTATTATTATTATTATTATTATTATTATTATTATTTAGAATGATTATTATTATTATTATTATTTTATTATTATTACCATTATTATTATTAATAATATAAAATTACCCAGGCTAATAATTATATCAATATTTTTACACTCATTAATGACAAAAATGGATTTAAAACCGAACACAGAAAAGCAGGACAACTGCGCGCTGTATAAATTCATTTATTCATTTTCTTGTCGGCTTAGTCCCTTTATTCATCCGGGGTCGCCACATCGGAATAAACCGCCAACTTATCCAGCACATTTTTATACAGCGGATGCCCTTCCAGCCACAACCCATGTATGGGAAACATCCACACGCACATTCACTACGGACAATTTAGCCTACCCAGTTCACCTGTACCGCATGTCTTTGGACTGTGGGGGAAACCGGAGCACCTGGAGGAAACCCACGCCAACTGAGCCGAGGATCGAACCAGCGACCCAGCAACCTTCTTGTTGTGAGGCGACAGTACTACCTACTGCGCCACTGCCATTATTATTATTACCATTATTATTATTCATATTATTCATATTATTATTATTATTATTAATACTATTTTAAAAATAGTAATTTAGCATTGTACTGTAATTATAAGTTTCAAATGTTATAAATGTAATAGTAACTTACTGGTTAAAGTTTACACTTAGTCTAATAATTAATGCTAGTTAATAAATTAAACAACATTAATGAAGAATACATTTAATACAGTATTTAATATATTTTTAATATATTTTAATATATTTTATTTATTTATTGTTAACTGATATTATATTAAATCATATTCATAAATAAAATGTTTTGGATTAGTAAATTGTTGAATTTAACATTCTAATAATTTAGAATCAAGTTGCGTCGCCTCACTCTCAGTCGTGAATTCTCCCGCGATGCGCACTTCAAAGTCTCGCCTGAAGTATTAGGTTTTCTTTTTCTTTTTTTTTTAGAATATGCAAAAAGGTACATAAATTGGGATCATACAAACACAAAAAAAACATCAACAAAAAGCAATAACAAAACAACAAAAAATAAATAAAAAACAAAACAAAAGAAGAAACCAGTCAGTGGTAGGGAGTAACAATCATGTATGATAGTAAAAATGACAGTAAAAAGAAAGGACAACAATAATAATAACTGACAACAATAATAAATCACAAGTACTACACCAACTACTACTACAGAAAGTTACTTATATTACAACTACTACTGCTTCTACTACAGCCACAACCACAACTATTACTACTACAATGTCTACTAATACTGATACTACTACTACTGATACTACTACAGCGTCTGCTACGTCTACTACTACTACTACTACCGCATTCACTGCTACTACATCTACATCAACAACATCTACTACTGATACTACTACACCAACAACGACTACTACTACTACTACTGCTACAACGACACCTTCACTACTTCTGCTACCACTATGCCAATGACATCAACTACTACAGTACCTACTACTTCAATAATCACAATTACAATCGATACTACTACAATGACTACTACTACTACAACAATTACTACCACTACAATATCAACAACAACTTCAGCTACCTTAATAATGTAAGAGTATTAGGTTTTCGATTTCCATGAATTCAGACGTACTACTCAGCTCGCATACTGCTTTAGCGTACTATATAGTATGGAGGTATGTGATTTTGGATGCAGCCAATGTGAACATTTTAGAGATTTACAAATACAAAATGATAAAACTGAACCTCCTGTCAGAAGTTTTATTTATTTTAAATGTAATATTTGATTCGTTCAGGAGTTTCCAAAGAATACCAAAGAAAACTTATAATTTATATAACGTGAAACAGAATGAAAATAAAAAATAAAGACACAATCTTATGACCCTCTACAGATCAGTGATGGCATAAGCATCAAGAACTGAATACTTTAATATATTTCCTGTAAGCCTATTCCCTGAACTCTCATAACCTCCTGACAGACTGGAACATGCGTGATGTCACTTCCTGGCACATTGTGCCGCCTGTGTGTCCAAATGAACAGCTCAGCTCTCGCTCCACTGACCACAGGTGTGAACGGCGGAGAGCAGAGCAGATGCTTCACACACTCAACTTATAAGTTACAAAACAAGCACACACACAAGGTTTTCACTGCCAATAGAAAATAAAACAGGAATATAAGCATACCTAAAGTTCTGTCGACATCACAAGTTGAAGCACTCATGCAGTGAGTATTGCATTATTTTAATAACCCAGCTTTTAAGCCAAATTAATAAATGTTCATCGTCCCAAAGTGATCCTCACAATATCAGACGAGTGTGCTGACAGATTCATCAACATCTTAGAAAGTTATGTGTATTAACGAGCACATCATCAATATAAACATCAGGGCTGTGCAATTAATCGAAAATCCGATTTCGATTTCGGCTTTTAACGATTATGAAAAACCATTAATCGAGATAAACGATTATTCCATCACGTACCGCCCCCTTTCCAGTTGTACACGTGTGAAAACTCTTTGCCTCTGCAAAGCTCAGTTCCACGTGAAAATGACTGAAAGCATGTGCTGTAATGTAACTTCTGCAGCACGGGATGCGCATCATTCATGTTTTTAAAAGCGCAAAAGAGCACGTGCTGTTGTGTAGGTGCGCGCTGTGCTTAGCCTCTGACAGGTAGCGTGTGTGTGTTTGCGTGCGCAACGTGCTTAGCCTTGGACAGCAGAGCACACACACATCTAGCGGGATCTTAATGTGAGCGCTTTAATGGTCAAATACATGCACGTTTGTGTCAGAGCGCGGTGTTCAGTGATTATTATTATTAACCCTCATTTGTGTAATAAACTAACAAGTTGAGAATCAAAAGAAATGTGAAAGAATAACTATATCAGAGCCGCACTATTCTTAAAGTGACAGCGTGCAGTATTCCTGCTGCTGCCGACTGTTTATATCATTAATCAATAATAAAATCAAAAATACAGTGAAGATGCTTAAAGCACAGTTTAATCATCACAGATTTAATAACTCATCACTAATAACTGATTACTTTTATCTTTGCTATGATGACAGCACATTATATTTTACTAGATGTTTTTCAAGATACTAGTATTCAGCTTAAAGTGACATTTAAAGGCTTATTAGTGTAAATAGGCAAGTCATTGTATAACAGTAGTTTCTTCTGCACACAATCAAACATATATATTGCTTAAAGGGGCTAATAATATCGAGCTGTTAAAATAGGTTTCAAAATATTCAAACCTGCTTTTATTCTAGCTGAAATAAAACAAATAAGACTTTCTCCAGAAGAAAAAAATATTATAGGAAATACTGTGAAAAAACCTCTGTTAAACATCATTTGGGAAATATTTATAAATAAAAATAAATTCACAGAAGGGCGAATCATTTTGACTTCAACTGATAATCGTTTTGAATAATCGTGATTACAATTATGACCAAAATAATCCTGATTATGATTTTTCCCAAAATCGAGCAGCCCTAATAAACATCACAGCGTTTTATCCATTCAGACTAGTATCTGGGTGGGCTGATGAAGATCTCTGCACACACGACTCACGGACGTGAGTCCATGTATATGAAAACAGACGACAACTGCCAAAAGTCTTTGGTTGGTGCTTGGTGGGACAACAAAGGCTGAGACTAGAGGTCTGCATTCCCGTGGCTGTAATGCGTGAGCCGCGGAACCCGAACAGATTTCTTGCGGCACGGGAATAAATCTCTGAATAAAGCACGGGATCGGTCGGTAACTGGTGTAATTTGAACGGGAGCGGGCAGTCTAACAATATCGCTCCCGAGCATGCGTATGTGTGATGCTGTGTGTTGATTCGCTTGGTCGCTGCTGTCTATGTGTGTGTGTGTATGTGTGTGAATGAGAGAGAGAGCGTGATAGTGTGTGCCGCTTGCTCGGTGCTGTGATGTGTCTATGTGTGTGTGTGTTTATACAGACAGCTTGTCATAGGCAAACACAATCCACAATCCCGTTAGCGGGAACGGTCGCGGCGGGTAGAAAACGGGACAGGGCAAACATCGGGACAACAGATGCTGAATATAAGCAGGATCGGTCGGGTTCGGACTAAAACCTGGTGGGAGCGGGATTAAAAATGTAGTCCTGCGCAGATCTCTAGCTGAGACTAGTCAGTTATTACCTTGACTCACTATTCATTCATTTTCCTTCGGCTTATTTCCTAATTTATTAGGGGTCGCCACAGCGGAATGAACCGACAACTATTCAAGCATATGTTTTACACAGTGAATGCCCTTTCAGCTGCAACCCAGTACTGGAAAACACTATACACACACATTCGCACACAGTCATTCACTACGGTCAATGTAGTTGATCAATTCCCCTATAGCGCATGTGTTTGGACTGTGGGGGAAACCGGAACACCAGGAGGAAACCTGGGAGCCAACACAGGGAGAACATGCAAACTACACACAGAAATGCCAACTGACCCAGCTGGAACTCGAACTAGTGACCTTCTTGCTGTAAGGCCACAGTGCTAACCAATAAGCCATCGTGCCACCCTAACTTCACTCACTATTACTGGATCATTTGAATCAGTGAGTCCTTAACTTGAGACTCTGACACACACACACACACACACGACTTCAGTGGAGAAACACTAGCGGAGAACAATCACACTTCAGATTTAACACTTACACACACAAACAGATCGAAAAGTTTGGCCAGTTTCTGGAGTCCAAGTTTGGTCCAGAGGGAAATTATTGAGAATCAACTGAAAAAGGCGACAGTTTGTTACTTCCACTGAGGATTTAACTCAAAATAGCAGCACAAAATTAAGAATGAGTTGAACCCTCAGCAGCAATGAAATTAGATGTACAGACAGTTGAGGTCAGACTTATTACCAGGGCCAGACGGAATCTGCGGACGTTTTTTGCTATTTCTGCTGAGAATTTTGGTAAAAATCTGTGGATTTCTGCGAAATTATTTTGGGGGTATCCAGCGGAATATCATAACTAAAACCTTATTAAATAAAAAATAATAAATTACTGAATAAAAACTGAATAAATTCAGATTTACACATTTACTCAAGTAAATAAACAGAATTAATAATGGGCTAAAAAACTGTAGAAATCTGCGGAAAATCTGCGAAAAATCTTTGGAATTCTGCGTGCACAGATTCCGTGTGGGCCTACTTATTACCCCCTTCTGAACTACAAGCCCACAATTTCTGTTTAATGGAAAGATTTTCAGCACATTTCTAATCATAATAGTTTGATAACTTATTTCTAACAACTGCTTTCTTTTATCTTCGCCATGATGACAGCACATAAAATTAGACTAGATATTTTTCTAGATACAAGTATTCAGCTTAAAGTGACATTTAAAGGCTTAACTAGGTTAACTAGGGTAAAGTTAGGGTAATTAGGCAAGTCATTGTATAACAGTGGTTTGTTCTGGAGACAGTCAAAACAAATATTGCTTAAGGGGCTAATAATATTGACTTAAAATGCTTTAAAACAATTAAAAGCTGCTTTTATTCTAGCCGAAATAAAACAAATAAGACTTTTTTCAAAAGAAAAAAAAAAATATTTTAGGAAATACTGTGAGAAATTCCTTGCTCTGATAAACATAAGTTGGAAAATATTTCAGTATTTCACAAGTCACAAGAGGTCAAATAATTTCGACTGTATATTCTGTGCAATTTTGAAGTACAAAAGATGTACACTCACCGGCCACTTTATTAGGTACACCTTACTAGTACCGGGTTGGACCCTTTTTTGGCTTCAAAGTTGCTTTAATCCTTCGTGGCGTAGATTCAACACACTACTGGAAATATTCCTCAGAGATTTTGCTCCATTTTGACATGATAGCATCACACAGTTGCTGCAGATTTGTCGGCTGCACATCCATGATGCCAATCTCCCGTTCCACTACATCCCAAATGTGCTCTATTGGATTGATCTCTGCTGACTGTGGAGGCCATTTGAGTACAGTGAACTCATTGTCATGTTTAAGAAACCAGTCTGAGATGATTCACACTTTATGACATGGTGCGTTATCCTGCTGGAAGCAGTCATCAGAAGATGAAAACACTGTGCTCATAAAGGGATGGACATGGTCAGTAACAATACTAGTTGACACCATAGTCAATTGGTACTAATGGACCCATAGTGTGCCAAGGAAATATCCCCCACACCATTACACCACCACCATGCCAAATTCTGACCCGAGCATCTGAATGTGTCAGCAGAAATGGAGACTCATCAGAGCAGGCAACGTTTCTCCAATCTTCTATTGTCCAGTTTTGGTGAGCCTGTGTGAATTGTAGCCTCAGTTTCCTGTTCTTAGCTGACAGGAGCGGCACCCGGTGTGCTCTTCTGCTGCTGTAGCCCATCCGCCTCAAGGTTGGACGTGTTGTGTGTTCAGACATGCTCTTCTGCAGAGCTCGGTTGTAGCGAGTGCTTATTTGAGTTACTCTGCCAGCACCAACAACCATGCCACGTTCAAAGTCACTTAAATCCCCTTTCTTCCCCATTCTGATGATTGGTTTGAACTGCAGCAGATCGTCTTGACCATGTCTACATGCCTAAATGCGTTGAGTTTCCGTCGAGTGATTGGCTATTTAGAAATTTGCGTTACCGAGCAGTTGGACAGGTGTACCTAATAAAGTGGCCGGTGAGTGTATATTGCAATATATATCGCAGAACAATAAAACATAACAATGTCTAATGTAAATGTTTACATACGTTCGCTCTCCGAAGAGCAAAAATCCACTTCCTTTGCTGCTTTTGCATTTAAATAAATTTCGATTGACTTCTGGGTCAATTCAGTTTGAGTATTATTCAATGTGTTCCCTGCCTTATTGTCTTTTATCCGAGTGTAAAGGGTTTCTTTTCTCCCTCTAGATAAATCCGGCTCTACATTAGCCTACACTATGGTGCCCTTTTCTTCTTCAGGAGGCTTTTAATGTCATGAAATGGATCTCGGGACAGTTTTAATCAGGCTTTCTGACTGTGTCTTATTCCTCCTCAGCCAATCCGCCTGCAGTTCCCAGCGGCCTTGAACAAAGATGGCAGATTTCAATTTTCTGCTTGGTTATGCTAGATAAAATTAGCCCGGTGTTGTGCGCTGGAGAAAGGCAGAGGTCCGGGAATGGTGTGTGTTTTATTGACGCAGTGCTGTAGAGATGAAGCCCTCTGTGTATGTGTGTGTGAGTGTGTGAGTGTGTGAGGGCCTGCTAACATCATTATGTCTGAATGGCTGATGGATTATACCGTGTTCTTCACAGAGGACATTCACAGCTGAATTTCTCTCATACTTGAGCATGTCGGTACATTCGTTTGCATTCTGAAGAGCAGAAAATCCACTTCCTGTGCTGCGTTTGCACTCAAATCAATTATGAATGTACACAGTAAAAATACCTGTTAATGAACAGTTTCTGTGTGTTTTGTGTTCTCAGTTTAATTACGGTTGTAAATTGCATTATGGGATGTTGATATATATATATATATATATATATATATATATATATATATATATATATATATATATATATATATATATATATATATATATATACACCATATGTGTATTCAATATCACAAAATACAGAAAATTGCAACACAGGCTCATTGTGAAAATGTATCCCTGTGTACACTTCTAGAGAGCATGAAATACGTAGCCAGAGGCGTGTATGGCAGCATTTTGTATTTAAAACAAACACAACAGGACAGTATGAAGCCACCGCTGGCTTCTGTTTCTTTTCTTGCTACAACATGCCTGCTTACCTCCTTGTAGGTGATTTTCCGCTGTTACCAGTTTGCCCAGTGGCTCGCCACATATGTCGGCAGACTTGGGAGGCAGAGCGGAGTTGACCACGACAACAGGGTTCGATTCTGGTGAAGAACGGGTCCAGAAAGCAGGTAAAACAAAAACAAAAGGCAAAACAATTAATAAGCAAGTAAATAACAGGGTGAGAATACGGTAAAATCTGAAAACGTGGTAAAAAAGCAGGTGAGGGCTTTTCTTTTCTGAATTGTTTTTGAAAAAACACTGTTGTTTGGGTTTAGAAAACGGGGGTGATCGGGTCAATCTGTGCTTTAAAAAAACACTATCGGTTGGGTTTAGGGTAGGGGTGATCTTCAGAAATTATTCTAATTGTGCTGAGTCATCTGTTTTATTATTATTTTTGTTTATTGTTTGTTGCTTTATATTTGAAGTACGCCACATTCTACACGACTGAAATGTTGCTCATACTTGTTCACATATTCTGAAGACAAATCCACTTCCTGTCCTCATTTTGACTCACTGAATCAAATGATCCAGTCAGAGAGAGTATAAGGTTAATGACTCACTGAATCAAATGATCCAGTCAGAGTGAGTATAAGGTTAATGACTCACTGAATCAAATAATCCAGTCAGAGTGAGTATAAGGTTAATGACTCACTGAATCAAATGATCCAGTCAGAGTGAGTATAGGGTACATGACACACTAAATCAAGTAAACAAGTCAGAGTTAGAATCGAGATAACGAATCACTGAATAAAATAATCCAGTCAGAACGAGGCTACAAGTTAACGACTTTCTGATTCAAATGATCCAGTCAGGGTGAGTATAAGGTTAATGACTCACTGAACCAATTGAACCATTTAGAGCAAGTATTAAGTTAATGACACACTGAATCAAATTAACAAGACACTCTGATTCAAATGATCCAGTCAGAGTGAGTATAAGGATAATAAATCACTTAATTAAATGAACCAGTCATACTTAGCATTAAGTTAACAAATCACTGAATCAAATGATACAGTCAGAACGAGGCTACAAGTTAACAACTCTCTGATTCAACTGATCCAGTCAGAGTGAATATAAGGGTAATGACTTGTTGAATCAAATGATTCAGTCAGAGTGAATATAAGGTTAATGACTCGCTGAATCAAATGATCCAGTCAGAGTGAATATAAGGTTAATGACTCACTAAATCAAGTGAAGAAGTCAGAGTTAGAATCGAGTTAACGAATCACTGAATCAAATGATCCAGTCAGAGCAAGGCTACAAGTTAACAACTCTCTGAATCAAATGATCCAGTCCGAGTGAATATAAGGTTAATCACTCACTAAATCAAGTAAACAAGTCAGAGTTAGAATCGAGTTAACGAATCACTGATTTAAATGATCAAGTCAGAGTGAATATAAGGTTAAACACTCACTGAATCAAATGATCCAGTAAGAGTATCCCACTAACAACTCACTGAATCAAATTAACCAGTCAGAGTATCGCGTTAATGACTCACTGAATCAGTGAGAATGAGTACCAAGCTAATGACCCACTGAATCAAATGAACCAGTCTTTGTAATTGTGTTGATTTATTACTGAGTCATCTGTTTTATTATTATTTTTGTTTATTGTTTGTTGCTTTATATTTGAAGTATGCACGATCTACACGACTGAAATGTTTCTCATACTTGTTCACATATTCTGAAGAGCACAAATCCAGTTCCTGTCCTCATTTTGACTTACTGAAGCAAATGATCTAGTCTGAGTGAGTTTAAGGTTAATGACTCAGTGAATCAAATGATCCAGTAAGATTATTCTACTACCAACTCACTGAATCAAAATAACTAGTCAGAGTATCACGTTAATGACTCACGGAATCAAATGAATCAGTCAGAGTGAGTATAAGGTTAATGACTCACTGAATCACATGATCCAGTAAGAGTATCATATTAACAACTCACTGACTCAAATGAACCAATGAGAATAAGTATCAAGTTAATGACTCACTGAATTAAATGAATCAGTCAGAGTGAGTATAAGGTTAATGACTCACTGAATCACATGATCCAGTAAGAGTATCATATTAACAACTCACTGACTCAAATGAACCAATGAGAATAAGTATCAAGTTAATGACTCACTGAATCAAATGAAGCAGTCAGAGTAAGTATAAGGTTAATGACTCACTGAATCACATGATCCAGTAAGAGTAACATATTAACAACTCACTGACTCAAATGAACCAATGAGAATAAGTATTACGTTAATGACTCACGGAATCAAATGAAGCAGTCAGGGTGAGTATAAGGTTAATGACTCACTGAATCACATGATCCAGTAAGAGTATCATATTAACAACTCACTGACTCAAATGAACCAATGAGAATAAGTATCAAGTTAATGACTCACTGAATCAAATGAAGCAGTCAAAGTAAGTGTAAGGTTAATGACTCACTGTATCACATGATCCAGTAAGAGTATCATATTAACAACTCACTGACTCAAATGAACCAATGAGAATAAGTATCAAGTTAATGACTCACTGAATCAAATGAAGCAGTCAGAGTGAGTATAGGGTTTATGACTCACTGAATCACATGATCCAGTAAGAATATCATATTAACAACTCACTGACTCAAATGAACCAATAAGAATAAGTATCAAGTTAATGACTCACTGAATCAAATGAAGCAGTCAGAGTGAGTATAAGGTTAATGACTCACTGAATCACATGATCCAGTAAGAATTTCATATTAACAACTCACTGACTCAAATGAACCAATAAGAATAAGTATCAAGTTAATGACTCACTGAATCAAATGAACCAGTCTTTGTAATTGTGCTGATTTATTACTGAGTCATCAGTTTTATTATTATTATTGTTTATTGTTTGTTGATTTATATTTGAACTACGCCACGTTCTACACCACTGAAATGTTTCTCATACTTGTTCACATATTCTGAAGAGCACAAATCCACTTCCTGTGCTCCTTTTGTATTCTAATCAATTTTGAATGTAGTTTCTGGGTCAAGAGCATATTTCGACACTACAATCGGGTCTGTTCCCTAGCAACACCGTGTCGGTTGCCGAGCGCAGGGCTGGAGAGTGTTTACCGTTGACAGCACTGGAAGCCCAATGTTGGTCTTCCCATGAGGCTTTGCCTGAAAGTGGGGCAGTCCCTCCCATCAGGCACTGCATCAAGCCAAATCCCTGCAGCTCCGAGTGGACCGGCATCCGGCAGCTCGGACAGGCTAAACCTTTTATCTCTCACTCACCGAGAAAACCAGAAACACTGAAAACACTGTCAGCCGATGGCCCGCGGACCACTTCCACACTTCTTTCAGTGTTTAGGGAGATCTGAAACTGCTCTTGGAGCAGTCTGCATGAAGTGACTTTTATAATGCCTGAAGTAAAGACCATGCAGGAGTTTATAACACACCAGTGGTGGTTTATCAGAGGATACAGAGCAAATAATCATGTGCTAGCTTAGTTTAGACACTTTTACCTCAAAATATTTAGTCAGAATGAGTCTCAAGTTAATGACTCACTGAATCAAATGATCTATTCATATAGAGTTTTAAGTTAAGAACTCACTGAATCAAATGAACAAGTCAGTGTGTGTTCCAGGTTAATGACTCACTGAATTGAATGAACCAGTCAGTGTGAGTCTCAAGTTAACAACTCACTGAATCAAGTGAACAAGACATAGTAAGTTTCAAATAAATGACTCAATGAATCAAATAAACGAGTCAGAGTAAGTTCCAAGTTAATGATACACTGATTCAAATGATCCAATCAGAGTGAGTTCTAATTTAAAGACTCAATGAATCAAAATAATCAGTCATAGTAAGTTTTAAGAAAATGATTCAGTGAATCAAATGAACCAGTGAGACTGAGCTCCAAGTGACCAACTCACCGTTTCAAATGATCAGAGTAAGTATCAATTTAACAATTCACTGAATCAACTGAACCAGTTAGAGTGAGTTCCAAGTTAGCGATTCAGTGATTCAAATGATCCAGTCAGAGTATCTGGTTAATGACTCAATGAATCAAATTAAGTAGCCATAGTATCAAGTTAATGACTCACTGAATTAAAATAATCAGTAAGAGTGAGTTCCACGTTAACAATTTACTGAATCAAATTAACCAGTCGGGGTGTGTTCCAGTTGATTGATTCACTGAATCAAATTAACTAATCAAGGTGAGTTACAAGGTAACAACTCGATGATTTAAATGAACCATTTAGAGTGAGTTCCAACTTAATAACTCAATGAATCAAATTAATCAGTCAGAGAGAATATCAAGTTAATGACTCACTGATTCAAAAGAACAAGTCAGAGTTCCAAGTTAACAACTCATTGAATCAAATAAACCAGTCAGAGTGAGAATCAGGTTATTGACTCATTGAATCAAAATAATCAGTCAGAGTGAGTCCCAAGTTAAGGATTCAGTGAATCAAATGAACCAGTCAGAGTGAGTTCCAAGTTAATGACTCACTGATTCAACTCAACTCGCTGATTTAAATGATCCAATCAGGGTGAATTCCAAGTAATGACTCACTGAATCAAATTAACAAGTCAGAGTGACTATGAAGTTAATGATTCACTAAATCAAAATAATCAGTCAGAGTGAGTCCCAAGTTAAGGATTCAGTGAATCAAATGAACCAGTCAGAGTGAGTTCCAAGTTAATGACTTACTGATTCACTAAAGTTAGAGTGAGTTTCAAGGTAAAAACTCGCTGTTTTAAATGAACCAGTCTGAGTGAGTTCCAGGTTAAAGACTCACTAGTGTCAAATGAATCAGTCGGAGTGAGTTTCAAGTTAACGACTAAATCAAATGATCCAGTAAGAGTACGAATCAAGTTAATCACTCAAAGAATCAAATAAACCAGTCAGGGTCAGTTCTAGGATAATGACTCACTGAATCAAATGATCCAGTCAGAGCTACAGGTTAAGCAAAGAAAAAGATCTAATATAAAAATAAAACGGATTACTATTGTTCTTAACGATACACAAGTTAAAGTAAAATAATATAATCAAATAGTGGGGGGGGGGGTTAACTATTAAACAAACAAACAAACAAACAAACAAACAAACAAATAAATAAATAAATAAATAAATAAATAAATAAATAAATAAATAAATAAATAAAAATTAAAACGTTGTTTATCTCACACTAAAATTACACTGACCCAGAATTTAAAAAAAAAAAAAAAGTGTCTAAATTTTAGAAAATAACCATTGAACAGCATCGCTGTGGATCAATGGTAGGAGTTTCTCATGTAATGAAAAGGCAGTGAAGGACAAAGATGGAGCACTTTATCAGCTCTCTTTAAGGTCTTTTCTTACAGGTTAAAAATTGATAAGGTAGAAAAGCTGCTCCATTAGAGTTGCCTAAAGAAAATCAATTTGACAGAAGGACTGAAAGGTGGTGCGTATCCTTCAACAGGCAGGTGGGATTAACCTGACTTTATAAACCACATGATGAAGAGGAAGCTGAAATAAATCACAGCGCAGCAGATCAGACATCACCGGCCTCGCTATATTTCATTTGCAGAGGGAAAGTGAAAAGACACAGCCAAGAAAATACAATAAAATAATATCTATATGAAGCAGCAGAGGGGCGAAGCAGTGGCGCAGTAGGTAGTGCTGTCGCCTCACAGCAAGAAGGTCGCTGGGTCAAGCCTCGGCTCAGTTGGCGTTTCTGTGTGGAGTTTGCATGTTCGCATGGGTTTCCTCCAGGTGCTCCAGTTTCCCCCACGGTCCAAAGACATGCGGTACAGGTGAATTGGGTGGGCTAAATTGTCCGTAGTGTATGAGTGTGTGTGTGAATGTGTGTGTGGATGTTTCCCAGACATGGGTTGCGGCTGGAAGGGTATACGCTGCGTAAAAACTTGCTGGATAAGTTGTCAGTTCATTCCGCTGTGGCGACCCCGGATTAATTAAGCCGACAAGAAAATGATTGAATGAATGAAGCAGCAGAATTCAGCTAGGTTTATATTTTGGGGCAGAATCTGTCAGTGTTGACGAATGTTCTGCTATAATCTCATTTTTAGATCCAAAATCAATCCTCTACTGAACGCCCATTTAGTCTTGAGAACGCTTGAGTGTTAGATGAAAATTCATTCATTCATTCACTCTCCCTCGACTTAGTCGCTTATATATCAGAGGTCGCCACATGCAGCAAAATGAACCATCAACTATTCCAGCATATGTTTTAAACAGTGGATGCCCATCCAGCTGCCACCCAGTACTGGGAAACACCCATGCACACTCAAATTTGCACACACACTGTGGGGGAAACTGGAGCACCCGGAGGAAATCCACGCCAACAAAGGGAGAACATGCAAACTACACACAGAAATGCCAACTGACCCAGTTGGGGCCACAGTGCTAACCACTGAGCCACCGTAACGCACCTGAAATAAAATTAGTAAATTAAAATAAATAAACTAAATGAAACAACAGTCACAGAAAACTGAAAAGAATGAAAAAGTAAATAAATAAACAAATACATTAACAAATACATAAATAAATACATAAATAAATACATAAATACATAAATAAATAAATAAATAAATAAATAAATACATACAAAAATAAATAAATAAATACATACATACATAAATGAATAAAACTGCAGCAAAGTACATAAATATGTAAATAAATAAAACTAAGTGAAACAAATCACAGAAAAACTAAAGTTAGATAAATAAATAAATAAATAAAAAATCTAAATCTACGACACTAAAAACAGTCAGTGGAAAACTGAAATAAAATGACTAAATAAAAGTAAATAACAAAATAAATTAAACAGTAGTCACTGAATAAAAGACTAACTGAAATAAAATAATAATTAGCAAATATGTTACAAATATCACTAAACTAACAAAAGTCTTAATGAAATTTAATAAAGCTAAATTCACATGTACAGCAAACTTCAATTCGCTCATTTATTTTCCTTTAGCTTACTGCATTTATTTATCAGGGGCCGCCACAGTGGAATGAACTGCCAAATAATCCAGCATACGTTTTACCAATTTAGTTACTAAATCAATTCCCCTACAGCGCATACGTTTGGGAAACTGGAGCACCCGGAGGAAACCCATGCCAACAAAGAGAGAACATGCAAACTGGAAACATAAAATTGCCAACTGAACCCGCCTGGACTGGAATCAGTAACCTTCCTGCTGTGAGGCCACAGTGCTAACCACTGAGCCACTGTGCCACCCCCTTTATGATTTCAAAGCTTGACATATGAAGCTTTAAAACCACAAAGTTAATGATATCATCTCATTTTGCTTTTGAACCAAACTTTGCACATATAATGTATGTGATGGAAATGCTAATTTAAACAGAAACACATTGCATACAGTCAGCTCCATAAATATTTGTACATCGACACAATTCAAACATTTTAGGCTCTATACACCTACACAATAGATTTCAGACGAACGAGATGTGCTTTAACTGCAGACTGACAGCTTTAATTTGAGGGTATTTACATCCAAATCTGTTGAACG
The DNA here is from genome assembly GCF_049306965.1 of Danio rerio. NCBI lineage: Eukaryota > Metazoa > Chordata > Actinopteri > Cypriniformes > Danionidae > Danio > Danio rerio. The sequence continues at coordinate 49,432,559 of NC_133190.1, read as the reverse complement.
CTGTAGGATTTACAAGAGTTTGCATATGTGCCTCCCACTTGTTAAGGGACCAAAAGTATTAACTTGTACCAGAAGTTGTTAAAAAAAATGTTAGAATTGTGTCGATTGTAACGGGGAGACTGACACGGAGGGATCCATTTTGCAGTATTTATTAGACACAGTCAAACGCAAACATCCAACACAAGTGCGAACACACATCAACAGTAATCAATAAAAGTCGTGGGGCTGGCGGCTGACAGACACAGAGTGATTTACCAGGCATAGATCAGTGGCAGGCGGCGTGGTTCAGAATCCTTAAGACAGGCGTGGGTCGAGGGCAGGCAGCGTGGTTTAGAGTCCGTGTATCAAGCAAGGGTCGTGGGCAGACAGAAGGCAACTCAGAGTCAGAAACAGTCCGGGGTAATGCACAGGAGATCAGGCAGGAAAGAACGTTCAGTAATGCTGGCCGGGGCTGAACAAGACTTCGCACTGAACTGTGGTTTGAGTGTGGCTTATATAGGTGGCGTGGGTATTTACCGTGATTCAGTTCAGGTGTGTGCACAATCAGTCTATGTGGATGATGTAATGCTAGAAGTCCGGTGATGGCGGCCTCTGCTGGCCAGCGAGGGGAATGACTGGGACCGAGTGGGTGACATCTATGGCCAAATATGTAAGGATCGAATTGTACTATTGCTACTATACTACTATAGTATACTGTACTATACTACTTTACATTTCCAAAATCGATTTTTTTTTTCTGATCAAACAGGATCTACAAACACTATCATCATCACGGTGGTTTATGATCAGCAGTGGTGTGACCTACAGACTGACCTCTCTGAGAACGAGCTGTAACATTCTGATGCTTCATCCCCCGCTGTATAAAAGGCTCCATCTCTGTATATCTCTTTATTTTCTCTGCTCTTGAATGCACACAGTGCTGCTAAGAGCTTTCCGGAGGCTGGAGAAAGCCTGAACTTTCTTGGACGTACAATTTCCATCTCTAAGAGAGCTAAAACAGGTCTGGAGTGATCTGTCTGAAAGCATTCACATACAGCTGATGCTTACTGAGGGCAAAGAGAGAGAGAGTGTGTGTGTGTGTGTGTGTGTGTGTGTGTGTGTGTGTGTGTGTGTGTGTGTGTGTGTGTCAGTTTGAGTGTCACTCTCATGGTTGGTTGTAACAGCAGTTGTACTAAATATTTCTGCAGGTTAAAACTGCATGTTCAGGTTATATTTCACTTTAAAATATTGAAAGATATGGACATGTTCATTTTTTGTCAAGAGCAACTTATTTAATTCTGTACATTTTCTGGTGAAGCATTATTTTAAAGGTATAACATTTTGCGTTAAGAAATATACTGACTTCACTCTAAAATGCATTGAGATTAATTTAAAATTATTTATATATATTTTTTTTTGCATTGACACACAGTTATTTGACTCTAAAATCTAAATATACTAAATATTATGTATAATATAACTATATATTATATACTGCAACAAGAAACAAATCGGCATCATTATATAATAGACACAGACACATGCACGTTGGAACATGTGCACGCTCTCACACACACACATATGCACTCACTCACATTTTTAAGAATGAATGAATTAATAAATGCATGAATGGATGAATGAATACAATAATTAATGAATATATGAATGAGTGAGTGAGTGAGTGAGTGAGTGAGTGAGTGAGTGAGTGAGTGAGTGAGTGAGTGAGTGAGTGAGTGAGTGAGTGAGGAAATGAAGACAAACAAATAAAAAAAATGAAAAAACATAAATAAAAAAATAAATAACAAATTAAAAGTAATATACATACATATATATATATATATATATATATATATATATATATATATATATATATATATATATATTTACATTTTTTAGCTTAAAATGCTGACAATGCAATGCCATATATATTGTGATATACAGTAAAATAAAAATGCGTAATTGTTTAAGTGTAAGTGTAATAAATAAATATATAAATAAATAAATAAATACATAAAAAGTCTAATTAATTACGTTTACACATTTAAATTAAATAAAATAATAAAATAAAAAATAAAATTGTATATATATATATATATATATATATATATATATATATATATATATATATATATATATATATATAAAGTTATATAATATATTGTATATATAATATATATAAGTTGTTAGTGTAGATTGGTAGGATGTCATTAATATTTAAGATTTATATTTTATATCTTTTGTTTACTTGATTAGATCAGAGGGGATTATTTTGCAATATCAGTACGACTGTTTTGGATTTGATTGTTTTTTTTTCTTAACCTCCACCTATAGCCAGTCTTTCAAAATTTGGTCGTTTATTGTTTATAAAATTGTAAATATTGTAAAGAACTCACTCACTGTTCCACCATCGCCACTTGTAAATAAATCACTATTATTTATATTAGTTTATTTATTTGTATTTATCAGTATAGTTAGTGAGTTTGTGTTTTAACTAAATCCTCAGTCCAAGTGGGCAACACCGCTCCTCTGGACTACCCAGGGGTTGTAACAATGATAAAATCAAATGTTAACATTGAGATATTTCGTTTTTCCGCTGTTTTTTTTCCTCCTTTTGATTTAGTTTTTCTGTGTATTGTGATATTCATTCAGTCATTTTCTCTTCAGCTTAGTCCCTTTATTAATCCAGGGTCGCCACATCAGAATGAACCGCCAACTTATCCAGCAAGTTTTTACACAGCGGATGCCCTTCCAGCCGCAACCCATATCTGGGAAACATCCACACACACATTCACACACACACTCATACACTATGGACAATTTAGCCTACCCAATTCACCTGTTCCACAAGGAGAAAACCAGAGCAACCGGAGGAAACCCACACGATTGCAGGGAGAACATGCAAACTCCACACAGAAACGCCAACTGAGCCGAGGTTCGAACCAGCGACCTTCTTGAGGCAACAGCACTACCGGTCCCACTTTATATTAAGTGGCCTTAACTACTGTGTACTTACATCAAAAAATAAATACAATGTACTCACTGTGTTTATAATGTATTTGAGAACACTTGTGGTGCTTCTGAGTTGGGATAGAGGTTGGGTTATGGACAGGTTTGGTGGTATGGGTAGGTTTAAGGGTGGGTTAAGGTGTAAGGGATGGTCAACATTGTATTTACAAATGTAATTACAAAAGTTAATTACAGATGTAATTACATACATGTTTTTAATTAAGCATAAGTACACAGTAAATACATGTATTTACACAATAAGTACATTGTAACAAACTATTAAATCCTGTGTAAGTACATATTAGTTAAGGCCACTTAATATAAAGTGGGACCGCACTACCTACTGCGCCACTGCCTCGCCGTATTGTGATATAAAGGAGTTAAAACTCACACTTGCTAAGGGTTTTATTCAATTCAAGTTTATTTGTATAGTGCTTTTCACAATAAATAATGTTTCAAAGCAAACGATTAATAATAATATTAATCCCTCTCCAATAAATTACAAATTAAAGTAAAATTAAATTAAATAAACAAAAAGTGTAAATTAAATTATGAAATAAAAATTAAATACATTAAATGTGAATTATAAAGTAAATAAATTATGAAATAAAATGCTGCCATACTTTGCTGCTTAGTTTTTGATTTTCTGTACATTACGATTACAGGAGTTAAAATACATCTTGCGAAGATATTTAATAATAATCCCGCTGCCCGCACCCTCACAGGAGTTAAAATAAATCTTGCGAAGATATTTAATAATAATCCCGCTGCCCGCACCCTCAAAAAAAAAAATATATATATATATATATTTTATTTTTAAATAAATGATGGTAATTACATTTAATTAAATCAACATTAAAATTTAAATCAAATAAATCAAAATACAAAATTTATAAAACTAAAATAAAAACTGTGCGCACAAATGATCCTTCAGCATGTTTCTGCACTGTCCATACAGAGCTCACAGCATTAATGTTAAACGAGGTTAAACATATAATTAATATTGAGATTTACTAGTAAGAAATGCTGCAATAATCATTATATACAACTATATACATCATTTTCCCAATAATAATTAGAGCATAGAAACTGCACTAATTACTGTGTAATTACTCAACAAAAATCAATTCATACACAAAACTAATTATCAACATGAACACATCACATCACAGAGAAGACAATTAACAAAACACCTCAATCCAGCTCGTCAAGGTGTGAAACTATTAAATATGCATCAATAACCCAGCAGAAATAAAGCAGATCATGACTTTAGGCTATTCAAGCTGCAACCCAGTACTGGAAAACACCCCCCCCCCCCCCCCCCACACACACACACACACACTTATACTATGGCCAATTTAGTTAATCAATTCCCCTATAGCGCATGTGTTTGGACTGTGGATGAAACCAGAGCACCCAGAGGAAATCCACGTTAACAAGGAGAGAACATGCAAACTCCACAAAGAACTCGAACTCGAACCAGTGGCCTTCTTGCTGTGAGGCCACAGTGCTAATCAGAGTCAAGCTGCTATATAACAGCTGGATGTTTTTGGTTATCATTTCAGTGGGGCTTCAGCTTTCAGTGGATTTTATACTGCGGTAGAACTACAGTAACTCAACTGTGACACAGCAAATGATCTACAGAGTCGCAGTGTGAACAAGACAAACACCTCTGGCTCTCGGCCTGTCCTTCACACACTCACAGGGCACCATGAAGAAGCATTTATATATATATATATATATATATATATATATATATATATATATATATATATATATATATATATATATATATATAGTTATAGTTATAGTTGAAGTCAGAATTATTAGCCCCCCTGAATTATTAGCGCCCCTGTTTATTTTTTTCCCCTTTCCCCAAAATTTCTGTTTAATGGAGGAAAGATTGTTTCAGCACATTTCTGAGCATGATAGTTTTAATAACTCATTTCTAATAACTGATTTATTTTATCTTTGTCATTTGTCTTTGTCTATGTACATCAGGCATGTCCAAACTACGGCCCGCGGGCCATCTGCGGCCCGCAATCAGTTTTTTGGCGGCCCGCTAGGCTTTTTA
>NC_133190.1:49415000-49422500 GCF_049306965.1 Danio rerio | reverse complement strand
AAATCACCAATGCCACCTAAACTTTTACTTTGGCTTAGTGATGTAATGCTATTTTTGAAAACAGAAAAAATTTAATGTTTTCTCAGAGGATCAACCAAAACATTTTTCAAAACATGGGACCCTCTAATATTTTATATTGAGACTAATGTACTCCTTCAACCATAAATTCCCAACCCCACCCCCACCCACTTTTTTATTTTATTTTTTATTTATTTAAATTTTTTTATTTATTTATTTTTTGTACATTTTTTATTTTATTTTCATTTTTATTATTATTAATATATTTTTTTATTTAATGCATTTCCTTTTCATACAAATTTTTATTATGTTAATTTGTCTCTTTTTCAAATTTATGTATGGTTAAAAAAAAAAAGAAAAAACGAAAATACCTTTGTAATTGAATACCTTTAATTTACTGTACCTTTTGTCAAAAACACACAAAAAAAAAAAATATATATATATATTTATAATTTCAGAGAGTTAGTGCATCGGTCATTAGCCTGTCTTTGAGCAAAGATGGTTGACGATGTTCATCCACAAGATGGCGACAGAGACCGCATTATAAGCCCTAAAAGAAAACCAGCGTAATATCTAACTACAGCTGGTCAAATCATTGTTTAAGAGGTAAGTGACTTTCTAGGTGGATTTCTCTCTTTTGCTTGTTGTAGAGCTGTATTTATACTGTAGTAATATTGTGATCTCCTGATTGCTTCAGAGAAATACTGTGAAATCTCTGTAGACTGATGGCTGTTCATGCCGTTCAGCCTTATAATCTTAAAATGTGAGCAAAATCAGCTGTTTTGACATCACTTTAGACATTACACTAGAGAATCACTCAAACACTAGCTCTAAAGTGACGTTGGTGCAGTAGCAATGGTTTCTGCTGTTCAGATGTCAGCTGCAGATGTGAATGAATGGTGGAAGAAAGTAGTTCCCCATAATAAAGTAGTTCCCCACAAATTTTTTAGACTGTGATTTTCTTTTTTTATATACACAATTATGCCATCAAACTGTTGTATAAACTCAGTATCACATGAGTAGCCGTGTGGCTGTATATCGTCACTGGTAGGACACTAATGCACGTGGCTAGCGGCCTCATGCCAATGCACACCTCCCACTAGTGCCAATATACAGCCACATTGCACTGTTACTTGCGTGACATTGCTCATATATATATATATATATATATATATATATATATATATATATATATATATATATATATATATATATATATATATATATATATATATATATATATATAATAAAAAGTATTGTGGCCTATCCAAGTTTTTAGGAATAGCAAATAATAAGTTGACTTCTAGAACAAGTTGACTTTTGATGATTTGGTATCAGAAGTGTCTTATATGAAAGGTAAAGGCCTCTAGATTTTGCTTATTTGAGCACAATATTATCTGATCATGCCTTGATTATTAATGATTTGATTAGGACAGTAAGGTCTGACTCTGCTTAGACTAAAGTCTCATCACTGAACAGAAATAATGTCCAGTATAGAATATAAAGTCCTGCTGCAGTGGAGACAGAATGAATATTGTGTCTGACTCCATCATGAGCTTGGAGGACTGCATCCATACATCTCTGCACTGACTCAAATCACTGATTAATAAAGTCATCTGGAATGGCAGAGAAAGCGTTCCTGCAGGACTCCCAGAGTTCATCAAGACTCTTTGTGTTCATCTTCAACGCCTCCTCCTTCATCTTACCCCAGACAAGCTCAATAATGTTCATGTCTGGTGACTGGGCTGGCCAATCCTGGAGCAGCTTGAGCTTCTCTGCTTTCAGGAGCTTTGATGTGGAGGCTGAAGTATGAGGAGCGCTATCCTGCTGGAGAATTGTCCCTCTCCTGTGGTTTGTAATGTAATGGGCAGCACAAATGTCTTGATACCTCAGGCTGTTGATGTTGATCATCCACTCTGCAGATCTCTCGCACGCCCCCATACTGAATGTAACCCCAAACCATGATTTCTCCTTCACCAAACTTGACTGATTTCTGCGAGAATATTGGTCCATGCTGGTTCCAGTAGGTCTTCTGCAGTATTGGTAGTGATTGGGATGCAGATCAACAGATGATTCAGCAGAGAAATCCACCTTCTGACACTTTAACACATCATCAACTAGAAGTCAAGGTATTATGTGTTGCTCTTACAACTGAGATAATTTTTTTTCTGTGTGGAGTTTGCATGTTCTCCACAAGCTGGCCTGGGTTTCCTCAGGGTGCTCCAGATTCCCCCCACAATACCAAACACTATAGAGGAATAGGATGAGGTAAATTGTCCGTAGTGTATGTGTGTGAATGAGTGTGTATGGGTTTTTCCAGTGTTGGGTTGCAGTTTAAAGGGCATCCGCTGTGTAAAACATATGCTGGATAAGTTGACGATTCATTCTGGTGTGGCGACCCCTGATTAATAAAGGGACTCACCCGAAAAAGAAAATGAACGAATGAGTTATGCTCCAAATTTAATAAACAGATATTTTGACATGATGTTGAATTGAAATGAATCTCTTCATCATTCAAACGCACTGAAATAATGATGCTCTGTGCTCCAAATGAAAATCAAATGCAATTAACTACACTGCAATTGAAATCTATGGTAAAGCATTACACGCACAAAATGAACAATTAAAGTGATGCTATCCCAAACTCTTAAACGCCTCTTTAAATTCCTTTGATACAGTCCAAGTGCTCTGAAAAGCTTTTATGGAGCGCTTTCTATTTCTGGGCATCAGCTCGGATTATTAGCTTAGAGCCATTGAGCTCCATTGCACACTCGTCAATGAGATTAGTCTCGATTTTATGTCAGGAGTACAGTGGACCAAAGTGCGGTAAAAGTTCTCTGCGAAGCCGGAGAAGAAAACCTGACTACACAGAAATAAAACCACACACACACACACACACACACACACACACACACACACACACACACACGCACACACACACAGTACGGTAAGTAAAAAATAAAGTGACCGTTCCTCAGCAGGACACGGCTATAAAACACACAAATGAACATGCTCAGCGCTGATATGCCACAAATCTCACACACTGTAAAAAACACTGGCATCCACACAGATCATTCACGGTGTCCTAACACAAATCCATTGAGTTAACTTAATCGTTTTTACAGATTTAAGTGGAATGAGCATAAAACAGTTAAGGTTTCTGCTACTTTCATTGGTTGTTTTCAATCAGGTGATCCTGGTGATGCGCAAAATTCAGACAGAGGGCAGGAAGAAAAAAAAACGAATAGGAAAGAGGGGAAAGTTTGTATTTTTGAGATGTATACACTCTCAGGGCCCTATCATACACCCGGCGCAGTGTGGCGCAAGGCGCGGCGCAATACTTGTTTGGTAGTTTCAGCTTGCCGCAGGAGTGGTTTTGAGGCGTTGCGCTACGCTGTTTAAATAGCAAATGCATTAGCGCTCATTTGTGCGCCCATAGGCGTTCTGGTCTAAAAAGGGAGGCGTTCTGAGGCGGACCGCTGGCGCGTTGCTATTTTGAGAAACTAAAATAGATTTTTCAATAGACCAAAACTAACCCGGTCTAAACTCCAGCGCAGAGTTGCACCTCGCTTACACACTGCTTAATACACACAAGAGAGCAATAGGCAAATATCTTTACATATGAAAAAATGTAAATATTAGGGATATATATAGGATATAATAAGAATATATATATAGGATATAAATATAAAGGATTAAAATATTACAAAACATATTATTTTCTAGCCTACATAAATATGAAAAATCACTGCTTTTATGTCTTCTTCATCTCGGGAAGCTTTTTCAGTTCATTCATAACAATTTGCTTTTGTATAATGTTATTATTATTAGCAGTATTATTTATTATATCCATATTTATATTTGTTTTATTAAAAACAAGCTTAGATTTGTCCACCTGTCAGGTTTTAGACCATATGGGGCACAGCATGTGTTTTAGGATATAACTCAGGTTTTTGAGCACATTTTGTTATTATTATTTATTTATTCGTTTGCTGGAAATTAGAACTGAATTTAGAAACTTTGCGCTCAACAAACAAAAGTATTTATTTATAGACTAATTGACGTCTGTGCGTAAAGGTTTCCCTATCCAAGAGCGAATGTGAAAGTGATCCATTATCTCTCATTCTCACGCAGTAGATGCTGTTTAACAGTTTTCTGTTAAAAAACTGTGAACTGTGAACTGTTTGCTTGTGAAATGCTCATTTTTTCCACTTAGACTTTGCGTCCTGTAAATAGCGAATGCGCTTATGGCGTGACGCAGCTGGCTCTTAAAGGGAATGGGAGATGAGACTCTAATTGGTTTATTCTCAAAACACACCTATAACTCATTAAGAAAATAAACTCAACCCTTTTAGACCATGTGTCACGGCGCAAAGCGGATTTTCCCGTCCGTAAATTAGCAAAAATGCGTTCTGAAACGCCCTGAAAGCGTTTGCGCCCTGCGTTTTGCGCTCTGTGCATAGGCCGTCAAAATAGAGCCCTCAGAAATAAAGGTTCATGATCTGTGTCTGGGGTAGTATCTTTTCAAAAGGGACAAATTTGTATTTAAAAGGTCTATAATAATAGGCTTGTATGAGGTGCGCCTCGCCTTGACTGCACTGTAAACGGGAGCAGGCGACTGCAGTAAGAGGAGGGCTCAAAAACTACATCAGAAGTCGCCTGTTTTGCCACCTGGAAACGCCACAAGTGGCGAAGATCACGATCGTGTTTTTTATCGCGCATAAATGACCTCATGTATCATGTACTATAGTCATTTATAGTAAATATTATAGTGTTTTTGAACATGTTTTTTTTTACTTGGTTATGTTTTTAGTTGTTGTGAGCAACTATAGAATTTAAATAGACTTTTGTTGTAAAATGGTTCAAAAACACTAGGTACCACCCCAGTGACAGCTCGTGTATGTTTATTTCTGAGTGTGCGATGGCATATGATGACCTGTGTATGTGTTTAGTTGTGTGTTGTCCCATTTTTTCAGGGGTAAATTTGAAGCCCTTCCCTTTCACACTCTGTTTCAAGTGGAAGAGGTACTGGTAAAAGATTAGAATGTCCAGCTGTATGGTACAAAAGTGTTTACCCCAGTGACAGATTTGGGACCTTTGTTTCTGAGTATGTATGGAAAATGTTGGTTTAAGAGTGAGTTCTGTAAGGGCTGAACTCATTTATGCTGGACACTGTAAGATGGGCCAAGGACAGTGAACAGACCCAATGCTGAGACACAAAGACAGACTCATTCCCGAGCCCTCAAGACTTTGGCCCAATTCCCATTTAAAGACGTCTAGTTTTCCGAGCCATTACCCGTGAGAGATGGCTGCACGTCTGCAGGCCACAGAGACGCTTAAAGACATGTTTAACACTGTCAGCAGAAGCTGACACACTTTTATTGGGACTGTATCAGTGCGGGGCTGTGCAATATGGGGATATACAGTTCCAGTCAGAATTATTCGCTCTCCTGTGATTTTTCCCAAATGATGTTCAACAGAGCAAGGAAATTTTCACAGTAGTTTATATAATATTTTATCTTCTGGAGAAAGTCTTATTTGTTTTATTTGTATGATTTAAATTTTTAAAGCCATGTTAAGGTCAATATTATTAGCCCACTGAAGCAATATTTGTTTTGAATTGTCTACAGAACAAACCACTGTTATACAATGACTTGCCTAATTACTCTAACTTTACCCTAATTAAGCGGAACACTAGTGTCTTGAAGAATATATATATATATATATATATATATATATATATATATATATATATATATATATATATATATATATATATATATTCTTCAAGAATATATTATTATTATTTTTTTTATTAATTATTAATTAATTAAATTTAATTAATTATTTAATTATTTTTTATTTAATTTAATTAAGCATTTTTCTATTTTAAAGATGTTTTGTGACCAAATTTTTATGTTAATAAATATTATTCATTCATTCTTTTCCTTCGGCTTGGTCCCTTATTTATCCAGGGTCACCATATCAGAATGAGCCACCAACCATTTCAGCATATGATGAATATCACAGCGATGTCTTTCCAGCCACAACCCAGTACTAGGAAACATCCATACACACTCATTCACACACACACTACGGCCAAGTTAGTTTCTTCAATTCCCCATCAGCGCATGTGTTTGGACTGTGGGGTAACCGAATCACCCGGAGGAAACCCACACCAACACAGGCAGAACATGCAAACTCCACACAGAAATGACAACTGACCCAGCTGGGACTCGAACCAGTGACCTTCTTGCTGTGATGCCCCAGTGCTAACCACTGAGCCACCCCTAATGACTATCACCATTTAATAAAACAGTTTTGTTTAAATGCACCAACATTTACACTATATTCACCGAGAAATAGACAAAACTCTTCTTTTTCAGAAGTGTGTGTGGTGATTTATGCAGAGCGGTGTGCATATCACCGGACACTCCGTCTAAAAGCTCCTTCCTCAGAGTCCTGGCAGTCTGTCAGATATTGAAGTCTGAAGTTGACCCTAATTTGCTCATCTTGATTGCTCATTTGCAAAACGTAATTAGAATTTAATTAGCATTCAGCCTGCATCAAACCCGCCTCAGAAAACCCTGAGCTGCACCTATTGAGACTGAGCTCTCTTTGTGCTTTATCTGATGATCCATTAACAAACAGCACATACAACTGCAGCTCAAACGTGGACAACCATGACTATATGCAATGCTGATGTTTTGGCTTGAATATTTTTGGGGGGTTTGAAGTGCGGGTATGCTCGATTGACTGACTGATTTATGTTTAAATAAAAGACACAGAAATGCATTGCAATGTTTTCATACTGAATCTCTTGTGGTGCAAATTCCATCTACAAATGAACTCTCACGTGCTTTCATACTGTTCTGACTGCAACTTAGAGAAAATGTTGTTTTTATCAATAATGCATTGCAATTGTGAGCTCATATAGGAACAAACTTGATGCATTAAAGTGCATCTAACACACACTAAATTTAGTTGAAATGATAAGCTCCTGACATTTAAATTCTCTTAGCTGTGCTTGCACGAAGGCATTTTAAAATCTTATTTGTTTTCATATATTTTTAGTAAGCTTGAGAAATTCATTCTACAGGATTAAAGTCAGCTCAGTCACAATTTATTCAAATAATCATAATAATTAAATCAAATCCCAGACTTTTATTTTGAAGGGCTGTCATGGAGATGCTTGCTTCTGAGTGATTTGACAAAATGCATCAGTATTAATAGTTTGATTAAACTTAAACTTGCAACCGTAAAAAAGTAAAATTAGTAAATGATTTATCAACGTTATCTCACGCAATTTTTTATAACTTTTTTGATTTAGTGGCTAATTCATATGAATTTGTACAATCTTTGTACATTTTAGTACGATTTGCTAATCCCCCAATGAGAGCTGGGTTTAGTGGCTGTTTGTTGTAAAAATAGTATTAGTTCATACAACTAAACTCATAAATTAGCCACTAAACTGACAAGACG
>NC_133190.1:49400000-49410000 GCF_049306965.1 Danio rerio | reverse complement strand
ATTAGCTCCCTAAAGCAATATTTGTTTTGGATTGTCTGCAGAACAAACCACTGTTATTGTCACAATCTCCAGCGATCCAGGCTTGCAGATCGCTGGTTAGCATGCACCCGAACAACAATTCTGTCACCTTATGAACTACAAATCCCATCATAAACTTACATGCACCTGTTCCAGTCCTCAGATGATTACACACACACAGCTGGAAGCTGATCAAGGAATCATTACACAGATTATTTATACACCACTCTTGCACAAACACTTTGCTGAGTATTGTTATCTTGTAACTCCATGGAGCCACATCTAGGGTCCGTTCTTCGTACCTCGCTTAAATGATCTAAGATGATTTTGCCGATCCTGGATTTTTTAATCTTGATAACTGATCTCTGGCTAATTTGGTTCTTCAAACAAGTTCGCGAATCAGATTAGAATGTCTGGATGAACTGATCTGAGATCGCTGTGTTTGTTTCTTCTTTGGCTCTCGGCAAAGGCGGTCGCTCTTCTTCCCGCTCCGTCCCATATCTCTCCTTGCTAGCACGTCTTGTCTCGTCTTATTCTATCTCTGAGGCTCTCCTTGTCCTGCTTTCCAAACGAAAAAGGATGGACTATGCAGGCTCACGCACACACACAAACATATCTACAGATAAACATTCACCACCGATCCCCATCCAAACGCCTTCGTGTGCTTTTACCCACATGGGGCGTGGGCGGGGCTGTGACTTGCGCCGGAAATGGCTGCTGGACCAGTTGGCTGCCCGCACTCAACGGACTGTTTTCCATTACCCCTGTTCCCATCCCCTCTGTCTTTGTTGTTTCTTGCCGGTGTGCTTATGCTAAGATAGGGCTGTTTTTCTCCCTTTTCTCACTTTGTCCTAATCAAGGGCAAGCTGAGGGGGTGTTTTTTAGCCTAACTGTCCAAATGCATCTTTCTTTGTTTCTAAATGTTACCTCCTAAGATCTGTGGTCTGGGGGGTCCAATTTCACTATACGAAAGTGTAGTGACAAATAAAGGCTTGATTGATTGTAAAGGACAGATCTATCGATCCTTGAAATCATGATCAGCAATGCAACGACTGGCTGACGAAACATCAGCGTAATGACATCATCTGTAGTAAACTTTGTTAAATATGACACGCAATAACAATCCACATTTGTTGTGAGCTGCAGGCTTTACACTTTCATGTGTCAAGAGTATTCATCATGTATTTCAGTACATATCAGTGTATTTAGTTCTATATTTAGAAAAGATTTTCTTTATTATAGTAGCCGTTTTTTAATCGGTGTAAAGAATAACTGGATGTTTACAAAAGCATTTTGATATTGGTAAAGGCGTCTGCAACTTTTGTGAAGCATCAAATCACTGGCATATTAACTATTAAAACATGTTCATGACTATATTAATGTATTATTGCTTTTTTTTGAAAAGTCACATATTCTGCATTTCTATGATCATACACAAATTGTACTAAAGCGATCTAAAGTTCATATCAATAAATTTTCTTTTTGTACTTTCATTTCGAGGGTGCAGATTGCATAAGTTTTGTTAATATAACTTTATTTATTTTATTAATAACTATAACTTTATATATATAGTTATTTTTTTTTACTATTTTCCCAAGTGTATATAACTACTACTGTAAGAAAATATCATAATTCGGTACTTTCTCTAGTATCTTTGCTTGAACTGACCCGATCTAATCCTGTTTATATGAATTGAGCCTGCTCCCGATCAGGTTTAAGCTAGCAGAACTGTTGCCATGACAACAACTCTCAGATCAGCTTTGAAGAACGAAACCATCCTGGATCATGTCAAATCGTCAATATCCAAATCCAGCTAACTGAGTAATCCACGTACGAAGAACGGACCTCTTGTCTTGTCTAGCTGTGTTTTGACCCTTTGCCATGTTTTATTGTTGATGTTTTCACCGCCTGTACTGACCATTTGCCTGTTTTTGACTATGATTCGGAATTACTCTATGTACATATTGATAGTGGTGGGCAGAGCGAAGGCTTAATGAAACACTGAAACAGTCGAAGCAAATGTGTCGAAGCTTCGAAATTTTTAAAAACCCGTCGCTACAGTGACAACTAGTTTTAATTTTTTATGTATTGCTCTGGAACAGCTTCAACAAAAAAACAATTAAGCAAATTGAGGTATTATCCTCCACATTTTAGAGTTGAGGTTGCAAGTGATTTAGTGAAGCGGTGAGAGTTCCTGACTGGCATGTAGAGGTAATGAGTTCGAATCTAGGGCGATGCATCTCTTGATGTTAGTTTGTAAACGCTCTGATTTGTAACGTGTTTTGTTTTAACATTGATCTGACATTCGAATGAACAGTTTGTGAATAAATATGTCTCGTTTCGGTCATAAAAAAGTAACATTAATAAAATACATCAAGTCATAATTTAAGAATGTTTGTGTAAGGCAGGATTCGAGCTCGAGCTATTTACAGCATAGTTACTCTGGGCACACTCACAGTCCGCTAGGCTACATGAGATGCTCTGGCTACATGAGACAACCCTGGCAGTCAAACGCAGAAACTCCTCTGAAATTACCAATGCTTTGAATTGCTTTGGTCACATGACCTGGGTGTTTCGAAACATTTTAGTCACGTGACCTGGGTGTTTTGGATCATGCTTTGGTGCAGTGTTTTGAAACACTTGTGCTTCGGGATCTCTAAACTTAGAGCTCAAGTGCATCAAATGAAAAGCCAATGAGAAGAAGGGGCGGGGCATGTCGGACACTAGAGAGCATTTGACTGGTCAGAAGATTTGATGAGAAACTAAAATATGAAGTGACGACAAATAAAAAAAAAAATCATTGATGCATTTAAGAGGAATTAACGAACAACAGGGTTTGTATGTTTATACCAGGTTTATACCTGCTAAATGTAAATTTTATCACTCGTTTGGAGACACACTAGCTCAGGGGTGTCAAACTCAATTCCTGGAGGGCCGAAGCCCTGCACAGTTTAGTTCCAACCCTGCTCCAACACACTTACCTGTAGGTTTCAAACAAGCCTGAAGGACTCAATTAGTTTGATCAGGTGTGTTTAATTAGGGTTGGAACTAAACTGTGCAGAGCTGCGGCCCTTTTAGAACTGAGTTTGACACCTGTGAACTAGCTTATAGGTACCCTAAAATCTAAGAATATTGATACTAACATCTAAAAAAAAGATTATTTTAATTTCAAGAAGCCTTTAAGAAGCTAATGCATCACTGATGAATGCTTGCATCAAATCATGCAATATTACTATGAATATAATGATGTCATGTATCTCCAATATCCTTCAGAGATCAGGTTTCCTGCTGGTGCCAGATTTCCTCCTGAATCTCTCCATAGTGAAGGCAACATTCACTCCCGCATCCCGAATCTCTGATCAATACGAGAGCAGCAGAAGCGCTGATGAGGGCGTTTGTGTTTAAGCAGCTGAGAACTGCAGATCTATAGCGATGTGAAACCAGAGCTCGTAAATAGAGGCCAGCAGAACGCTTTATGTGGAGAAGCTCAAAGACGTCCACTGCAAACACAAGCACTGCACGTTTCATTCTTACGGAGGGGAAGAGTAACACTAATGTACAATGATAACAAGCATACAACTCAAAAAATAAAGTATTTAAAGATGGTTTTGGGCTAACATTTGAAATATTATTATAAATATAACTAATAATATATTTTTTTTTTATGTGGCAGTAGGTAGTGCTGTCGCCTCACAGCAAGAAGGTTGCTGGTTCGAGCCTCGGCTCAGTTGACGTTTCTGTGTGGAGTTTGCATGTTCTTCCTGCATTCGCGTGGGTTATAGGTGTGTTTTGAGAATAAACCAATCAGAGTCTCATCTCTCATTCCCTTTAAGAGTCAGCTGCGTCACGCCATAAGCGCATTCGCTATTTACAGGACGCAAAGTAAGTCTAAGTGGAAAAAATGAGCATTTCACAAGCAAACAGTTCACAGTTAACAGTTTTTTAAACAGAAAACTGTCAAACAGAGCATCTACTGCGTGAGAATGAGAGATAATGGAACTTTCACTTTCACTCTTGGATAGGGAAACCTTCACGCACAGACATCAATTAGTCTATAAATAAATACTTTTGTTTGTTAAGCGCAAATATTCGTTTCAAAACTATTTCTAAATTCAGTTCTAATTTCCAGCAAACGAATAAATGAATGATAATAACAAAATGTGCTCAAAAAACTGAGTTATATCCTAAAACACATGCTGTGCCCCATATGATCTAAAACCTGACAGGTGGACAAATCTAAGCTTGTTTTAATAAAACAAATATAAATATGGATATAATAAATAATACTGCTAATAATAATAAAATTATACAGAAGCAAATTGTTATGAATGAACTGAAAAAGCCTCCCGAGATGAAGAAGACATAAAAGCAGTGGTTTTTCATCTTTATGTAGGCTAGAAAATAACATGTTTTGTAATATTTTAATCCTTTATATTTATATCCTATATCTATTCTTATTATATCCTATATATATCCTTATTATTTAAATTTTTTCATATGTAAAAATATTTGCTTATTGCTCACTTGTGTGTATTAAGCAGTGTGTAAGCGAGCAACTCTGCGCCGGAGTTTAGACCGGGTTAGTTTTGGTCTAATGAAAAATCTATTATAGTTTCTCAAAATAGCAACATGTCAGCAATGCGCCTCAGAACGCCTTCATTTTTAGACCAGAACGCCTATGGGTGCACATATGAGCGCTAATGCATTTGCTATTTAAACAGCGTAGCGCAACGCCTCAAACCCACTCTTGCGCCAAGCTGAAAGTAGCAAAAGACTATTGTGCCGCGTCTTGCGCCACACTGCGCCGGGTGTATGATAGGGCTCTTTGTCTGTGGATGTTTCCCAGAGATGGGTTGCGGCTGGAGGGCATCTGCGTAAAAACTTGCTTGATAAGTTGGCGGTTCATTGCGCTGCAACTACCCTGGATTAATAAAGGAACTAAGCTGACAAGAAAATAAATTAATGAATAAATAAATATCACATTAAAGCAAAATATTGCAATGCCAGATTTTTCCAATACCATGCAGAACAAACCATTGATGTCCAATGACTTACCTAATTAACCTAGTTAAGCCTTTAAATCTCACTTTTACTTTAAATCTCTTTAGCTTAATACTTAAAGTATTAAATATCAGCTAGTAAATTCATAGCAAAGTTATGAAATACTTTCATAATAGCTTTCAAAAATATGATTTAATTATTACAATCGTTTGGCCAGAGTGTTTAAATTAGGTGTAAAAAAGCACAACAATAAAAAAAAGTAATGCCCCTCTGAATAAACAGCCCTTAATGACGCTCGTTTCCACCCTTGTTTGCTGATGCAGACAGACATGCATACATTATTGATCCCCAAGGGCACATTCAGGTTTTTCCAAACTCTGAGATGATAAATCAAAGTCTTCAGGTGGTTCAGAGAAGCTAATGAACACGGAGAGTGAGCAGCGAGAGTGGCAGAGGTCCAGCACAGACCACTGATTTAGCCCTCATGCTAATGGCAGCGAACACGTTTCCTCATCCATCACGCTGTCTGCGCGGAGGCGGACCAACAAATAGCTGTTTGCTGCTCTCCATCATCGCGGACATGCTGTCTGCTGTCAAATCCTCATCTCTTCAGCCAGCAAACGAGAGTTTAGACTACTGAAATCTGCATCTCCTTCCCTGTGCTGGGAGCTCATCTCTGGCCTGCAGGACTCTGTTATTTTATTATTTTGTGTTTGTGAGTTTACATCAGTTCTCTTTCATTTGCACTATAAATGGAATTCTTGTTAAGTTGAGCGTGCTGTACATTAGGATGATTTCTGAATGATTATGACAGACTAGATTGAATCGGCATTAAAACTAGACACATCTTAAGGTAGCTTTTGTGTGATAAAAAAAAGAAAGTGATTTCAAATATAAGGATAGGATGAACGATAGAGTGATATAATGAATGAAAGAATGAATAATAGAACAAACAACAGGACAAACAATAGAGGGATATAATAAATTAAAGAACAAATGATAGGACAAGTAATAGAGGGATATAACGAATGAAAGAATGAAAAACAATAGAACAAAAGATAGATTGAACGATAGACCAAATGATATATAGGATAATATATAGAAGGAAAGATATATATATATATATATATATATATATATATATATATATATATATATATATATATATATATATATATATATAGAACAAAAGACAGATATAAGGAACAATGGTGGATGGATGGATGGATGGATGGATGGATGGATGGATGGATGGATGGATGGATGGATGGATGGATGGATGGATGGATGGATGGATGGATGGATGGATGGATGGATGGATGGATGGATAGATAGATAGATAGATAGATAGATAGATAGATAGATAGATAGATAGATAGATAGATAGATAGATAGATAGATAGATAGATAGATAGATAGATAGATAGATAGATAGATAGATAGAACGATAGACAAAACAATAGAGTGATGTAATGAAAAAAGAATGAATGATAGCACGAACAACAGAACGGCATACAACGATAGGATAGAATAAACAATAGATAGATCAACAAATAGAATGATAGATAGAACAATAGAACAAATGATGTGATAGAACAATAGATATAAAAAATAGATCAAACGATAAAATAAACGATCTATGAAATGGTAGTTATAATGAATGATAGTTATATATAATGATAGACAGAACAATAGATAAACAGGCAGAGAGAACAATAGACCGATAAACAATAGACAGAATGATGGATGGATGGATGGATGGATATTTGAAACAATAGATAAAACAATATAGATAGAACAATAGAATGACAGACAGATAAAATGATGGATGGATGGATGGATGGATGGATGGATGGATGGATGGATGGATGGATGGATGGATGGATGGATGGATGGATGGATGGATGGATGGATGATATATAGATAGAACAACAGATCAAACATTAGACCAAATTATATATATAATTTACAATATATAAATATAATGATATATAGATATAACGATAGATAGATAGATAGATAGATAGATAGATAGATAGATAGATAGATAGATAGATAGATAGATAGATAGATAGATAGATAGATAGATAGATAGATAGATAGATAGATAGATAGATAGATAGATAGATAGATAGATAGATAGATTGAACGATAGAATTATAGATCGATAGCTAGAACGATAGAATGGTAGAACAATATATATATGTAGAACGACAGATAGATAGAACAATAGATAGATTGGACTGGCACACGAGTTGCAGAAAAACACAGTAAATCACTCACAGAGAATCTCGAAGTGGATTTCTATATAAAAACTTCAGAACCGATCGAGGTGGACAGACTTTATAGCTCATGAAGTCAAAAATGCCCCCTGTTTACAGCTTCTGTTGTGACTTATTAATCAGTGCATGTTATTTTGAAGGGGGGAAAAAAGGTGCTCACCCCCACAGTCTTTCATCAAAACATAATAACTTGCTCCACCTCTGAAATTGCTTTTCTTACCAAGCCCTCATATTTTTCATCCACCTGTCAAATACATACGCTTTACGCAAACCAATCAAATCCTTACAGCTTAAATCAAGCCCCAACATTAATTCCTCATTGACTAGCCAGATTCAGGAGAGATTATAGAAGGAGAGAGAGAGAGAGAGAGAGAGAGAGAGAGTGAGAGAGTGGGTTGAGAAACACAGAGAAGTTCACCTTGAAGTTCTCTGATTTTTGACTGATGCATCAACTTAACCTCAAATGGCTGACAGACAGAATGATGAATTGAACGATGGATAGAAAGGACAGATAGATGGCGGATGGATGGATGGATGGATGGATGGATGGATGGATGGATGGATGGATGGACGAATGGATGACAGAATGGATGACAGAATGATAGACTGGACAAAAGGATGGATTGACTAATAGATAGTATGACAGGTGGATGGAATGATAGAAAGAACAAAAGTTTGAACAATCAATAGAGAGAAAGAGAAAAGATAGACAAGATAGATAGATAGATAGATAGATAGATAGATAGATAGATAGATAGATAGATAGATAGATAGATAGATAGATAGATAGATAGATAGATAGATAGATAGATAGATAGATAGATAGATAGATAGATAGATAGATAGATTAACACAGAATGACAGATTGATAGATAGAATGATAGACATATATAATGATGGATGGATGGATGGATAGAACAATGAATATATAGAACAATAAGACAGAATAACAGAAAGATAAAATGACAGACAAAAAACGATGGGCAGATGGATGGATGGGTGGACAGATCGATGGATGGATAGATGGATAGATGGATGGATGGATGGATGGATGGATAGGCAGATGTATAGAAGATGGATGGATAAATAATGGATGGATGGATGGATAGGCGGATGGATAGATGATGGATATTGGATGGGCGGACGGATGGATGGGCGGATGGATGGATGTATGAATGGATGGATGGATGGGTGGACAGATGGATGGATGGGTGAACAGATGGATGGATCGATGGATGGATGGATGGATAGATGTGTGGGCGGATGGATGGAGGGATGGATGGATAGGCGGATGGATAGATGATGGATGGATGGATAATGGATGGGCGGATGGATGGATGGATAGATGGATGGATGGATAGATGTGTGGGCGGATGAATGGATGGATGGATAGATGTGTGGGCGGATGAATGGATGGATGGATAGGTGGATGGATAGATGATGGATGGATGGATAATGGATGGGGGGATGGATGGATGGGCGGATGGATGGATGGATGGGCAACCGGATGCATGGATGGATAATTGAATGAATGTGCAGATGGATGGATGGATTGACGGGCAAGCGGATGGATGGATGGATGGATGGATGGATGGATGAATGGATAGGCGGGTGGATGCATGAATGGATGGATGGATGAGTCAATGGGCAGATGGATGGATGGATGAATTGACAGGCAGACGGATAGATGGGCGGATGCATAGATGAATGGATAAATGGATGGATGGGCATGTAGATGGATGGATGGATAAATGGAAGGGTGGATGAATGGATAAAAGAATGGATGGATGGCCGGACGAATGGACTGATGGATGGATGCATGGATGGATGGATGGATGGGTGGGTAGATACGCGCATTTAACCTGAGATGTATATAAAGCACAACATTAGCAGGAACATGTTGAGACTCCCTCTGAAACTGAGACAGATGTGTGTTTTTTCCTCAGGGGTAAATCTGAGCAGTAGGATTGACATCAGCAAACGTCTCAGAGTAAATCTCTTCAGACGCTGTTGTCATAATTGTCTCATTTTCAAACACAAATCCTCTTAACGTTTTTCATATGCTTATGGGGGGAAAAGTGTGACAGGTGACTGAAACGAATTCAAGCTGTTCTCAATCAACACAGTCTACATACATTAGAGTTTACCATCCATATTCTGTGTTGAAGTCTGACACCAATCAATTACATAAACAACTTCAACGCTACAGAACAACACAAACCCCATCATTTCTCATATCACCATAAGTTCTGTTATACCACCACGGCAATCACCATAGCAACATGACGTCCTCAACGCAGCATAATAACATCACACCTCCCAAATCACCACGACAACACCCCTGCCTCCGTACCATCCAGACATGGAGGAACATTCTGATGGAGAATACAGCATCCTGCTCCACATATTGATCACTGCAGGAGCGGATCGATCACTAGCATGTTTTACAATTTAATCATCTGAACATCTTGAACGGGGATGTCAAATTCACAGTCATCAATAGAAATAGAGTAGAAGGGAGGCAAGTGCCACACAGCGACACTTAATGATTCAACAATTGACAGAATGAAGAATGCAACGAATAATAGAACTAATGACTGAACCAACCATAACATGAACAAAGGGAATATGATAAACATGACCAATAGAGCAAAGCAAAAAATACACAAACCACAGAACAAAATAAACAGGTTAAGAAC
>NC_133190.1:49357500-49395000 GCF_049306965.1 Danio rerio | reverse complement strand
CAGTATTTCCTCTAATATTTTTTCTTCTAGGCCAGCCTGATCTCACGAGAAAACGTAAGTATTTTACGTTATGCCAGTATAGTGGCAAATTCGTACGAATTCGTACGAGTTCAGTCGTACGAAATGGTACGATTTTAAAAAGGAGGCGTGGCACTGACCCCACCCCTAACCCCAACCGTCATTGGGGGATAAGCAAATCGTACTAAATTGTATGAATTAGATCGTACGAATTCATACGAATTAGCCACTAAATGAAAAAGTTACGAATTGCCGTGAGATTGTGTTGTCTAGGCTTATTTGTTTTATTTTAGCTAGAATAAAAGCAGGTTTAAATATATTGTAACCCATATCATTCCTTAATCAATATTATTAGCCCCCTTAAGCAGTATATTTTTTGATTGTCTGCAGAAGAAACTACTGTTATACAGTGACTTGCCTAATTACCCTAATTAAACCTTTGAATTGCACTTTAATCTGAATGCTTGTATTTTGAAAAATATCTAGTCAAATATAATGTGCTGTCATCAAAGCAAAGATAAAAGAAATCAGTAATTAGAAATGAGATATCAAAACTATTATGATCAGTAATAAGTAAAAAAAAAAAAACGTCTTTCCATTAAAAAGAAATTGGGAGGAAAAGGGTCGCTAATATTCAGGAGGGCTAATAATTCTGACTGCAACTGTATACATACAGTTACTTTCCACCCTGCAAAGGAATGAAAAATAAATACAATAGAATAAAATATAAAACAAACTGTGCTTTAAGCATCTTCACTGTAAGAAAAACACTCTACAAAAAATCCTTCAGTCAAGAGTAGTGAGGGATTTTCTCCTTTTGTTGTTTGATTAATGATAAAAACAGGCGGCAGCAGGAATATGGCACACTGTCACTTTAATGGTTTCTCTTTCACGTGTCTTTTGATCCTCAACTTGTTTGTTTATTTCACAAATAAGGGTTAATATGAATAATCACTAATCACCGCGTTTTGACACCTATTTGACCATGAAAGCGTTCACATTAAGATGACTTTAGATATCAGCGCTCCTCTGCTCGTCTCAGTGTGCGAATGAGACCGAATGCTGACCGGCCGCATGCTTCTGACTGTGTGCGCGTGCCGCACACACACATAAGCATGCGGTCTCTCGCGCTTTTAAGAGCAACAAATGTGTACAGCTGGAAAGGGGGCGGTATATGATGCAACATCGTTTATCTCGATTAATGCTTTTTCATAATTGTTTAAAGCCGAAATCAGATTTTTGATTAATTTCACAGCCCTACTGTATTTTGCAGAAAAACTAATTATCACAATGTCTGTGTTTTCTTTATCCAATATTGTGCAGTCCTAACGTAAAGCGTCAGCAGGAAGATTAGTTGTGGGATCCTGACACTCACACTAGCATATGCAGTTAACATTTAGCCAATGGAAAGTGAAATGTCCAAATTTCATTCATTTATACATTCATTTTCCTTCAGCTTAGTCCCTTTATTAAGCCACAGCAGAATGAACCGCCAACTGATGTCCTCATGAAGCAGTTATCAGCAGATGTAAGAATCAATGTTTAAGTCAAACATGCTTGCTTTTGATCAACATCTGAGGTCATGGATGTGATTACGACTGACATTCAGTAGAGTTACAAACAAACAACATCCTATTTTTACATTCTAACCTTGGCCTGAAAGACGGATTAAAGTGGAATTAGCTTTGCCAGCATTGGCCAGGCTGATACGGCGATTCATTTTGATATGAATATTAATCCAGGATTTATCAATTTGACATGCAAGGCTGGTCTTTGTGAAACAAACGTTAAGCCAGGATTGGTAGATTTAATTTAGAGTTTCTGCAAGGATTGGTCAGTTTTATATGGATGTTAAACTAGTACGGGTCAGTTTGGCTGATATGAGAAGCTCATTTGGTTTTACTACCCAACTTTTAATGCGTTCACAGCAGCGCTTGTCTTTTTTTAGCTGAGGATTAATTCTCTGAGAAGTGAAGAATACAAGCTGCTTGCTGAAGGCAATTACTGTGGAGACATAATGAAGAAATGAGTTATACAACAACACGCACACTCGTGTCATCAATAACAGCTCACTTATGCAATTTACAGCAGACTGCATTCATTCCGGTTGTAAAGTGTTTAGGGTTGATGAGAGATCCTTGAAAAAAATTAATAAATAAAAACATTTGGAGAGGTCTCAGTGACATTTTACCACAGGGTTTCATTCGTTAACAATTTTAGTTAACATCAGATTTTCTTACAGTGAATATTTGCTGAAGCTTTTATCATGATTTACAGTGTTATCGCGATATTGACCCTATAGCTGCAAGAAAGATTATGCTAAACAAACAATAAATCAATACACTATGTATGTTGTGGTTGTTAAACCTGTTAGAGGAAACTAACTTAATTGCAAAATGATGATCACACCTGTCCTCAGGTCTTTACGCTGGCTCCCAGTTACTTTCAGAATAGATTTTAAAGTATTATTACTTGTTTATAAATGACTAAATGGCCTAGGACCTCAATACATTACAGATATGCTTACTGAATACAAACCTAACAGAACCCTCAGATCATTAGGAACAAGTAGGGATGTAACATTATCAGAATTTCACGGTACGGTAATACCTCGGTATGAATGTCACGGTACGGTATTTATTGAATCATTTACAGGAAAAAACAAAACTTATGAAAATACTTCAAAAAAGTGCCAAAAGAGTCAATGACATACAAATTAGTCATCTATCTGTTAGCTTTGAAACAGGAACTTCAATTTTAATAACAAAAAATTATTAAACCATGTAAAAAAAATAAAGTTTCAATTTAGTATTGTTGAAAACTCATCACATTCAACATTTAATCACTCACTCACTTAGATAGAGATGGGTTTAAAGGAAAATTATCATATTAATATAATCTGGTAAAAGCTGGTATCTCTGGGGATTTACAATGTCCCCTGAAACAGAAAAAAACCCTCTCATTTGGGACTGAGGTTTCTGGGACAGAGAGATATGACTTGGCCCAGGTTGACAGCAGTGGGTAACGTTGTGCATTGTCTTTCCCCCACTTGAGAGGACAAACCATGAGTGAGATAGAGGTCTCATGTCTGCATCAATCTGAACAGTGTGCTGACAACACCGCTATTCAGTACGCGCGCGACAACACAGCTGATAAGAACTCGCGCGACAACACCGCTATTCAGTATGCGCGCGACAACACCCGCTTTAGAGTTTTCCAGTTCTTTTTCATCCCCGCTTCTAGCAGCACACTCCATTTCCGCATTACTGGATCTGTAGCGACAACAGACCGCAAGGGATGATGGTCAAGCATGGGCTGATGGGAAATGTAGTTTCCGCTACCTCCCGTTCGCTTCATTCGCCTGAGCAAATTTTCTCAGAAGACCTATAGTTTTACCGAGTAATGCGACTACGGTAATATCGAAAAAAATTTATATTGCGGTATGACGGTATTTACAATACCATTACATCCCTAGGATCAAGTAAACTAGAAACTCCAACAGTTCAGTCAAAGCAGGGTGAATCAGCCTTCAGCTACTAACAGCGCCCCCTGCTGCTGGAATCAGCTTCCAGAAATGATCAGATGTGCTCCAACATTAGGCACATTCAAATCAAGACTGAACACACATCTGTTTAGCTGTGCTTTTACTGACTGAGCACTGTGCTGCGTCCGACAGATCACACTATCATGTCTTTCTTTTATTTTTAATTCGTTTATAACCTGTTTTAACACGTTTTAATTTGTTTGATCAGTTTTAATTCTTTGTTTTTATTTAACTTTTTAAATTACTTGTTTCTTTTGTTCATGTTTATGTAAAGCACGTTGCATTGTGTATGAAATGTGCTATATAAATAAACTCCTGCCTTGCCTGAAGTTAAACAGGAACACTGCATTTCAGTGTTTTTTTTTTCTTAGAGTTTTACGTTTTTCTTAAATCAAGAAGCAAAAAATATGGTTTTGTTTTCAGAAATAATTAGCCAAAACGAAGTGTTTTTATAATTAAACAAACAAATAATCTGAGAATCGGGTGAGGGAATAAAATATAGCTTTTGCTTTAAAAAACTATATCTTACCCCATTGGCAGATTATTTTGCATGTTTCAAGAAAAAAACTCAAATTCATTTTTTTTGTTTTACTTGTTTTTATTATTGAATAAAACATTACATGGAGTACAATCTAGTGTAACAGTTTTTTTGCATGTTAGACCATCAGTGTTTATCTACCAAAATGGTTATAAATACATGTAAAGACCAAAAAGCATCCTTAGGACATATAAAAGAGAGAACTTTTTTTTTATAAAATAATAATAATAATAAAATTAATAATAATAATAATAATAATAATAATAATAAAATTAATAATAATAATATTATTAATAATAATAATAATAACAATAATAATAATAATAAAAAGATAAAGTGAAGAAAGGAAGATAAAAGTGGCCTTGTTTTCCAATACTTCACAGAGTTCAGTATGACTCATTATTGAGGAATTAGAGACCTTCTCTTTAGGTAAATTGTTTTTTGAAATCGTAATGCATATGTTATTTGTTCCGTTTGAAACAGTTCCCACACTTTTTGAATCCAAGCATTATATGATGGAGGTTCAAAATTTTGCCACCTGCATGTGATGCACTTCAAAACTGCAGCAAGTAGGATTTGTGAGAAGTAAATTTTTGATCTGCCATCGAAGCCCTCAGGGCATACACCTAGCAGAGCAACTGTGGGATCCTCAGAAAAATCATAATGGAAGATTTCCTTAAGGGCATTAAATACTTTTTTCCATTAGTTACTTAATTTAGGGCGAGACCGCAAAATATGGGTGTGGTTAAACTCAACATCATTTTGACTTGTTTTTCTGAAAACATACTTTTTTTGTCTAGAAGATGCTTCTTGATTCAGGAATTTTAAGGTATTTGAATTAGCAACATGATTAAATCTAAGAAAGAAGAGCTATTTTTGCAGTTTAAAACAAAGAATCTGTCACGGTACGTTGACGAGACGGAGACAAAAAGGTGTGGATCCAAGTGCAATTTAATGATAAACAATGTGCAGTAACAAAAAATCCCAAAAAAATCAAAGTGACAAAATAACAATTAACAAACAAAACAAGGAAATATAACAATAAACTAGAACTAGACTCAGAAACTACAACAAGATACAAAACAGGAATCAGGAACAACATACCAACAAGGATGAATATGAATATATAATAATAATAATAATAATAATAATAATAAAATAACAATAATAATAAAATAATAATAATAATAATAATAATTATTATTATTATTATTATTATTATTATCATTATCATTATTATTATTATTATTATTATCATTAATATTATTATTATTATTATTATTATCATTAATATTATTATTATTATTATCATTAATATTATTATTATTATTATCATTAATATTATTATTATTATTATTATCATTAATATTATCATTATTATTATTATTATCATTAATATTATTATTATTATTATTATTATTATTATTATTATCATTAATATTTTTATTATCATTAATATTATTATTATTAGTATTATTATTATTAGTATTATTATCATTAATATTATTATTATTATTATTATTATTATTATTATTATTATTATTATCATTAATATTATTATTATTATTATTATTATTATAAGTAGATGAAGAATAAAAACACATTTATTTATCAGGAAAAACCATCAACAATCAAGAATGCAGGATTATATGCTGTCATGGCTTTACAATCAAAAAATGTCCTTATAAAAATCATGGTCAGCCCCAAACATAATGTAAGGGGAGTCAATATGTCTAGAGTATATTGTTGAATTTCTGACAAAAAATGTGAAGCATTTTCCCAAAATGTGCGTCAAAGTAAGATTGATCACCAAAAATCATCCCATTTGCTGAAACACAGAGAAAGTTATGGCCAAATTAAGACTCAAAATCACCCCAGAGTGGATGAAAACAACCCCAACAGCACACAAGGGCCAATTATTTTCCCCCAAAAATGACATTTGTCCGCAAAACGACAACAACTGACAGATGTGGTTGAGTTTCACGGGTACGGATGCGCTCTGACAGTGTGAAAGCGTGTAAAGTTCTGCAGAGTCTGAGTCTGGTGGAGCCCGTGAGGCGTCAGGGACAGATGGAGGTTGAGCCGGACTTTCACAGCCAGATACACACGCCAAACACACACACTCATGGGAGAACGGTCTGCATGTAGGCCACGTTTTATATGCATATCATCTGCCACTGATAGCACGCTCGTTTTCATCACTAAATGACTTAAATTTAGAGACGTTACCGAGTTCAGAAGCTTCTGATGCAAATGAGGAGTGTAATTAATATTTCTTAAAACAAGAGCTCTTGAGCAACGATTTGGGTTTCGTGGGAATTAATTCAAGGATCTGCTGCTAATTCGCTGGGAAAATGAGACGATGAATCGCTGGGAGGATGAATGGAAGATGGAGGAGCTTTTTTTTTTCAGATGAAATTAATCTTTTCAGACTGAAGAGGTGGAGGCCTGTCATCTTCTGAGTCTGAACCCCAACTGACCCCAAATCAGTGCCTTCAAAACACAAATCACTTCATTCGAGGCCTACAGTCTGTCTGTGTGTGTGTTTTTCTCTCTCTGTATATGTGTGTGTGTGTGTGTGTGCGGTAAGAGAACTGTCATTTTCCATTCACTTCTGTCTGTCTTAATGTCCTCCATCAGTCTCATTAGCTGGCAGGTTGGCTGAAGATGTGTCTGTATGCTGTTCTGGGCTCTGTGTGAGATGTTAATGATCCTGCTTCATTACTTCATTACAGCCGTGTCCTCTATCATCTAATGCTGCTTCATGGCCTTTCACGCCCTTTTTTCTGCTCCTGCCGCTTTTCCTTTCACCCCATTTTCAAGGAATCAGAGCATGAGTGGTCAACCTCTCTCAAAAACCAACCCATGTTTATTTTTGATATTATTCATTAACAATTCATCACAATAAAAATAAAACACTGTGCAGGATTTTATGTGTGTCAGTATTCTTCCAAAACATGATTATTTTTTTACATAATAATAATAATAATAATAATAATAATAATAATAATAATAATGGGCGAAGCTGTGACGCAGTAGGTAGCACGTTCGCCTCACAGCAAGAAGGTTGCTGGTTCGAGCCTCGGCTCAGTTGGCGTTTCTGTGTGGAGTTTGCATGTTCTCCCTGCCTTCGCATGGGTTTCCTCTGGGTGCTCCGGTTTCCCCCACAGTCTAAAGACATGCAGTACAGGTGAATTGGGTAGGCTAAATTGTCCGTAGTGTGTGTGTGTGTGTGTGTGTGTGTGTGTGTGTGTGTGTGTGTGTGTGTGTGTGTAAATGTGGGTGTGGATGTTTACCAGAGATCGGTTGCGGCTGGAAGGTCATCCGCTGCATAAAAACTTGCTGGATAAGTTGGCGGTTCATTCCGCTGTGGCGACCCCAGATTAATAAAGGGACTAAGCCAACAAGAAAATGAATGAATAATAATAATAATAATAATAATAAATTCATTCATATTCTTTTTGGCTTAGTCCCTTTAATATGGGGTCACCACAGCGAAATGAACCGCCAGCATATGATTTATGCAGTGAATGCCCTTCCAGCAGCAACCCATCTCTGGGAAACATCCATACACACTCATTCACACTCATACACTACGGACAATTTTAGCCTACCCAGTTCACCTGTACCGCATGTCTTTGGACTGTGGGGGAAACCAGAGCACCCGGAGGAAACCCACGCGAATGCAGGGAGAACATGCAAACTCCACACAGAAATGCTAGAAACCCGGCCGAGGCTCGAACCAGCAATGTTTTTGATGTGAGGTGACAGCACTACCTACTGCGCTACCGCATCACCCCTAATAATAATAATAATAACTTTAAACAAAAAGGAAAACATGCATTATACATTAATACAAAACACAAAATATTGATAAAAAATATTGATAAGAAATTCAAAACAAGTCTGCCCTAGGTAAGCAAAACAGTGCCCGTGCAAAAAAACAGACAAATAAAATCTAAAACTCTCAAACTAAACAAATTTCCAACCCAGGCTCATTCTGAAAATGGAGTCCCGTGGATGTTTCTGGAGACCTGGATACCTATTTTTGACTGTGTCAAAAATAAGGTATATATTTATTTAAATGTTAATAATTATTCAAATAAAATGTTAAAATAATATTTATTAAAAAAAATAATAAATGTATAATGAGCAAAATCCTGTGTATAGAAAAAAAGAGCAGTATGGAAAATGTGAAGGTGTTTCATTGCAGTTCAAAATATTTAACAAAAGATGGCCCCAATTGGGCCAGTAATGATCCCGTCTACTGTCCCAAGAGTCTCTCACACTGGCCCCGGGCCATCGGGCAGTCCTTATTGTTGAGCCCTGACTATACACCTGAATAATAAAATATATAAATGTTGACTTGAATTGTTTATTAATCGTTTACTAGGAGTGCTTTCACACCTGCCTTATTTGATACGGTTGAATCGCACAAGAGTTCTTTTTCCCTCTTGCAGTTCGTTTGGGCAGGTGAGAATGCAGCAATCGTACTCGAGTGCGCACCAAAAGTGGACCAAATAAGCGTACAGAGACCTGCTTGAAGAGGTGGTCTCGGTACACTTTCAAACACACCTTGGAGCGGTTAGTTTGTGGTGAGAATATGATCCGAACTAAAACAGACCCAACCGCAAAAAGTACTTCGCCTTTTGGACTTATCCAGCTGCCGTAGGCCGATGCGCTGTGCATTATGGGATATGGAGGAAAAATATTAGTTGACAGCGCTTTACCAACAGAGAGAGAGAGAGGGGAAAACATTACCTGATGGATCGTTGGTAATATTTCCGCAAGATGACCATGTCGCAGTTTAGCTAAATTAATTCACGCCTCCTCCTGAAGTGACGTGCGATGCTTTAAAACATTGTTTTCCTGTCCGGGCTTGAATCTCGAAATGTATAGTTTGTCTAAAGCAGGGATACGATCAGCAGCGCAGTCGTGCCTCCATAGTAAAAAGCGACAGTTTGTGTCTGCCGGTTTGTTTACTTGCGGGATTTCTTTGGTATTTTCCCGCATGTGAATTCTGGCCAATCGATAAGCAGTTTAGGAAATATGTTTAACAACATCTGGCCAATGAGAGATGTGGATTTTGTCATATGAATGCATTTTGGTTCTTTTCAACTGGTTTGGATCAAAGCCAGCAGTGTGGTGTGAAAACGACGCAAAGACGGCAGAAGATGCAACAATGTATTATTTATTACCCTTGATCCGAACCAAATGTAGCGAACTACAGATGTGAAAGCACTCTTACTCATTCTGAAGGATTCTAAAAGCCACCAACTACTCTTAAATATAAATGGTTTGTAGATAATGCAATACTGAATTTAGTAATGAACTATTAATAAGTAATAAAATGTGAAAGTACAATCATTAAGCAAATTATAAATGTTTATAAGTTAAGAATACAGAGCATTTGTAGCTGTATTTTTAAACTGCCTAATCACGTCTATCAATGAGTTAATGCCTAACAGATAATGAATTAAAAATTTGCTAATGCTTAATAAATGATTCAAAGTGTGTAGTTACTATAAAGTGTCCAGTTGATCTAAATGAATAAAATCTTTACAAACATACAGTAGCTATTCAATTCATCTGGTGAAACTGTATTCATACGCAATATATATTGCAGCAAAACAAAATATCGTAATTTCATATATTTTCAACATGCTGGAATAGCTGGCGGTTCATTCCGCTGTGGTGACCCCTGATAAATAAGGGACTAAGCCGAAGAAATGAATGAATAACATTAAATAGATGCAAACTATGTGTGGCCGATGTCCTCACGATATGTAACCGTACGTTCACACCGAAAGCGCCTAGAGCATCAAAGTAGTTGGAAGTCATTCATTTTCAAGCTGCGATGCATCTTCGCCGGTGTGGGCATCAAGGAGAGTTGAAATCAAGTCAACTTTATGGTAATGAGCTATGACGCGGTTCAGCGGCAAGCAATCAGAATGAAGACGTCCACCGCTTGAGGAGTTCAGAGAACACAGACTTGTGAGCTTTGGTTCCAACCACAGTTGTTCCCAAGGGTTTGATTATATCGGTCGCCGGATTTTCAGTAATTTACAATGTTTTCCAACATGAACATGCATTAAATAACTTACTGGCGAGTTACTGATGTGCATTAATGTCATATATATTTATCTTTAAAAAAGCGGGAATCTCACGCTACGTGACAGTACAAAACAATATAGCTGCTTCAGGATATTTCAGACACATATTGGATAAATAGAGCAAAGCCACACCACACGCAACTTGATCTTCCATTGTTATATGAATTTGATAAGAAGTGCGCAACATTTTCACTTTAGAAACATGTCTTAAGCAGGAATGTAATTGATATGCTGCAACGGCTCCTTTAAATACGAGATCAATGTAGCGAGTTTTGACACTCTCGCCGCCGGAGCTGAAGGCAGACAGTGTTGTCGCCAGGGCGGCCAGAGCGACCTTGGACGCTCTCACCGCTTTCGGTGTGAACGTACGGTAACAGTCAACAAAGTTTCATTAAGCAAGCGCACGCCGTAAGCGCATAATGATTTATAAACTGCATCATATTCTGTGGGAGATTTAATAAAGACAATATCACTAAAGGTCTTGCTAGTTGTGAAACTCATCTTAATTGCTCAGTCCATCATCTCCTGTATTTGAATCTATCATCAGCAACCTTTCCACACACTAACCTTAGATGAGCTGGAGCGTACACATGCTGTACTTCACTGCCATTAACATTTAATTGCATGGTGGTGTTTCACTTGAGCGCGACATTTCACTTGACCTTTCATGACTGCTATCCTCAGATGACCCATATCAGTGTGATTTATTAATCAATGACCCATTAACAGGGTCTTTCTCCATCATTTACTGATGAAGCTCCGCTTGGTTAGGGAACACAGTGTGTGTAATTTTAATAATATTATTGACTAATATGAAAATGTTCATATGATTTATTTATAATACAGTTAGCAAAGTCATATTTTCTGTCTTTTAGTAGATATGTTATACGAGAGACTTGCTTTGTTTACCAAATTAAGTGGATCTAATTGGATTTGCATTGTAAACATTGAATAAAAGTTAAAAAGGTTTTATTTTGATTTGATATATTACGTTTTTAGTTATGATACTCCCAAAATCATTCCACATAAATCCACAGATTTTTTACAAAAATTCAAACAACCCTAGCTCATCCTGAAAACGTAGTCCCGTGGACGTTTCTGGAGACAGCGGAATACGTCCCGGCGGGTGCGTACGGCCGCGTTTATTTTTTTCAAGCGAACGCTGCGGGGCGGTGTTACGCTGTTCCCTTTCGCGCTTGCTTTACCTCCTTGTGGAGGGCTTCCCCGCTGTAACCCGTTTGTCCACTCAGCTCACCGTGTACGTCGGCAGGCTCGAGATGCAAAGAGGAGTTGACCACGGCGACCAGTTTCGAGTCCGGGGAAGAGCGGTTCCAGCAATCAGGTAAGACGAAAACAGAATCCCAAAAATTAAGTGAATTAAGTAAGTTTCGTAACAGGGTGAGAACACGGTGAAATCCGAAAAAGCGGTAGAAAATAAATAAATAAATAAATCTGGGTTTTTATTTTTTTGGACGGCTTTTGTAAATTGTTGCTCGGGTTTAGGGAAGCGAGCGGGCAGGCGGGTCGATCGGTAAAATTGGTTGGGTTCAGGGAAGGAGGAGGGCAGGTCGACCGATTGGCCGGTCGCGCAGTCAATCATCCAGTCAGTCGGACAGCGGCCTCTGGTGGGTTCACGCGAGAACAGCGCGGGCGCGAACCGCACTCGCGAGAGGCGTCTGAGGTGCGAAAAAGCGCACAACAGCGGCCTCTCGCAGATTCGCAAAAACAAAAACTGCAGCCGTACGTACCCGCCGGGACATATTCCGCAATCTCCAGAAACGTCCGCGGGACTACGTTTCCACAATGAGCCTTGTTTGAATTCAAATGAACATTTCTATATCTTATTACAAAACTCTGCGCAGAAATAGCTAAAAATGTCTGCAGATTCTGTCTGGCCCTAGTTATTCCTAACACCTTTAAAAGCAGAGGAGTTCTCGAATCCAACCAGAGCTCAAAGCTCCCCTCTCGCCCTTTAAACAGGAGGGAGCCCCGTGCTCGAGAATCTTCTGAGCTCAGGGCTCTCTCCCAGGACAGCATGCCAAACACGCTTTATTATCAATCATCAGCTATACGTGAACTCTTGAAAATATATCAATGACGAGGTCCGAGAAGACGTTCATAATATTAGGATCCATCATTAACCACATATGGTTTGAGGGATTGTGTGTCCTGAAACATGTGTGGATCTGCAGCTGGATGTTATGGCCCATTTCCGTTGAGTTGTACAGTTTGGGTCGGTACAGGTTCTGAGTTTAACTCTTAATGCCACCACAATTAGGCAGCGGCTCTGTGCTGTAATCTCTCTCTGGTTGTTGGCCCTTGGGTTTGGAGTTTAGCTGCAGGAATCAGGCGTGTGTCAGGGCTGTTTTTCATCCCTTCACGCTGATTTCCACATGAATGGCATCTCTGACAGGCACGACACACCCTGCGGCTCACGGACAGATTGGCTCTCGCTGTAAACCGTCTGCCCTGACAGATCAAGAGTCACGTGATGCCAGCACAGTTTTTTCTGCTTCTCAATTTCTCTTTATTGGCCTCCTGTTGCTAGTACTGCTGGGAGAACGACAGCATATATACATCATTCAACAGTGTACATGCCAGATTTAGAGATACCATTCATATCACGGATGATGTATTTGCCTGGCTATAGGTGCGCTGGAAGCCCCTAGACCATTTAAATGTAACTAAAATGTGTTTAAAGTTGATATGAAATCAAAATTGTATGTGCAATATGGCAATACACTGTGATCAGCATAAATAAGTACACATAAGGCTGAATATGAATATTTTTACTCATTTTATTAAATATAGGTGATATATTTTGGTATATTTTGAACTAAATATATTTATTAAACAGATTTATTTATTTATTTGAAATAATATTTTAGTCACCAAACAGCTTTAGAAATAGAAAGATATAACATTTAAATTCAAGTAAAATATTGCATAAAATTACAACTAAATGTCAGATATTTTTTGTTTTTCTTGATTTTTCCTCATTTTAAAAATGTTTATAAAATATTTTCCCTAACATGTGTTGATGTACTTGTTTTTGGACTGTTGGTGTAAGTTAAACTTATGTTTATACACAAAATATAATATTGCAAAGCACTTTATGTAAAACTACATCTTATGTAAATTTAACATATAGATTTGTGAGTGGTGTAAGAATAAGAATAAGATCTTATAACTACTAAGGAAGAGTTAATATTTTGGTAACACTTTAGTTTAGGCCACAATTCATGCTATTAACTACTGTCTTATTACTTGTCTATTATATGATATGAACTGTTCATTAGTAGTTATAAAAGCATTGTTCCAAGCTTATTCTGCATCCCTAAACTAAATACCTTACTAACTATTAATAAACATTATATTAAAAGTTTATTAAGCTAGTATTGCCAGTTAATGGTTTGTTAATGCCATGAATTGTGACCTAAAATATTACCAATATCTTAATAATAGGCAGGTAATAAGTCAGTACCATTAATTAATCTTAATATACTATCCCAACTGAAGTATTGCAATACCAAGTAGTATTGCGATACTGTAATTTATAACTCAAATTATAAAGAAAATTTGTCAAAGATACTATATTTTATGTTATAATAAGCCAACTTGAGTTTAATTAAAATGTACTCACTATTTTTGTTTATTTTGTAGATAACAGACCAACAAAAACACACTTAAATAAAGATACAAATTATACCAAATGAAATTTGGTACAAAAAGAGCATTTTTCCAATAAACTTAGGTTTTATGAGGTGGTCAAAAATAGTTTTAATGTTTCCTGTTGCTATTTTACGTTTTTCATCCTTTTTTTTCAGTATTCTCAGGTTACAATACAAAGTAATTCAAAATTTCATTTTGTGAGTCGATCTCTAAAAGAGATTGTCGTGGTTGTTGTAGCTACTAAATCATATTAAGGTGAACAGAAATGAACTGATTCAGATGTGCGTTCAAACTGAAATATTAGAAATTGTGCAATAGGCCACCCTAAAAGGTGCAAATTCTACACAGTTTGGCAAACTTAAAGGGCTCTACAAACTATTTAAATGAAATGGTCTATTGTTGCACAAACGTGTGGGCATTTTTGTGACTTTTCCACATGCAACATTATCCATCCCAGGCTTATTCTGGAAACGTAGCACCACGGACATTTCTGAAGACCGCACAATATGTACCAGGAGGTATGTATTTGTGCAGTTTTTGTTTTCGCGAATCTGTGAGAAGCCGCTGTGCGAAAAAATTTTTTCACATCTCAAACACCTCTCACATGCGTAAAGCTGCCAGGGGCCGCTGTCGAGCGACCGTCTGTCTGACTGACTGAATGACTGACTGGGCAGCCGGCCAATCGGCCGACCCACCCTCCTTCTCCTCTTCCTCCTTCCCTAAACCCAAGTAACGATTTACAAAAGCTGTCCAGAAAAAGAAAAGCCCTCGTCTGATCTTGATCGTGTTTTCGGATTTCACCACATTCTCGTTCACTTTATTTTTTGGATTCTGTTTTTGTCTTACTTGATATCTGGAACCGCTCTTCCCAGGACTCGAACCCGGTTGTCGTGATCGGCTCCTCTCCGGGTTTCCTCTCCATTGACGTACACGACGAGCTTAACTGGTTGCAGCAGAAAAGCCCTCCATACCCCCCTGTACAAACTGGTTGCATCGGGAAAGCCAGTCATACCGCCCCTGTATTCGCTTAAATAACCTCCGGCCACGTAAATCGGGTTCTCCAGAAACGTCCGCAGGGCTATGTTTTCAGAATGAGCTTGGGTTGACATTTTCTATTGTAGATAAACCATTTAACACCGTTTACAAACTAGAGTGGCACCACCAGTATTTTCTACCCATAGTATCGTGATACTACCACAGTACCGGTACATCGTGCAACCCTACTGACGACCGTTAAAAGTGTTATAACATCTTGTGAAAAGGGCCCATAGCATGAACCGTGACCTAAACGAAAGAGTTACCAAACATTTATTTTTTTTAATCCCCAGCAACACACTGTTCCCGGCCAATCAGAAGAGAGCTGTCAGTCTAAGAGACTCAAGCCTAAATAATCTGTCGCAATCTCTGCAATCAGAGGTGAAATCCGTGCCCTGGCTGTGCTTTTCAAAAGCATTCATTTGCAAACAGCTCATCAACTTCCTGTCTTTTTTCCCCCCATCTTAATTAGACGTCTGCTCTGCCACACCGCCTCAGGAAAAAAAAATCAGACGTGTCCCACAGAAGTTTTTAAATTATTCCTGAAGAGAAGAAGCTCTGAAGCAGAACATGTAGCTTCCCCTGGCGTCCCGCGACAGCCACTGACAGCACACCAGTTATCAAGCCATTGCAGACTTCAGTTGTAGCCATGGGGGAATTTTATAAAAGCATGCGCTCAGAATATCTAAAGAGGCCTCGGCTATCTGTCTCCGCATGCATCTGAAACAACTGTTAACCCTGCGCGATTAAGGAGGAACTGCGGTAAACGGCTGCCGGCCATCTGATCCCTCTCTGTCAAACTGCACTCCATATGCTATTACATGGCTAATGCTGCATGCTAACGCAGGCCGCAGGACTTATCTGATATTATCTGCCCTCTTATCCGCCACTAAAAGCGATTTTCACTCTTGCACAAAAGAAGCTTAGAGCGTTCTCTGATACCTCATCAGCCAATAAACCAACACAGATAAACGCCTCCCCTTCAGAAAACATGAGGCGTGAATGCTAAAAGACTCGCAGAATTATGACCTCTAATTCAAAACAGACCTGCTTACATAACTTGGGTGCCTACGGAGGCAAGTATACAGTTGAAGTCAGAATTATCAGCTCTCCTGAATTAATAGTCCCCCTGTATATTTCTGTTTAATGGAAAAAAAGGTTTTTGCAACACATTTCTAAGCATGTTTAATTTCTAAATGATTTATTTTATCTTCGGCATGATGACAGCACATAATATTTGACTAGATATTCTTCAAGAAACTAGTGTTAAAGTAAAGGCTTAACTAGGTTAATTAGGTTAAAGTTAGGGTAATTAGGCAAGTAATTTGTTCTGGAGACAATCCAGGCTTCAACGCTAAGGACATTTTCTACTGGCCCGACTGGACCAGCAGTTCAGATTTTTACTGGCCCTGCCAAAATTTTCACTGGCCCCACCAAAATAAATAAATAAAAAATAGCTATTTTTTTTAGCCACATATTTTAAATAATGTG
Source organism: Danio rerio (assembly GCF_049306965.1). Taxonomy (NCBI): domain Eukaryota; kingdom Metazoa; phylum Chordata; class Actinopteri; order Cypriniformes; family Danionidae; genus Danio; species Danio rerio. Next base: position 49,378,589 of record NC_133190.1, on the reverse strand, counting down.
TCAAAAATAATGTCTTTGAATCTAGAATTTAAATATTTTTTAAATTGTTAAACTACTTAGCAGTAAAATACAGCAGCATGGAAAATGTGCAGGTATTTTATTGCAAAACAAAAAGTGGCTGACTTAAAAGTGATGGAAAACTATGCAAAACATCACTTCATTTTTTTATGTTGTGTTGTACCCATGTAAATATCTTTTTCCACAACGTTGGAAACAGACGTTTTCTTTTAGCCTCATAATTTCATGTTGCCGTCTCTTCACTGTTCTGGTTTTTACCAGGTTGTGGAAAAAAAAAACGTGCTCACAACAACCAATCAGATAAAACGAACCAAAAAGCAATATGGTGTTTACGACTTTACAGAAAACGTAGCATTCTGAGACTAAAAAGCACAAATTGTTTCTCGGTTCTAAGACTGTATTTGCATACAACTGACATAGTAGCAGGCAAATGAAAATTTGATGACAAGGAAGCACTGGCCTCATCGGGCCAGTAATGATTCTCTCTAATGTCCCGAACATCTCTCATGCTGGCCCCGGGCCATGGGGCAGTCCTTATTGTTGAGCCCTGCAATCCAACATAAATATTGATTAAGGGGGCTAATAATATTGACCTTAAAATGGCTTACAATCAATTAAAAACTGATTTTATTCTAGCTTAAATAAAACAAATAAGACTTTCTTAAGAAGGAAAAAATATTATAGGAAATACTGTGAGAAATTCCTGAATCTGTTAAACATCATTTGGAAAATACAAAAAAAAATATAACTCACATGAGGGCGAATAATTGAGCAACTGTATGAACTGTAACATTCAACATGCCAAATAACACCAAATAAATGTCAGCATTGTGTTTGGTTAAATTTCAGAGTTCATCAAGTTTAGCGTATTTTAGTGCTTCATTGATGAATAGACTTGAGCCATATAAAGAAGTCCACAAAACCTTCTTAAGTAAACAAAAAAAAAAAAAATGCTCACTTTATTTTTAGGTATAATCCTTGCTTTTAATAACCCAGTGTTTCCTCCATGATTTTTTCCAGCTGTGGTGGCAGGTCTTTTCCACAAATCTTCCAAATACCTATGACGGTATTTCAATGACAAATGGAGAAATGTGGTGAGCGCAGTAATACACGTCGGGATATTATTTATGTAACGTTAATAAGAGCATGCTAATCTTCCGCTTGCGTGCCGATTTCCTCTGCTCATGCACAAAACTTCTTGCACGCTCTCAAACACGCTGCTCAAGCGCAGATCTTCTTGTGCGCTCTCAAGTAAACACTGCTGAAGTGCGATTTAGTATGTTATGAAGTGAGTATGTCTCCAACATTTATTAGATTAACTAGGAATATTTATGAATGTCTCTAAAAGACATACAGAGATGGATTAATGTGTCCTGAAGTAAAGTGAAACAGCTATAAACACCAGCAAGATAACGTTAAAGTCTTTGAATACAGAATCACAGACCTTTATCTATAAATAAAGTATAATTATAGAAACTGTGTTTATCTTAACTGAAAGCTACGCCGTGTTTGCTGGCCTCACGCATCGCGCACCTGTCATTAAGTCAGTCAGTCTGTCAGGGTTAAACAAACAGTGCACAGCACTACTACGGTAACAGAAAAGTTCACGCTGTTATAATTCACTTACCTTTAAATGAGTTTTGGTTAGATTATAACCCACTATGAAAAACAACAACAACAATGAATCAATGTTTTGAATTAATAAAAAGCTGTAATGTAGCTGTGGCGAGATGAATTTTGGTGTGGTGCCCTGCCATGGAAGAATGAATGTAGCGGAAACCATATAACCTTTGCTTCAGACTCCTAATTAACTGTTTATTAATACTTATTAGGGTAATAGTTGGGCTGAGGTACTGGGTGTAATTATGTGTTCTTGATATTGAGAATACAAAAATGCAGATTTGAACGCAAAACTCACTTAAGAAGTCCCTGAAGTCATTGCGACTGTAGGTATTTTACATAGATTTATTTTTAAAGTTCAGAGATATACCATATTTTTCTCAGGAGTTTCCCAATGTGAAACGGTGACAGTAAACATTTACAATGAAAATCCTTAAGGCATAAACACATTAAGGGTGTTGAAATTCGTATTAAAATCTGTTTTATTTCTATTTGTAAGGTAATTATGCAGAATATATATTGTGAAAAGGGGAAAGCACTAAATCTTTGTATGAATGCTGTAATGTTTTAATCATTTTGATTAAAAATGTATAAAGTTCACGTGACCATCAGGAAGAATGTAGCATCCCATTTCTCATAGGACGCGTTCTCTGTTCTCGCGGTCACACGAGTTTGTTCTTCCAAGGTGACCTGGCAAGACCGGTCTTCACAAGAACGCAAGTCAATTCTCTACGTTCTTGAAATTGAGAAACATCGATGGTCAACATGATCTGCTGAAGTTTAAAGCGAGCATCAGAATGGGGAAGAAAGGGGATTTAAGTGACTTTGAACGTGGCATGTTTGTTGGTGCCAGACGGGCTGCTCTGAGTATTTCAGAAACTGCTGATTTACTGGGATTTTCATGCACAGCAATCTACACAAAATAATCTGAAAAAAAAGAAAATATCCAAATCTGCAGCAACTGCAATGCTATCATGTCAATATGGAATAAAATCACTGAGCAATATTTCTAGTACCTTGTTGAATCTCTGCCACGAAGGATTAAGGCAGTTCTGAAGGCAAAAAGGGGACCAACCCCGAACTAGTAAGGTGTGCCTACAAGTGGCCGGTGAGTGTATATATATATATATGTTATTTATATTTATAAAAAAACATTAAAACAAGCAAGATATGTTTGGGAATAGTGTTTTAATTTATTAAGATCGTTCTTGAATTGAAATAGTTAAATATTGAATAATCTCAAAAATCCAATCATCCTATTAATAACCTTATACATATAAGATGACTGCCATTTAGTTTTAGGGCATTTTTTTATGTGAAATTATATTTATATTGTCCCCACACGTTTTATTCATTATTTAAAAAACAAAAACAAATTTTGCCACATAATATAAAACTACATAATTACTACAATATTTAACTAATTTTAACTAGCACACTTGCCTTATTATTATTGTGTTCAAGATGTAAATACTATGGTTGTCATCAGCTTTTGCCTAGTGAAATTGTTGTGTCTTTTCCTGTCATCCATCTCTAATTGGATAAGGAGTTTACCATGAATATTGAATAATCTCAAAAATCCAACTATCCTATTAATAACCTTATACATATAAGATGACTGCCATTTAGTTTTAGGGCAATTTCTTATTTTTTTTATATTTATTTATTTATTTTTTTTGTGAAATTATATATATATATATATATATATATATATATATATATATATATATATATATATATATATATATATATATATATATATATATATATTGTCCCCACACGTTTTATTCATTATTTAAAAAACAAAAAATCTTACATCATAATGTAAAACTACATAATTACAACAATATTTAACAAATTTTTAACTAGCACACTTCCCTTATTATTATTGTGTTCAAGATGGAAATACTATGGTTGTCAACAGCTTTTGCATAGTGAAATTGTTGTGTCATTTCCTGTCATTCCTTTCATAAGAAGTTTAGCCTTTCCTGCAAGTAAACTGTCTATACAAGGTTAATGTCATAAAATTGAATACATTTCATGTGCTTCACATTTAGTCTTTTTTAATATTCCCGAGGTTTCCATAATCCTTGACCAGGCCCTATTCTGAGCAGCTGCTGTGGTGGAGAGCATGAGACTGATTCCTGTAAGAACCAGACGAGTCACATTGATCCTGAAAACCCAGCCTGTACACCAGCCTGTGACCTCCCCCACCTGCAGCTTCTCTATGATAGACGTCCAGCCTTCTCCAGCCTCCAGCACCTAGACTGCAGCTCTGCACAAGACGTTTGGCCATAGGAGAAATGATCGTGCCCAGCTGAGCCTGGTTTCTCCAGAGGTTTTTTTTCCCCTTCACTTTCGTCAATTGGTGAAGTTTGTTCCTCCACTGTCACCACTGGCTTGCATGGTTCAGGACTTGTGGAGCTGCGCATCGATTGTTTGGACCTTCAGCAGTGAAAATTAACCCACACTGAACTGAGCTAAACTAAACATCAACTCTGAAAACTGAACTGACACTGTTTCAATTTACTGTATTCTTTATGTGAAGCTGCTTTGACACAATCTACACTGTAAAAGCGCTATAAAAATAAAGCTGAATTGAATTAAATAAAATAATTCAAAACATTTCAGCAACAATGTAGCAGCACTTCAACCATTTACACGCCTTTCATTCCCTCCAGAAACTACTATAACACTATACTGTACTCCCTTTAGCATATATTGAAGAACTAGGCTGCATGACTAGAGAATAAAAATAATAGAAAAGCAGATTGTTTGCATTGTCAACAGCTACATGAAAAAGCATCTCCCTCTAAAACAACTTTTCATCTGATGTCACCAAGGCTGTGCCTACAGTCAAAAATAATAGAAATATGCTCATAACCTACTTTTCACAATCCACTCAAATCTCGCCGGATTATTCCTCACTAAATATTCAGTTTTACACGGAAAGGCATCATATTACTGAAGCTAAATACACTCAATCTTATGATCTAAAAATGCTGGGTTGCTGTAACCCAAATATATAAAAAAAAAAGCTTTTTAACTGCCTGCTCTACCAAATGGTTGAACATGTTTTGACATTATTAGTTTTAAATAATGACTGTTAAAGTCGATTAAAGAATGACAACACACAGCATTGTTGATTTACATGAAAAATCAAACACACATAATCGGTAACACTTTACAATAAGGTTCATTAGTTAATGCATTTACTAACATGAACTAATCATGAACAGCACATGTACAGCATTTATTAATCATAATTGAACATTTACTAATGCATTATTAACATTCAAGTCCATGCTTGTTAACATTAGTTAATGCACCATGAGTTAACATGAACTTACAATGAACTACTGTATTTTCATTAACTAACGTTAACTAGCATGAACAAATACGGTAGTAAATGTATTGTTCATTGTTTGTTCATGTTAGTAAATGCATTAATTAACATTAGCTAATGAACCTTATTGTAAAGTGTGACCACATAATCCTGTTGCGCTTCTACATGTGATTTTGTTTTAATTATAAAAAAACAAACAAACAAACAAGAAAACATGTTAAATGGGGATCTGAATGCCCACAATAAAAACAAACTTTCCAGTTTGTTTTTATTGTGGGTGTTCTGCATAGTTCAGTTGTGCAATTCTGATTGGGCAGAATGAAAATGTGCTCATTCAATTGGCTAGTAAGATTATCACACACAGATGGCAGTCGCGCATGGTTCTGGCCAGGGGACATTGAATAATACATATATATTTCATATTACAAGCTCTTGCGATTAGCTAATTGCAACATTTCGAATCGTGATTGCGACTCGATTAAATGACCTGTTTTTGTGCGGTGTCTGTGACTTTGAAACCAAAATATTTCCATATTATCGACGTGCGATTTTTCTTTGATTTTTTATTCGTCTGTCAATGCTTCTGAAGTGGCAAAAGCCATCATCATCCGCGCTTTCCTGTTTGTTTTTTATTGTGGGTGCTCCACTTAGTCCAGTTGCGCAATTCTGATTGGGCAAAATGAAAGTGTGCTCACTCAAATGGCTATTAAGACTGATACATATAATAATACATGCTAATACATATATCTTTCATATCGCAGCCTCTTGTGATAAGCTAACTGCAACATTTCAAATCATAATTGTGATCCGATTTTGATTAACCACTTTAACTCTGCTGCTATTTGGGGATTTCCACCTGGATTTTGCCTACCCAAATTTAAAAGCTTCTCAAATCCACATGCAGAGGTGTAAATGCAAAAATTTTGTATCATTTTAAAGAAAACCCTTTGAATTTTCATAAAACACTATTGAAAGTGTTTAAAATATCTGTATATGTTGTCTGTGTTATAATAATAAAAAAGAGTCACTTTTTGTATTTTTTTTTATAAACTCAAATTTGAAAGTGTACCTTTTAGGTTGTGTGTGGTCTAGCGTGCTGAAATTAATGTTGGTGGTTCCTGCACATGTCTGTAATCATAGGAAAAAAGAAAAATGTCTCCACTATAATCTTTGCAAAAGTTATTGTATTCCAACTGATGAGAGGTGCTGTACAAGCCACAGGGAGCGATGATTGTGTTCATATTTCACTATTCTTTTGTTTGATCAAACATAACTCACTGTGTTTGGAGCACGTCAGACATATAAAAGGATTACTTATGCACATCAGCTCAAAAACAGAGGAGAAATGGCCCTGAAGCGCACAGCATAAGGTAAGAGATGACAGCTGTCTGTGCTATCTGGGGATGCTTATTGATCATGAATGTATTGTTTACATTTTTGCGCCATGGAAACACAGCAATTCATTCAACAACTGTTTGGCATATGAATATAATTCAGTAAAAAGAATGCTAGAACTGTATGAGCACCGGCAAGAGCTTTCATTTGAGCTATAACTTGTACATGTGTCATATGAAAAAATATGAAAACGAACCAATGTAAAATACCTAGCTTGGGTATCCAAAATACTGTGTATTTAAGTGTAAATAACTTTTATACAGTAAGATAAAAACCAAAGTGATGCATATGTGCATAAAATATAGATTCTACACTTTCAAACGACACCACTTACGGGGGTCTGGTGCAACGCAAGCCCTTTAAATCTGAAAGCGAAAGTCGATGACGTCACGGACCCGGTACCGGGTCCGCAGAGTTTAAGTGGTTAAAGCGCACAGCCCTATTAGTGGGTTCAGTTTGAGATACAATTTTTAACCCAAAAGTTATGTCCATATCTGACCTAATGTTGGGTCCAAAAACTGTCCAAGACATATTTTTTTATACTAAAATTGCACTATTTTTCTTTTCATTTGGGGAAGAAATGCACTTAATTGCTATTATAAATAAAGAAATATAAATAAATAAATAATAATAGTCTTGCAACTGGCTTCGTTTTCATCCTGCAAAATGTTTTAGGGAAAAAAAAAACTTGCTAGACATCATACAGTGAGAAGAAAAGCTTTTATCTGATGAGACATAAGAGAACGTTGCTATATTTGTGCAAATATGCACTTCAAATCAGCCCTACATGGACTGCAGTGATTCAGGTGCTCATTAAGATGTGATCCAAAATCCGCGTCTGACACAAAATATATATAAATAAATAAAAAAAGCTGCTTAATTAGACTCAAACCTGAAAGAACAGAGACACAAACCAACCAGCGACTCCATTAGTGTTTCTGACGGTCGCTAAGACACATTAATGCTCGGCTGAATCCACACGCGCACACACTTAGACGTTGTGCTGAATAGCAGTAGACCAGGAGACATGGCAAAAACATGCCGTGCTTGAATTAAACATGATGAGAACACAAACGCATTATTAAGCCCAGGAGCTGTTTGCGTAACCGCAACCAGAACAGAATTATTATCTTTCTCCAAACCAGCCTAGAGCATTCTGCTTATCATTAAAACTAAACCAAACACACACACACACGCCTGTGAACAGGATAATCCATATCATCATCAGCATCAGCATTAAACATTTACTACAAACGCAGCATCGCCCATCCCAAGAGGATCCAGCAATGGGACGGGAACCAAAAGCATGGGTTAGAGCTGTTTATCCGCATGAATTAAATATTCTGCAGAAGTCAGCGCATAATCCAGCTGTCACTAATCACAATGCCAGTGTTTGTATGTGTGTGTGTGTGAGCTCAAGATGTGCAGAACATGGATTAGTTTGATCCACAGGAGATCTTCTAAAAAGTAGAGCCACAGCTGTAAAAATCACCAAATCCATCTGTTTTTGGCAGATTTCAGCCAATCGCAATTGAGTTGGTTGTCACATGAGCGTTATTCAAATGAGCCGGTGGCGGCTGAGCAAATGGCACATTTCATCAGGCTTCTGTTTACACAGTAATTATAGTATTACAATAATAGACCCCTCGCACATCAAGTCTCATGCTGGGTTACAGGAAAGAGTCATCGCCATCAGAGAGCGGATGTGTGCCGACTTCAACATGTGTGAGTAATGCTCTGAGTCACGGCTGTTATTTGTAAAGACAAAACCGCAGACAAACTGGTGGGCAGAAAGTCCTGTGTGACGGCTGCCCACTGGCCAACACACATTTCACACAGATGCATACAGCTGAACTCACAATTATTTGGCCAGCAGTGTTTTTTTGTTTTTTTTTTCAGATATTTTTCAAAATATGTTGAGCAGATTCAGGAATTTTTCACAGTATTTTTTCACAGTATTTCCCATATTTTCTCTTCTCTTATTTAAAAAAAAAAAAGTCTTATTTGCTTTATTTCGGCTAGAATAAAAGCAGTTTTTAATTGTTTTAAAGCACTTAAGGTCAATATTATTAGCCCCCTTAAGCAATATTTGATTTGGATTGTCTACAGAACAAACCACTGTTATACGCAATACAGGCTCATTCTGAAAACGTAGTGGAGACTGCGAATTATGTAGCGTGAGGTACATAGAGGCTGAATTTCTTTTTTTTTTAAGCGAACACTACGGGGCTTATCAGTTGACCGTTTACCTCCGTGTAGAGAGTTTTCCCACCACAACCAGTTTGTCCAGTTAGCTCGTCATGTACATCGGCGGACATGAGGCGCAGAGAGGAGTTTACCACGACGACCGGATTACAGAACAGTAGAACGATTGGATGACTGAACAATAGAATGATAGAATGATCGAACAATAGAAATTATAGAATGAAAGAACAATGGAACGGTACATAGAACATTAAATTGATATAACAAAAGAACAATGAAATAATAAAACCATAGAATGATGCAATAATAGAACAACAGAATGATAAACAGCAATAGAACAATGGAAAAATAGAATGACAGAACAATAGATCGATTGAATAATATAATGATAGAAAAATAGACAGATTGAATAATAGAATGATAGAACAATTGAATGATAGAATGATAGAACATTAGTAGGCCCACACGGAATCTGCGCATGCAGAATTCCGCAGATTTTTTGCACATTTCTAGCCCATTATTAATTCTGTTTATTTACTAGAGTTAATGTGTAAATCTGAATTTATTCAGTTTTTATTCAGTAATTTATTACTTTTTATTTAATACATTTAGGTTTAGTTATGATACTCCGCTGGATACTCCCAAAATAATTCCTGGCCCTGGACATTAGTAATTATAGAATGAGAGAACAATAGAAGGATAGAATGCCAATGAAATGATGGAATTATAGAACAGTAGACATAGAAAACAAAACAGTAGAACAACAGAACAATAGAACAATGGAATGACAGAACAATAGAATAAAAAGCATAGAAAATTAGAACGATGCAATAATAAAATGACTTATAGAACAATAGAAATGATAAAATGACAGAACAGTGAAACTATAGAAAGAATAATAGAATGATGGAACCATAGAATGATGGAATAATAGAATGATAAAACAATAAAAAAAAACAGAACGATGCAATAATAATAATAATAGAGCAATAGAATGATGGAGTTATAGAACAATAGAATGATGAAGTAATAGAATGATAGAACAAGAGAGTGATGAAATAAAAGAACAACAGAATGATAGAACAATAGAACGATGGAATAATAGAATAATAGAACAATAGAGTGATGAAATAAAAAACAATAGAAAGATAGAACAATAGAATGATGAAGTAATAGAATGATAGAACAAGTGAGTGATGGAATAAAAGAGTAGTAGAATGATAGAACAATAGAACAATGGAATAGTAGAATGATAAAACAATAAAATAATAGAACGATGCAATAAAAGAATGATAGATTAATAGAGTAATAGAATGAAGAAGTTATAGAACAATAGAATGATAAAGTAATAGAACGATAGAACAACAGAGTGATGGAATAAAAGAATAATAGAATGGTAGAACAATAGAACGATGGAATAATAGAATGATAGAACAACAGTGTTATGAAATAAAAGAAAAATAGAATGACAGAGCAATATAGTGGCAGGGCTCGAAATTGCGACCATTTTGGTTGCATATGCGCCCGAAATTTAAGCTATGCGACCTCATAATATATATTAGTAGCATATGTGCGATTGCATATAATGGTTGTAGTGCGACCTGTTTTTTTTTTTTTTTTCTAAAAACATGGTAAAACCGCTATATTGGTTCATATTAGCTGTCAATCACTCAAGACTTTCCGCTGTCAGATGACAGGGCGGGAGCTTTTGTGACCGCGGGGAATGCAAACGGCTGAAGAGGGAAAAGTACACTGACTATCGATGCGTTGCATGCACTGCATGTTCAGCCAACACAATCTCACGGCAATTCGTAACATTTTCATACGTTTCCTCGTAAGATCAGGCTGCAACAGTGCAAATGTCTGCTAAAACACCATCGCCAAAGAAGCTCGCCTTTACTGAGTTTAAACTGATGTGGGTTAAAACAAAGAACAGTATTGCGCCGGTGGTCATCGGGAGAATCCTACTCTCCCCTCCTCATATTAGTCCGGCTGCTCGCATGCTCTTCCGCAAACACAGAAAGATGTAATTCAGTGTGTAACAAGGCTGAGCATTAAAACAACATGAACTGAAACCAAAACTTTTAAAAGTGAGAATTTTCTTCCTTTCTTTTGTCCGTTCTTTCATGAGGTGTACATTATTTTTCTATTTAATTACTGATGACTGCTTTGCGGCTTTCAGCATTGAATTGAATGAGTTATTATATTATTTTGTTTGTTTTGTAGCAGAAATATTATTTATTAAATTGACGTGCATATAAAAACAATAGTACAAAATAAATATTTCTTACTGCAATGCTTCATTTGTGTTTGAGGCACAAAGCACATTCAAGGCAGCATGATGATGAGAAATAGAATTAATTATTAGTATTATTGTCATCATAATCATCATCATTAATATTTTATAATTATTTAACATTCATTTTGGAATTATTGCACAAATATTAAGTCATCACAGCATTAGTTAGGTAGTTGTTTCTGGGTTTTGTTAGTCCCAATTGATGTTGTTTTCAAATACAATAAATCCCTTAATATACAACTTGTCAAATATACAGTATCATTTATTTTTGGTGGGTGCTCCTAATTTTTTTCTGGTGCTCCTAAATATTTCAGGTTGGGAGCACCGGTTCTACCAAGTAAGAAAGTTCATTTCTAGCCCTGAGTGGTGAATAATAGAATGATAGAACAATAGAGTGATGGAATAAAAGAATAATAGTAAGATAGAACAATAGAGTGATGGAATAACAGAATCACAGAACAATAGAGTGATGGAATAACAGAATAATAAAAATATAGAACAATAGAGTGATGGAATAATAGAAATATAGAACAATAGAGTGATGGAATAATAGAATGATAAAACAGAGTTATGGAATAACCGAAAGAACAATAGAATGATAGAACAAAAGAACAACTGAACAGTATATAGGACAATAGAATGATAGAACAACAGAACAATGAAATGATAAAACAACGATGGAATGAAAGATAGAACAACAGAATGATAAACAGAACAACAGAACGACGAAATGACAGATAGAACAAAGCCCCTTAGTTGCAGACAAACCCTTTTATTTGGAGAACGCAGCATATAAATTGGTTTATCAATAAACTCGGGCTTCATCGGTGGCCTTGAATCTGAGACTTTTCTTCTCCTTTATTTCCTCTACAGGATTTAGAGAACAGAAACTGAATAAGTAGATCTAAGCCTTGAACCGAGTGACTGTGAGATGAATCATAACATTACAGTGTTTGATTTGAAGCTAAATCCAGCTGGACAAAAAGGCAGCCTGTGTACTTTGAGGTAATGAACCGCTAACCCACGATGCATTGCAGATTATGTGATCAAACCAACAATGACAGAGAAATATAAAATGTTTGATGTGCTGAAATCAGTCTGACTGAATTAGCGCTGCACAATACTTCGCAATGCAATAGTCACATCGCAGGAACATCGCACGCATTCAGGTACACACTTATAATGTTTGTAACTTTAAGAAACTATAGTTGCAGGTATTAAGGTTGGGCGACGTCGACCAATTTGGCATCGTACGATGTCTAATATGAAACCTCGCCAAGGACGATGGCATCGTCGTCACTGGCGGCGGTGAATTAATTATGAATAATTTATTAATTCATAACGAATTAATTATTTTTAGCCTACCTTTTTAACTACCTGACCCGCATGGCCTTTGTTTTACCCACAACCAAGCCATAAATGAATGAAGATAAGTTACACAGATAATTACCACCTGTCAATCACTTTTTTCACGGGACTCAAGAATAGGCGTGAATGGACAGAGTGATCTGTGTCGTTATAATGGCGTCAACAAACTTGGTTGGTAAAAAAGGTGCACAACCAACAGGAACCAGCCAACAGGATCTGAGCCCTGTGTGTGTGTGTGTGGTCACACGATGTGCGTTTTTAGCGGTACACATATTTGGATCAAATATGGACATACACAACCTTCGCGGTTGTCCATATTTGATGATAATGTTGAGTTAAGACAACCCAGCTTTTTAGAGGGATAATTCTGAGAGAGAGCTATTCATTTACTATTATTACTATTATCATTAATAGTAATAATAGAGTAAATCCAGGGTTATGGATGTGACATTTGCAGTAAAAACTCAGTATATGTTAACATTATAATGAATCTTTTGTTTATATTTTCCAGAACAACTGACCACAGAGTTACCTGAAAAATATCAACCAGTAAACATGTTTTGTACTTTAAATGAAGAAAATAAGCATGCGTTAGGGATGTGACAAAAAAGGTCTGCGAGTTTACAGTATACAACATACTTTGTAGAAGTTCTGTGAATTAAACTGCACAACTCAAAAGAAACTATAATGAACAGAAATGAATGACATCTCTCTGTTATGGATGTGACAGATGTGAAATTGCTACTTGTGTGATTTTGGTAAATCAAATAGAATAGTTTGAAAACATTGACAGATGCTTTTTTAAGTATTTCTAAAACCCCCTCAAAAAAACAGAAATGTATTGCTGAAAACTTAATTTTTTTCGTGGCAAGGTTGACATTTGCACCGAATTGCTCTATTATAAATAAATGTATTGTTATTGTTATTATTATCTGTTAATGGTAGTGTTATTCTTCCCTGAACAATACCACATAATTCACAAATTACTAATCAAAACAATAAAACAATTAAACGAAAGACGAAATCTTTCAAACATCACATCAGTGACCAAGACTTAACCCAACGTTGGATCAAAAATGGACAAAACCAGTGTCCATTTTTCAAATGACACCTTTTTGAGTGTTGGGTTTGTCCATATTTTACTCAACATTCGGTTACAACAACCCAGCATTTTTAGAGTGTAATTAAAAAAACTTTAGAGTATGAGAAACACTTTCTTATTTTCTGTCCCAAACACACCACAACACATTCTGAATCCTTAAATGATTCTGTCTTCATATTCTAAATGACTGAGAAACTACAATAATCTGGAGAAAACGGCAGCCACACCATCTGCAGAAAAAAAATAAATCAATAAAAAAAAACACCATACATACCATAGGAAGTGGTTCCTAACCGGTCTAAGTATTTGACCTTATTCAGCATAATATACACTGTTTATAAATGTAATTAGTGAAGTTTATTCATAAAGTAATTTCGAGAGGATCACGTGCTTATGATTTATCATGGCCGGTCTCGCATTTGCTAATCACTATCTTCCAATCATATGAGCCCTAAGCTACTATAAATAGCCTCAGTTTTCAGTTCACTTTATCTTCGTTTGGAAGAAACCCCCCTCCTCCCCTATTCTCCTCCTTTACCTCTGATTGGGCGGCACGGCAGCCCAGTGGTTAGCACTGTGAGCCCCACAGCAAGAACACTGCCGGCCCAGGTTCCACAGGACCGGTGGGTGTTTCAGTGAGGAGTTTGTATGCTCTCCCCGTGTCCGCGTGGGGTTTCCCCTGGTTCTCCTGTTTCCTCCCACCATCCAAAGACATTCAACATGCATAACAATCAAGCTTTGTCTAATCCCTTGTGTTCCCTTAGCTACCGCAGCCGGGGAGTTCTGAGATCCACCGAGCTCAGGCTCCCCTCTTGCTCTGCCAACGGGAGGAAGCCCGGGGCTCGAGGAGCCCTTGAGCTCGGGGCTCTCTCCCGGGACAGCATGACAGACAAGCTTTTATAAATCATCAGCTAAGTGTGAACTCTTGAATTATAATCAAGATCATTGTCTGTTTTTGTATTTTACTGTCATTTATTTCTCGTTGATTGCATTTTATTATTATAATCATGTCAACATGAATTAATTTAATTGAACAATCCTTTAACAATACTTTAATTTGTAAAATTTACTTCACAATTTAAATGATATAATCATTAGCACACACAAGCTCCTAGAAAACGAAAAAAACAAGCTGATCTTCAAATACCACACTAAATACTTCATATTTCACACACACAAATATTATTTGTCAACTATGCAAATTGAATTCCACGATACATGTATGTACCACTTCAACATTTCTTCATGATACTGGCTAACTGTAAAACTTTTATTTTTCACTCAACTCCAGTTTACCTGCTGTTCAAATCAGATAATTTGATAAACACACATTTTTCTTTTAGAAGATTCATTGTATTCATGTTGCAATACTATTACACATAGTCAAGACGCTTTGGAAATACTGCAAAAAAGAGAAGTCAATAAATAAAGTCAATGCCAATAAAGCAACTTGAACCTGAGAGAGAGAAAGAGAGAGAGAGGCATCAGCACATCAGAGAGACTACCCCAAACTCCAGAGCATTTAGCCTCAATTCACAAAGTTAAACAATAAAACACAACTTCAATATTTACTAGCGGAAAAAAGGATTGTATCCTTCTAGCTGCACAATACATTAACACCAGTCACCTGAAAGAGTGAGGAGACCAATGAAAATGTCAGTGATGTGCTTTTTGCAGACAACACACACTCTTTTAGATGGTGTACTAGATTTATATTTTTTGTTATGCTCAACGAAGAAACAGATGATAAAGAGAGGGTCTGGGGTGCAATACTGAATTAGTCAATATTGCATATCCACATGACAAGGAGTGGAATTTCATGACTTTAACAATGCTGTTTCTCAAATAGGGTCAGGGGTACAATATTGACTCTAGATAATCATACTCAGATGTAGTCGACAAATCACCAGGTGACTAGCCACTGGCTTGCATGGTTTGGGACTTGTGGAGCCAGCCTGATCTCACGAGGAAACTTGAGTATTTTATGTTTTGTCAGTTTAGTGGAGTTCAGTCATACTAAAATGTACGATTTTAAAAAGGAGGCGTGGCACCCAACCCCACCCCTAACCGTCATTGGGTGATGAGCAAATCATACTAATTCTACGAATTAGATTGTACAAATTCATATGAATTAGCCACTAAATCAAAAAGTTACGAATTGCCGTGATGTTGGTGGAGCTGCGCATCGATGGATTTGCTCTTCAGTGTTTGGACTTCCAGAAGTGAAAATTAAACCACACTGAACTGAACATCAACTCTGAAAACTGGACTGACACAGTTTACATTAACTATAATCTTTTATGTGAAGCTGCTTTGACAAAATCTACATTGTAAAAGTGTTACAGAAATAGACAAATTGAAGAGAATGTGAGGTTAGGACATTGAGTCCAGTCATGCTCATAGTTCAGAACCTTTAATTTTTGCTAAACAGAAATAATGTGCAACTAGCTGAGAGAGGGAGGAGCCTGATCAACTCCCTTTACTCTCTCAACTAGAAGGCCAAACTTTTCCCAGCACCCAAATTTTGACTATAAAGGTGAGAACTACTTGATATTCTTGAAAATATGTGTTGGTCTTCCAATGTAACTGCAACGGGCTCCCCAATCCTTGGAGAGAAAGATGATGGCACATCTCTGAGGTTGTAAATGTTCTCAAAAATAAAGATACGCCAGCTGTCACTAGGGTGGTAACTTTTAAAAAGGTACAAATTTTACCTAAAAGATCCATATTAATACCTCAAGGGTACATATTAGTACCTAAAAAGTACAAAAGTGTTCCTCTTATAATGTTTAGGTACTAATATGTACTTTTGAGGTACCAATATGGACCCTTCAAGGACAAATACCTTTTGAAAAGGTACCACCCCAGTGACAGCTCACCTTTATTTCTGAGAGTGTATCTTCTTGCTTGACATTGTATTATTCATTCCTCATCTGTCTAAACTTGTGTTATTTCTTGTGATAAGCCTTTCATGCATTTTTATTTCTCATTACATATGCATTAAGAATACTATAGTTATTATTATTATTATAATCAATATTAGCTGTATGGACCAGCAATAAACAGTTGCATAGCTTGATTGGTATGGTGTTCAGACCTTTTATTGGTACCTTCTCTTGTCGATTAGCACTACACTTATCTCACTTGAGTAAAAAAATATACACCATACTAAAAATGTTGGGATGCTGAAACATTTATAATACTTATAATTTGGGCATTCTAACAGATATAAATGAATCATTGTAAATATACTGATTGTTATTTTGGCCAGCAGCCAAATATTGACTATAAAGGTGAGAACTTCTTGCAGTAACATTGGAGGCTCAGCCGTGGGACAAGCGCTCATCGCCCGGCATTCTCAGACATATGTGTTGTTCTTCCATTGTGACTGCAACAGGCCTCCCAATCTTTGGAGAGGAAGATGATGGCACATCTTTGAGGTTGTATATATATATATATTTGAATCTTCTTGCTAAACATTGTTTTATTCATTCCTTATCTGTCTTCTATCCACTTTTGTTATTTCTTGTGATAAGCCCTTTACTACTCATTATTGAATATGGGTTTAAGAACATCTAAGTTATTGTTTTTATAATTGATATCAGCTATAGGGGAGCGTGGGTCACAAAGTAATGTAGGGTTAAATGTAACACAGAGTTTTAAGGTATTTGCTCAGGGTTAACCATGGCATACTTCCTAGGTTTTCACCACAATGCGGGCAGACGTCTTCCTGCCAATTATTGAAAAAATTCAGTGAGATTAAGAGAAACAAAGGAGAAACCATTTTTGCAGCATAAAAAGTATTTTTTATTATAGTCTGTATTTATTTATTTATTTTTAATCTGTAAAAGTATGTATGTGAAATCTTATATTGTTTTGATTACCGTTTTCTAGGCTAAAAGATGAAACCATTTTGAAAGTGGTAAGCACGAAGTGACTGCAAGCCAGTTTTGAGAAGACACAGTGGGGTTAGTTGTAACAGGGTGTTACAATTAAGCCTCACACTGTTGGACACCAATTAAACCAACAAAATATTTTTTTTTAATTTTAAGTGTAATGTTGAGAACTTTTTAAATTAAAATGTTTTTTATTGAAAAATAATTTTTAATAGAAAAAAAAAATATTTTTATTGCTAATAATGCAAATAAATGCATTGTATAATAATGGAGAAATAGATAATAATGCAAATAGATTCAAATGTGTTTATCCAATAAACAAATAAATACATAAACATACTGTGCTATGTAGAATAAACAAAGAAATGAGACAAATACTGAGGAAATATAGCTACTACTTTAAGTAAACAGAACTTAAATTAACTGTGTGAAATCTACCTTTGTAAGCATGTGTTACAACTAGCCCCCAGACTGTTACAACTTGCCCCGCAGGTGGGGTAAATTTACTCCTGGCACCTTTGCCAATACTGCACAGAAACCATAGGTCCGGCGATCATAATTTCAGTGCTCATTTGTAGTAGAGGTTTGTGTGTTATTGGTAAAAAATATGGAGTTGTATTGCTTGATTGGTATGGTGTACAGACCTTTTATTGGTACCTTCTCATGTCAATTAGCACCACACTTATCTCACTTGAGTAAAAATATGAACCATACTAAAACATTTTTGGGATGCTGAAACAGTTCAGATACTAATAATTTGGGCATACTAAAACAGATGGTTATAAATGAATCAATGTAAATATACTGATTATTATTGATTATTACAGTTTTATTCTAAAAAGTTATTATTAAATCTAGTTTATTCAGATTTATTTTTTATACTACATTGAAAAAAAATGTCTGCAAATTCGTTGCTAACAATTTAAATGTGTTGAATTTAAATAAACAGATTAAATTTAGTAATGTTCAGCTAAACTTTTTTTTTAATTCAGCTCAAACAAATTGTTAACAACCACTGAAATTAAAAATATTTAGGAAATCCGAGGAATCATATTTGAATCTTTTTTTTTCAGTGTAGCCTTTGTTATCCTAAAATATTGATTGTTAAATCTAGTCTATTCTAATTTATTTTTATACCAGCCTGATGTACAGAAAAAAAATACACATTTGTCATGTAAATAAAGCATTTTTTTAGAGAGAGAGAGAGAGAGAGAGAGAGAGAGAGAGAGAGAGAGAGAGAGAGAGAGTTATGTGCCAGTGGCCCCCAGCGGCCGTTGCTCCACTCGCTTGCAGCCGCAGACAGACACACCCCAATAACGGCACCGCGAGCTCCGGGACTCCATCTGGACTGCGGTACCTTAGCTTCAACATGAATCTCACCTTTTACATGAGTAATACGACTATTTATCAATTCCCAAACTCTCTTCCATGCTGATAAATCCAGCAATTCGCACTTAAATTCCCTACTAAACGAGCCGTCTAAAAGCGCAACTTGGGTTCTCCAGCAAACCTTTACATAACCCATGTCCAGCACCAAAGCATCCCATCGTCAAATTTAGAAGTAATAGATAAAAAAATATCAATCCTGCTCATGTAATGTAAGTTTAATCACTGATAATGACTAGAGGAATCTCCTACAAGGTCTTGCAGAAGCCAAAAAAGCAAGCGCGAGGCGTCAAAGGTCCTTCAAGAGCAAGATCAATCAATATTCTCTGACTGACAACAACAGCCATGCCAAATCCTATTAGTTATTTTCATCATCACCTCTCTGGAAATGTCGCTCTTCCGTTAATGGGGCTCAAACGTGCAGGATACGCATTGAGAAGCCAAAAACCACACGAACGTTTTTACATATTGCATAATATTATCAAAGTATCACACCACAATAGCCCATTATCTAAGATTTACTTGACCTCTAGTGTTTGATTTATTAAATAGACACGAGCTGTTTCATGAGTATAATCACAGGCTTGCTAAATAATGAACGCAAATAACAAAAGTATTAAGCGACATGGTGTTTTGTTATTGTTTTATCCGTTGGAAATGAAATAAGTGCGTTACCTCCGTCCTGGAGCATCCAAACGCCTCCCAAGTTCAGAGCAGCACAGAAATGCCCGAGATCTTCGGATAGATGATGTCTAAATCACGTCCTCTGGGTTTGAGTCCTTTGGCAATATGCTCACTTAGATATTATATGTTTCTATAACATGTATATAAAGCCAAAAATACGCTATGAAGGATGAAATCTCATCAAAATGCAGATGTGGCGCGAAATCTCAACGGCGGTTTTTAACGGCTTTTCATTCCAAACGGCTCGATCGATTCAAGCGATGTTGGAAATCCCAAACAGACTTTCCGTACAGCACACAAATAAAGTCGATTTAATCCAAGGAAACGACACGAAGCCCTTCCAAAAACACTGTTGGGATGAGAAATTCTCGAAGAATCCACAAATGTTGATGGTTCACTTCTGGAAGGAGGTCCAGTCAGACTTTTCACCTCACGTCGGATCGCCTCAGAGGAAACATGACACTACTGAGGTAAAAAAGCACAGTACGAAGCCGTCGTATTTAGTGTATAAACACGACATTAAGACCATTTAATATGCGGATACAATCCGTTTAGATATAGGCAAGAAGAAAAAAGACGCAACGGACAAAGCGTCCATTCAAACCGGCGCGAAATCTCCCTCAGAAAAGCCCAGCATACAGATAAATTCTTTATATTTCCAAATGCGGCTCGGCGTTTTACGGCAGAATCGTTATCATAGATCCAGTGTCCAACGCTGAAGCAATCCCACCCACGTTTAATTCATATGCGCATTTTTTCCAGACGGCATCCTGCGGGAAACGGACGCAGAAACCGAATTAGAAACAATTGGCACCGCATTGGAGCCGCTGATGTATTGCTTTACTCGTCCTGAAGGAGCATCCGGACTGCGCGTCCCTCCCTCCGCCGTGAGGAGCTGGGTAACAGTCCGCTCACGGCGAGCTCCACACAACACTGCTCTGTCTGTAGTGCGCGAGAGCACGAGAGAGGGATTTACACACATGCCAATAGCGGAATCTCACCAGCCCACTTCAAAAGAGACACATTTCTGCTTCACAATTCACCAGGGATCAACACTTACAACGTTAGTCAACACAAATATGCCATCTCATGCTATTTCACCACAATAACCAATGAATTTTTACTCACTCCCCTTAAAAATATAAAAGGAGCTATAAACAATCAATGCATTTTCACTCATTCCCCATACAATTATAATTATCTTACATTGCCAAGTCAGGTTTTAAATCCATTTTGACAAATAAAATTACCCTTTTGTAACAAAAGTGTTTATACTACATCAAGGTAAAAAACAAAAAGTCATATTCAATTTAATTCAACACTCCTATAGATATATAGACTAGTAGGAAATCTCACCAGCCCACTTCAAAACAGATTCCGGCTTCACAATTCACTAGGGATCAACACTTACATCATTAATAAACACAAAAATGCCATTTCATGTAATGTTTCACTCAGAGGTTAATTGTCCTACTTTATGGTTTAAATAAATAGTTTGAGACAAATTATTGGAAATCATTACTTACAACATTATCAACACAAATATAGAGTTTTATGGTATGTTTCACCACAATTAATCAATGTAAATTCAGTTTCATACAAAACACCCATACTGTATAGGGAACCTCACCAGCCCCACTACATGTACTGCAAAACAGACACATTTATAGCAACACAAATGTGCCACCTCATCCTATGTTTCACCACAATAATCAACAATCAATGCATTTTTACTCATTCCCCATATATTATATGAGGGCCTAATTTCCC